>NW_017731455.1:1358275-1359227 GCF_001890085.2 Hipposideros armiger | reverse complement strand
ATTGTTTTGTATACCTGAAACTAATAAAAAGAAGTATATGCGCATGTGTATGTATAGGTTTATTTTCTTTCTTCCTCATTACTTTAGTAAGGGAGTCCAGAGAATCCAAGCTTAGGCTTACACATAAAATTTGATACAAATGGAACCACTTGAAGAAAAGGTGTCAATTATAAATAAGGACTGCGCACAGAACACTCATCTCACGGTGGCAAACCACCATTTTTCCTGGATCCCTAATGAGCAAAGAACGGAAGTCATCCCTAGTTTATTTCAGTTTTTGTGTGACAATCTTCTTTTCATAATCTTTTTTTCCCTTTTCCAAAAATTGCATAGGTCCCTTGGCAATATTAAGGATTTTCAAAATCTATGGCAGAATCAGTGTAATTCTCGAATCCATTGCTCTGGGACACCACCAAATCTGTCAACTGGAAATGAGAACTGTCCAAGCCCAGCTGCCAAACCAGGAAGTGTGCAGTGGAGCCCTGCACGAGCACCCCTAGTAGGTACTGAGATCACATAACAAACAGCACCCCCACCACAGCCATTACCTAGCAGGTTAAACACTTACTTCTATACAAAGCTGCTACTCAAACAAGTTTTGCAAATACTTTTACATCTCCACAGTGATGGCTACTTTTACCTGCTGAGGATCAAAGAATGAGCATTTTTCACAAGTGTCTAAAGACATTCAGGGTCACGCCTCGTGCATGACTGGAAGATTAAGCTGAGTGACACCATTTTTTGGTTTTTAAAATACCTGCTGCACTGGCCGGCTGAGTGGCTCAATTGGTTAAGAGCTCGCTCAAGAGTGTGAGCTCTGAGCAACAGCGGTTCAATTCCCGGCCCGAGCTGAGCACCCGCTGAGCTGCCAACAGGTGGCAGGATGGCTCAGCTTAAAAAAATAAAATAAAATATTATAATATATTTATATATTTTTTTATATATTTATATA
>NW_017731455.1:1350377-1357897 GCF_001890085.2 Hipposideros armiger | reverse complement strand
AGCAGCACATACAAAAACGGCACTTATGCTTTCCACCACAGTGCGGGCTATGAATCGCCAGCACTGGAATCACAGGGCCGGGTTGGGGGTGGGGGGTGCTTGCTGAAATGCAGATTTTAGAGCCCCACCTGAACCTTGGAGGAAATTCAACTGCATCCACTGGTGGAGAACGAGGGAGGCTCACAAGGCCTCTGACAAGACCTAAAGGATAGGAACCAACATGGGAGAAGCAAGAGGAGTGTGCTCGAGGCAGGGAGAACAAACACAGGAAGACTGACGTGGGGGCGCACTCCAGAGAGGCTAAAGGCCTGTGTGGAGGGAGCCCCGTGGGTGAGGAGGAGGTGGGACAAGATGGGATGGAAGAAACAGGCTGGGCACTGGGAGTTGTTGACGAAGCCTAAGTGGTCCAGTGCCCTGGGTGATGTGTGTTTTGTAAAGACTGCTCTAATGCTGTGAGGAGAAGACATTGCGGGGGGAGGGCAAGAAAATAAACCAGAAAGCCTCTTGGATTTGGATCACGTTGATAAAAGTGGAAACAGAGAGCTGTGCAGTTTGAGGTATGAGATATAAGTGACACAAGCTCCTGGACTGAAGACCGGGGTCGGTCAGGGGAGAAGGAATCCAGGATGACAACTAGGTGTGCAGCTTCTGCTGGGCGGAGGGCAGTGCCATTTGCTCAGATGGACAGCGCTGGGGAAGAATGGGAGTCTCGAGAGATCCCCTTGGACATATTCAGCGGGGTGTCTTATCTGTGAACTAGAGATAATTCCACCAGCCTGATGACTGGAGCTAAAGATGCAAAGTACTTTGAAAAATAGGAGCTCCATGAATGGTACCTATCATTATTATTATTTTTTACTATCAAACATGAAAACATTTATTGGTACACTGAACACATTGAAGCCAGTATTCCTCTCTTTTTTCCTCCTAAAAACACCATTTCTTGAAGCTGGACTGCACAATGCCCACCGCATGAGCCCAACCTCAAAGATCTTGCACGGAGAGGTCCTCTGCCTCTGCTTAGCTCCGACACCGAACATCTGACACTACACACTGGATCCACTTTGTTCCACTTTATTGACAGGAAACATCCAGAACCACAAGAATTATGTTCCCAAAGACTTGTCTGTGAAGGCAGTTTGTAAATTCCCAGTCAGGAATGCCAGTGCTTTTCTTCCCCTCTCTTTGTTTCACTTTTGAACTCTTCAACCCATAAATCCTCTCAAGGTTTCCCAGTACAGATCCAACCACCACAATTTCACCGCCCATGAGATTCAAAGACATTGCAAAGACAGTCAATCTCACCCTTAAAATCAGGAGCCAAAGTAGACCCTCTCCTGGTGATAAGAGGAAGTGGGTGATGTCAAGAAATCAAATGCTGGAGGTGCCTCTTAAATGACTCAATGTGATCAAGAACACAGCTCTGTTTAAACCAGAAGAACCCTGATGGGCTCCGAGGAATTAAGTGATTCCAAAAATGTTTGCTAGAGGAATCTGAAGAGCCACTGGGCAACAAGCAAAATATCACTTTGGGTAAACTATTCCCTGACGTTGGGTGACAGCTCAGCCTCTGGTAGCCAGTCATATCAAGCTTGATAGCAAGTCTTCTGCTGCCAGAAGAGCCAGCAAATGATGATTGTGGCTGCAGGGACTTATTAAGGCTGGAAAAAGAAAACTATTCAATAACTCCCCAGCACCTGGTGAATGATGTGATTGGGGGGGGCGGGGACAGGCAATTCACATCAACCTCAGCAAAGAACAATCAAGCCTGCCTGTTTCAGGAGCATAAGCGGTGGGGGGTGAGGGGTGGAGTAAAAGCCTGTGAACTCTCAGGAGCTGGGGAGCTCATCCGGAAGAAGTCGCAGTCCTAAGCGAGGGACCCCATCATTACAATCCAGCCTTAACAACTGTATGCAGCTGGGGAGGTGGTGAAGGGCAGACAGCAGACTGGCTGAGGTGGTGCAGAAGCAGCTGCCACCCCTCCCCATTCATCCTGAAGGGACCAGACTCCCCAGCTCACCAAGAAGGCTGCCTGCATGCCAGCCTTTCTAGTCAGGGAGGAAGCCATCATCAGACTCAAAAACATTCAGCATTACTAGTACTGAACCAATGTTAGTCTACAGCTGCCGTCCCTGGTCAAAGAAATGTGAGACAATCCTATCATCCGCGCCCCAAAACTTCCTCCATAGGGCATTTAATCCAGACCCTGGCTCACAGTGTTGCATCACCAACATCATGCTTGACAGAAGGGCATCAATCCCATTTATAAATGATCTGCCAGCCATAAGCCATTCAAACATGGAATGACTTTGATTATCCCCTGTCGGGAGTTCACCTAAGGAAGGTCAACCCTCAGAAGTGACAGTAGAAACAAGCCTTTCCATCGCACAGCTTGTCCCAAAGGAGCAGGACTCGTTCATGTCTTCTAAAATGAGGTTTGAAAGAGGCAGGGGTTGAGGAGGTTTTCATTTATTTTTCATTTTATTTTTTGAGACACAGCAGGATGTAATCAGCTTATGAGTTAAATAGAGACATCTGTCTGGTTCTACCTGAGAACTCCCAGCTTGCTGTACACAGCCCAGAGTGGTTTTTAATAAAGCAATAGGATAAAGATCTACAAATATGGACACGACAAAAAGGAGAGTGGAGCCAGCCTTTCTGCTGCCCTCTCACACCTCCCCTCAATCACTGATCCCCTGGCACCCCAGAATAGAGGCATTGCTTCCCCAGCAGGTAAGAACCAATTTGCCTGCAGCCAAACTTCATTTAACTGTCATGGCAGCTGGAGCGGCAGCCTCTAGAAAGAAGAAAAATTTCTCAAGATTGGGGTCCTCCCAGTACTGTACCTACTTTGTGCCAAGCCCTTGGCTAAATGCTGAAGAGACAAAACATGATAGACATGGAAGTTATGTGCACGTGAAAGGGGAGAACAAGGACAAAGACGCACACACACGAGCCAGCGAAATGGAGTAAGGTTAAGAGCTATGAGGAAGACAAGCAGGGTGATGTCAAAGAGGGTCACTGGGAGGTGGACGCCTGCTACAATAGTCGGGGAGGGCCACTCTGAGGACATGACACTGAGTTAAAACCTGGAGGCTATGAAGAAGGCAGCTTTCAGCAAAGGGAGCAGAAAAGGTAGCATCGGCACCAGCATGCATTGCAATGAAGCCAATCCCAGCCATGCAAAATAGAAAGAGAGAACAGGCCATGGAAAATCGTTCTGGCTTCCTGTTCTTCACCCTGAACATAGCATCTCCCTCTCCTCTTCTGTGTTATTAGGGAAACCCATGGGGAGCAAGGCACCTCTTCCTCCAAACGGTCTAGAGCAGACAGAGCTCCCTCACAGTTCACAATGAGCTCAGGACTGGATTTATGCTGGGTCATTGTGCCCCATTAAGGTTGCCATGGTTACACCAGGCCGGAGTTACCTGGACTTTTCATGTGCCGGAGGCATGGGGCAATAGCTGCTTTGCTTCTTCTATAATTTGCAAGGAGAGTAGCAGAGAGGCTCAAACAGCAGACATGCTGGACAAGACCCCAGAGTTTAGAGAGATAGCGGGTGGGAAGAACACACTAGCCACAACTGAAAAACCGGGACTCTTTCCGAAAAGCCCCAAGCCTGTGAGCTCCAGCGGGCCGGGGACCCAACCTGAAAAATCTTGGTCTCCCCCAGCACCTAGCATAGGGCCTGGAGCATAACGAATTCTCAATACATGTGATTAATTCATTTTGTGACAAGACTGGGTGGAGGTGGGAAGAGTCATAAAATTTAAACAAAGAATCCATCTTGGGCTCCACACTCCCTAGAAGTCAAGGGATAATGAGATGACAAGGAAAACCACGCCCCTCTCATCACAAACTGGAGATCACAGAGAATGAAATTTCTCTAGATACAGGAAAGGATCTACACATATGGGAAGGAGGCATGTTGGTATCAGTCTACTGAGAAGCAGAGGCCAGGACAAATTAGACATGCAAGAGATTTATTTGGGGAAATGCCTGTGAAGCTTGAAAGGGGGAGGGAACAAAACAGGAGGCGAGAGCCTTCGGACCACAGTGCAGGTCTCACCCCAGGAGAGGAGAAAGGAGAAAAGGAAGATTGGCTAGGAAGAGCCTCCGGCTCCAGGGCAGCTTTGGGAATGTCTTGCCAGGTGGCTGGAGAGGCTCCAAGCAAAGTTGTCTGTTAGCAGAGTCCCACGCCGGGCAGAAGTGGCAACTTAGTGATCCCACCATACTCAGATATGGGCTGGACGGGTCCCAGAAGAAGTGTGGACTTGGCATGAATATCACGGGGGACCCAAAGGTGGGCAGTTGTACTCCCCCAGGCAAGGAGAACTGAGCAGGGCACCTCCATGATGGCCAAGGTGGGGAGAGTTCCAAGGGAAAGAGAGGACGATCCCCAGGAACCTGGAAGCCAGAACCAAAGCAGCTGGACATGCGAGGAATGTCTTCAGGCCGCAGAGGCCAGATGAGGAGGTGGCTGGCAGCTGTGCCTGTCACTGCTGGTTGCCTACCCAATATCTGCTCTGCCTGTCTGGCTAAGCACAGAAACACTGTGAATTCCCTTGCAACTAGAAGCAGCCATGTGACCCAGTTCTGGCCAGTGAGACAGACACAGGGAAGCAGAAACCTGCTGCGTGTTCCTGAGTAAAAGGGACCCACTCAAGTGACATGTGCTTGATGTTTTCCCCACTTATCCTTCCTACCTGGAATGTGAACCTGAAGCAGTCATCTTGCTTCCATAGGATGCTAAGCCTGAGGATGAAAACCACAGGCTAAAGATGGTGGAGCACAAAGATACACGACGCCTGGAAACTGACCACACGGCAGAGCGGCTGCACGTGGAAAGCTCACTCACCTCCAGAGAAAAATAATGCCCCATGGGGCTGCAGATGAAAAGGAGGCTGTATAATAAATCTGACAAGTCCAGTGACAGAAAGTAACCTCCCAGGGTGATCTGATCATAAATTCCTAAGTGGGCAGGTCATGGTGGGTAGTCACGCCCCAGACATAGAACTTCTTTAGTCAAAGGCTTATCTTTGCCCTAAGCAGCCCATTGCTTCTGTGCATCTAGGTTAACACACCTTTGAAATGCTTCCCTTCAGACCCCAGAGGTGTAACCTCAAAAGAGCACATAATCTTGTTAACTGTCCTGTAATCTGATTCCCACTTTGCTTTCTCCCACCTTCTTGTATTCTTCCTTATGTTCCCTCCATAATTCCAAATGTAGAAAAGAAACTACAAAACTGTCATTCCCCTGAGCTTTTGAGATTTTGTTTCTCAGCATTGTCGTCATTTTGGCTTAAATAAACTCTTATAAAAATTCTTTACAGGTTTGGACGTTTCTTACATCGACAAGGCTAAGCCATGAAGGTCAAGCTGATACCCCATATGGCCAAGACGAATTCCTAAATAACCCAGAGATTTGGATGGAGGGCTACTCTGAGGTGAGCAATGGAACTCCTTCCTGTCTTTGTACAAGACATTCAGTAAGTCAACTCGACAATACTGTTGGGTGTGGGAGGGGCTCCTAGACCCAAGTGGGCTTGATACAGTTACTCAGTGTAAATGCACACACAGAGCAAGAGAAGAGGCCACCCCAAAGAACCCAGTCACCTGCATTATAAATAAACGAGTCTCAAACACTGCCCTCAGGTGTTTACAGTTCTACATGAGGAAACAGAGAAATTCTACCTTAATCTAAATATTAACCTTTAGATTCTATGGTTTAATCCCTACCAGCTGGCATTTCATCCCCCACGCCCACCACCCATGACACACATCAGTAACAGTCTCATCACTTCCCCCTTTTGGCCCAGGGAAGGTGTGGCACCCTTCCTGCCCTCAAGCAGCCCCTGCCACTTGAACTGGCCCTTGAAATGAGACCTATGTACCTGGCCTTTATGTCATCTGTAAACTTGAAGACTGTATACCACAAAAAAAGAAAGTTAAAGGTTACCTTTTCTCTCATCTCCACACAATTTTCCCCTAGGAGTCCCCAGAATATGATTTGCCTCCCAGATACCACTGACCATGAAATAGGCACCCAAACCCACCCTTCTCACTCTGGTCAACATTAGAAAGTGACCCAGCCACTCACCTGGTCAAGCAGGTGGAAACTCCTGCTTCAGAGCTCTGGGAGGAGGACCAGGCCAGAGCAATTATCCTGAAAAACCCTGTACATTTGCAGTGATGGAAGAGAGATTCCCAGGCTGCACTTCACCTGTCAGCATGTCAATCTCAGAATGTCAGCAAAGATATTCACTTACCACCACTGCTCCCCAGATCAAGCATGGGAAATCTGATCAGCCATCTGTGTTCCTCGAAGGCTCAGCTCACCATCCAGAAAATTAATTAAGGCCTCCAAAGGAAACAGAAAACTCTGGTCTTTAAAAAGTAAAACCAGCTCCCCTTTCCTTTCCTCACATTCCCAGGAGACTGTCACAAAGTCAGTCTTCTCATCTAAGCCCAAGTTCCACATCCTTCTATTTGCCTTCCAGGAAAAAAAAAACAAACAAAAAAAAAAACAAGTTCCCCATGGACACTTGCAGTTGTTTCTTCAATCTGGAGAAAATGCATTTGATTAATAATCATGTAATTACATTTCCAATTCAATGGCCATTAGCACTAGATAGGGTGACCTAGGAGCTTTAAAGATCAAAGTCCATCAATAACTGACACAGTGGAGTCTTCGGGAAAAGGGGTGTCACACACTGATGATGGGGGAAGGCTTTGTGAATACTGCAATCACCATGTCATTAAACGAATGGAATCCCACCCCTCTGCAGACTTTTTCTAAGCACAAACTTACCTCTATTGAGTAGAACAGATGAAATCAGGGAGATAGAGGCACACCAAAGGTGATCCCTCAGAAAAGGTGCCTAGGAGGAGATAGCAGGAAAGGCAGGCTGCTGTGTTCCACTCGCCCCACCCGGCTCCCTGCCCGCTCCTGCCAACCCCATGTGCTAAACTACCCATCACCAGGCCTAGAAAGTCTCACTCTCAGACCCTGAACTCCCAGCTCCTTTGCTTGGGCCAAACTCCCTAGCTATTTGCTCCACCTGCTTGGCCCAAGTTTACCAATTGCCCACCGTTTGCTTATTTCCTTCACTGCCGCAACCAGGCTCTGTCACCTGTGGTATTATTCCCAGTCCCCAGTTACTCAACCAAACATTAATCCAGGTGTTGCTGGGAAGGAATTCTATTGATGTGATTACAGTCCATAATCAGTTGGCTTTAAGCAAGATTATCCTACATAACCTGGGTTGGCCTGATTCAGTCAGATGAAAGACCTGAAGGGCTTAACTGAGGTTTGCTAGAAGCAGAATAAATTCCACCTGTGGGCAGCCGCTTCCGCCCTTACTGAGAATTCCAGCCTGCCCGCCTGCCCCCTCTGCCCCATAGATTTCAAACTGCCTAGCCAGGCCCCACAACCATGTGAGACAGATCTTTGAAATGAGCCTCTCAAAATATCTCTCCGACTGCCTCTGTTTACTTTGCTGAACCCTGACTGATACATA
>NW_017731455.1:1340555-1346342 GCF_001890085.2 Hipposideros armiger | reverse complement strand
TCCCCTTCCTCATGCATGTTAGTCATGCAGTGAGTGCATTTGTCTGCACAGATGGCAGACAGCAGGAGCAACAGCAGAACTGGAGGCAGAGACCACTGTTGGCGATCCCCCAAGATGGGAAAACCAAAGCGGCAGTGATGGCAGATGCCTGGGGATACCAACAGGATAGCAGACGTGTGCACAGGCCCTTTGTGGAGGGCTGGTGTTTCCATAGAATGCATGAGGTAGAGAAGGAGAAATTCTTATTTGTCTTTATCATCAAGACCCCACTTTTACCTCAGGCTGGTGTAATCTGGAAAGTACAGTGATATTTATCCAGAAAAACAAAACAATAAATCAAACATCAGACAGGTATGTATATACATGTATACACACACGGGTTTTGTACATGGATATGTGTATAGACACATGCGTACCCACGTTCTCTTCATTTATAATTTTAATGAGCATCTACATGATCTTCTCCCCTGAATCACTAAGTTATTTGAAAGAGAAGGAACTCTTAACCCTTGTGGTGATTTCTTTAGTTTACCCGAATGGAGACCTTAGAAGCGTCCTTCAGGGGAGAACCACTTGGAGCAAACGTCTGGGACTCGGCTTCTGCAATGCATCTTGCTTGACTTGAAGATCCTGCAGCAGTACCACGCCCACCCCCGCCCCCGCATTCCTGCAGCCCTCTTCCTCAAGGCCACTCACGCAGTTCCTTCAGTCCTCAGTGGTGCCTGCTTCATCTCCCAACCTGTTGGTAAATCCCTTTGGCTGACAACTGGCTCACCTACTTACTCCCCTCCCATCCCAGTGCCCAACAAACAGCACTGAGCCCTACAAACCTTTACTCCACATGTGGAAGTTGAGATTTGAGAAGTAGCGGCTCTTCCCACGCCATCCTGCCCTCTTGCCTGCTTCGCCTCTGAGAGCCACAATCTCCATTTCTGGAATGATCTGTGAAGATGGAGTGAGCTGAAAACCGAACCACGTCAGAAACGCAGAGTTGAAAGGCACACGGAGATCTCTTGTTCCATCATTCACCAAGCAAATGTAATGGAAGCGCTTACAGAGCACCAAGCAATTCTTAAACCCTGGTGGAAGGTCAAGCAAAGAGATTGGCTTATGTCATTATCTCGCTTGTCAATCTCTTCTCCAGAAAATGTATTCACATATCGCATCAAAATCTTCATCCCCATTACTTATCTCCTTTGATGTGGATATTAGTTTAAACTGCATTGTAATGAAACTAGGAGGATTTAAATGCAAAAACAAAACCTAGGAGTATTGGGGGGAAAAAATAAAGGTGAACATATACTCTTAGGTCAGAAGAAATTTTTCTAGATATGACACCAAAGGAAAAATGAAATCGAATTTTGATGGATTTGGCAATATAAAAACCTGAAACATGCATACACAAAATCAAAGGTAAGAAGCAGACCTGAAAAGAAGTATGTGCTAAATAGAAGGCGGATAAAGGGCTAATAGTCTTAACATTAAAATCTTTTATAGCAAATAAGAAAAAAATACCAGCAGACAAAAAAATGAACAAAAGACACAACTAGGCAATTCAGAAGCACAGACTCAAAAGGCCAAATAAGAAAAAAGAAATATTTAACCCCACTGATAATCCAACATAAAATTTAAAACAAGATACCACATTTCACTTATCAATCTGGAACGGTATTTTAAAATCACAATACCCAGTACTAGAGAAAATGTGGGGAAACACCAGAGGAGCAGCACACATTGGTGGTGCAGCCTAGGGAACGGTTTGGCCATACACACAAAAAACAAACTAAATAAAACCCTTCAAATCCTAGAACTTCCACGTCTAGGATTTCATATGAAGGAACTACTCAAGAGTGGGCACAAAAATCTATTTCCAAGGCTGTTCATCCAGCATTCACTTAATTAAAGAAAAATTGAGGGGGGAATGTACAAAATAGCGTTTTGTATATAAATTATGGTAAATCCCTAAAATAGAATACTTTTGAAACATTTGAAAATGGTGATGCAGAAAAATATTTAATGACTTTGAAAGTTGTTTACAATATTTAGTGTTTTTTTATTCTTTTTTTTTTCATTCGTTTCAGGTGTACAAAACAGTGCAATAGTTATACTTTTTACCCCTCACAAAGTGACAACCGCGCTCCCCCAATCCACCATCCCCACTGCCCGCCCCCAACATCATACATGTCTATTACAATAATATTTAGTTATTTTAAAAGGACAGTTTTCAAATACGTTTTTTTCAAACATTGGATCATATTATATATACCATGTAGATTTGCCTAGGGAAGCAAATAGGTAGTAACCCAATGTTAACAATTGTAGGAAACAGGATTAAGCATAATCCTTTCCCCTCCCCTCCCGTTTGTAATTTTCCAATTTTTTGAAAATGAATATGAATTTCTTTTCTAATAGTAAAACTTTGTATTGTAACCCAAGACTGCATTTCGTATTTTAAGAAGCTCTACAACACAGTTAGTCCATATTAAGTCTTTCATAAAAAATAAAGCTCAGGGACTTTTTTCCCNCTTTTACTAAAATAAATTTATTTTGTACACCAAGTTTATATCTCTACTGTAAGTAGAAAACTAGTACCACCTGCCATAATGGAAGGAAACCATAAAGATAAATACAATTAAAAAAAAAAAAAAGCCCTGCAATGAAATTCCAGCTGGGTTTTATTGTCTGCCAAAGGCTCCCAGCATGAGGCCCATCCCGCTAGCGTTAGAAAGAAATGAGCAAGTTGACTTGGTGCTGGGATGTGTCTACATCAAGGACAAAACCTCAGGGAGAGGCTGATCAAAGGACTGATGGAGAACTGAGAAGGGACTACCTGTCTCACCACGTGCTCCCTGTTATTTAATGTGCCAACCCCATACATCCCATCTGAAATCTTGTCCTGAGCAACCAGAGGTTTCCATCCAGGCCTTGCAAAGACAGCGCAGCAGGGCTGTGGAACAGCAGCCTGGGAACACATGAAAGGATTTCCTTTGTGGTGATTATTCATTGTTCTGAGAAACAGGTCTTGGTTTAATTTCAGGAAGTTGCCAACCTCAGTCATGAGAACAGTGGAATCAACCCACTAACTTCATCTTTCCTATGTACCCCAAGGACAAGATTCCCTAGGGACATATTAGG
Organism: Hipposideros armiger; assembly: GCF_001890085.2. Lineage (NCBI taxonomy): Eukaryota > Metazoa > Chordata > Mammalia > Chiroptera > Hipposideridae > Hipposideros > Hipposideros armiger. The sequence continues at coordinate 1,343,207 of NW_017731455.1, read as the reverse complement.
GTGCCCCTCTCTCTGTCATGGAGGCAGCAGAAGCCATAGTAATACAGTCCTTTCCTCAGCAGCAGAAGGAGGCATCACCCCCAAACTCTCAGGTGTGACTGCTGGGGTCCCCTGTACCAAAGGCAGATGGTCCCAGGCCCCAGGAAGCAGTTCAGAAGGAAGAGGCCCTGGGTGACACCCTGCTCCTTAAGGACCTCGCTCTGCCATCCACTTGCCACCGTTCTCTGGGTGCCACTCACCACGTAAAGTAATCAGAGTCACAGCACCCAGCAGAGCTCTTTTCTAACTCCACCCCACCCCACCCCCGCCCGTGTCACTGGATTCCTTCTTGCTTGACAACTGGCTCCAGTTGTTCCCAAGTAAACTGTAGGAATCCAAGTGAGCAGAAGACACAACGGGTGCTCCTGAGACAAGGACAGGACCCAAATGGGCCAAATAATGGAAAGAAGATGGGGGAGGGTTCTGGTACTTTCCAACAGTGAGATCCTGGAGCAAATTACATACATTTTCTGACCCTCAGTCTCTCTGTCTATGAAATAAACACATTCATAGAGCTATGGCAGATGCCTGATGTTTTATCTTCCTTTGATTTTTAAAAGGCCCTGATTTTCTTTGGGGGCACCATACCCTCCCATTCTCAGTCCTTGTGCTATGGATGAGGTAGGCGGACCTTACACCTCCCCCACCCCCAGTACCTGGGAGACACACATGACCCAGCTCTGGTTCTAATCAATCTAATCTACCTCCCTGGTTCAGATACGAGCACGCAGCCAAAGGCAGTCCCCTGAAAGTGAATGGTAGAGCCACTGGGTAAAAGCACTTTCCTTCTTGGGTCTTAAGAGACCCGCCAGAGTTACTGGTGGCCATCTTTGTCACCTCACCGAGCGCTCCTGCTGAGAACAAAGTCAATATAGAAGAAGGCAGCGTCATACGAGGAGAAAGGGGGAGCTTGATCATATCATTGGAGCACCTGGAACCAGCCAGGTCTAAAGCTATCAAAATTTGTCCCAGTGACTTCTTTTCGGTTTCATCATCTAATACAATGAGCGGTCTCTTGGGCATTGAAGAGAGCTGAGTCAAGTTACCGTCCCTTGTAGTCTCACCAGGTAACGACGCCCCATAAGAGGATTTGAATGATTTTGAAATCAAATGAGAATGTCATAAAATCAGAAAGCACAACCGGGTACATAGTGAGCGCTCGATAGCGCTGTCATTGTGCAGGCTCACCTGAAATAGTGCACCTGCAGTGCTTCTCCAGCTGCTCACACAGGGTGAGTGCGTAGTCAGTACGTGATAATTGTTCCTGCTCCATAGCAGCTGCCTTACACACCAACTCATTCTTCCAGCAGCCCAGTCAGCCAGCAGGTTCAAATGAGCATATTGCTGAGGCCCCACATTTGAGGGTCCAGAGATGAGAAGTTAACAACCCAAAATGATGTTTTTGTAAGTGGCAAAGCTCGTTCTAGCCACCACTTGGCTCTGTGTGACTTAGAGGACTTTGGCAGCGCTATTCAAACGGGAAAATCATTTTGTTACCTGTGAAGTCAGGGCAAGCTCCGAAAAGTAACCATTAGGCTGCTGCGGAAGCTGAGCTTTTTCAAAAGGAAACCAAAAGGGCCAAGTTAAAAATTCATTTTGTTTTGAAAATTCAGATTTACATACTGCCACAAGTTCTGCATGACACACAACTCCACTACATCTTGGTGACAAGAAAGATTTAATTTTTTTTAAAGGTTGATGTATTTAACCATCCTTCCAAAAATACCAATGAAGGGGGACGGAGGGGAGGGGAAGCAGATGGAAAGTGACAAAATGCTCAATTGCCCACATCATTTCACAGCACCAGCAGTCAGGAGGAGAAGTCAGTTGGCAAGTGATCGAATTGCCATCTTTGGATCCAGCCATCATTGACAGATTTCACTTGTACCTGCTGCAAACTAGCTCCATCCTGTAAAAGACCAAAAAAAAAAATCTGATAAGAGAAAACATTACAAAATAAATGTTACTAGATTAATGCTTTAAAAATGATCTTTCAATGATTTCTGAATTCTCCCAAGGTCTATGTCATGGGCAGGCAACTTGTGACATTGGTTTCATCTTGTTGAGGTAAGAGCAGGAGGGAGGTAAGAAATTGACACTTATTGAGTAGCTACCAAATAAGTTCTCTCCTTTAATCATCACATCCACTTCCACAAGCTAGGTAATTATTAAACTCACTGTACAGATCTTGAGTTCAAAATGGTTAAGCAATGTACTTAAGGTCACAATAGAAATAACAAGAACAGTTCTGCCAGACTCCAAAACTTGTACTCCCAACCCCACTGCCCACCTTATGAATCTTTCTTTCCTCTCCCAAATCTTTATCTCTCCGTTTATTCCCTCTCTATAAGAACAGGTCTTTCCTGTTAAAAATATTTGAGGAAGAAAAGAAGGAAGGAAAAGTGGTCTAGCCAGGCCACTGGTTCCCAAAAGGAGCGCAAAACCTGGGTAGATATTAGGATAACCACTCTTTGAATGGCTTTTTTCTGCTTTCTTCTTTCAACCCTTTGGCGTCCATGAGGAGTCTCTGCCCATTAGGACTTTCCAATCAAACAAGACCTAAGAAACAGGAGAATAAGCTTGAAGTTACAATAATAACTGCTAACATTTTTT
>NW_017731455.1:1332584-1334445 GCF_001890085.2 Hipposideros armiger | reverse complement strand
AAACACCTACGTGCCTCATATTCTGAAGTCTGAGTTCAGGAAAACATCTCTACAAAAGAAACTCATTATAACTCATAATTATAACTATTGTTACTATTATTATTATTATTAATTGCCTTCATTTACTATGCACTGCTATGAACCAAGTCCTGTTCTATGCTCTGTGTATACTGTTTCTAATCTTCACAGTAATACCACAGGTAAGTTCTGACTCATGATAGAAATGGGAAATGAAGGCACAGAGAGGTATGGTAACTTGCCAAAGGTCTAATTACTCAAAATTTCTGAAGTGGGGATTTAAACTCGAGATCTAACTCCATGTTCTGTTCTCCCCACTATTCAGTGCTTTCTGGTAAATGTTAAGACCCTTCTGGCAGACTGTAAGCTACTGAGTTGCACTTGGGTGTTTTTACCAAGGGGAGGATGGTGTTGTCGTGGTTAAGAACAGGCTCTGCAGCCAGGCACACTGGGTTTAAACCCTGGCTCCGCCATTTACCAGCTGAGACCTTGTTTACAGCACTCATCTTCTTCATGGCTGAGTCTCCTCATCTGTGAAGTGGCAAGTTGGCTTGATGAAATCACAGCGATTGCAGTCTTATGTGCCAAGCACATCATGGCAATGAGCTCATTAATCCCCCAGAACAGCCCAATAAGGAAGGCATAATCAACTTGGCAGGGAAGCTTATGAGGTGAAGGGTTGGAATGAGTTTTGAAACCACCACAACTTGGAAGATTCTTCAGAAACTAAAAACAAATCCAAAAGTATTTTGTAGGTAATTTGGAAGTCACTTATGATTTTATAGAATGCTTATGAGGAGCACATTTTCAGAGACATGGGGTTTACCAGTTATCCTGGCAAGCTGGGAAAGGTTTGTTAGGGCATGAGGAACAGAAAGGTGTTTTATGCTTTTGGTAGCTCGTTGAAAACCCTTCCTTCAACAGGTTTTTAATGCCAATAGGTAAAAGTTCAAATGCCTGAGCCTAACCTATATGAGTCTTATCAAGCTAGCCTCAGGTCAAGTCACCGGTCTTGTCTCCTCACCAATTCATCTTTCATTTCTGCATATTGCAAGCTTCTACTCATCCTTCAATACCCAACTCGAATGACCCATGTCAGTAGAGCCTTCAATGATTTCTGCGGGGAGAGGTCATTGTTACTCTATGTCTGTTGCCACAATCCTTCGGCACACCTCTCCACGGCAGCACTTCTTCCATTGTGTGCTCATTAAGGTTTATGTGTCTGCTGCCACTGTTAGTCAGGGAGAGTGAGCTGGTGAAGGGTTGGGGTCGTGTCCTGGTCATTCTTCATCTTTGTACACCTAGTACCTGGCACACATCAAGCACTAAGTAAATGTTTTTAAATTAATAAATAACTTTCATTGTTAGTGAAAAAAATCACTCCAGCCAAACCAGGATTGTGTTTGAGCTTAACAAATAGTAGCTCCTTCATCATTGTCATCATCCTCATTGAGATCATTAAGGTCCCAGCAATTCAACCTGTGTAACTGAGAAAATGAGATTCTCTGTGGAGGATTTTCTTGCATTGTTCTCCTAAATCATCAATGTCAATGTTATATCTTAGAGGTCTCAGATATAACTACCTTCCTCGTATAGTCCGTCTGCTGACTATGAAACAGCAAAAGCACAAGGACCATTCACAGGTTGATTTATTGCTCTTGCAGGAACACGGAAGCCTATGTTCACAGGGACAGCACACAGTAGGCACCCTGGTAAATATTTGCAGCATGATGAGTATTTGTGTGTGAGGCAGCTCTCCCATGGTACCAGCTTGGAAGTCAACTGTCCACACACCTCTGATTTAACCACCTCAGTTATGAAGGGACAGGTGGTCCAGCAAGGA
>NW_017731455.1:1330580-1331424 GCF_001890085.2 Hipposideros armiger | reverse complement strand
CAATGATGGTGCCAACTTGGGCCAGTGAAACAACATCCTCCACAACTAGACTGAAGAACAAAACAACAGCAACTTATCTGTTCCCCTTCCCCCGATTCCCCAGCCCTGTTCTTCTCCCCCAATTCCCCAATAAAATCTTTAAAAAAAAAAGATTAAAAGTTATGTTGGTCCTTGCTCTTGTTGATGTTTGTGACCAAGGAAAGGACAACTTTAAAAATATAATTCCATTAGGAATTCTCGACAAAAATGTGAAAAATAAGTGTTGTGAGGGTATGGAGAAATTGGAACTCTTGTGCCTTGCTAGTGGGATTTTTAAATGGTACAGCCATTTGGAAAACAGTGACAACTCTTCAAAAAGTTAAACAGAAATACTATATAACCCAGCAAGTCCACTTCTGGATATATTACACAAAAGAATTAAAAGCAGGGACTGAAACAGATGCTTGTGCACCCATGTTCATAGCAGCATTATTCACAACAGCCAAGAGGTAGAAACAACCCAACACAGATGAACCTTGAGAACACCATGCTGAGTGAAATAAGCCAGACATTAAAGGATAAATATTGTATGTTACTTTATATGAGGTAGCGAGAACAGGCAAATTCATACAGACAGAAAGTAGGATGGTGCTCTCCAGGGATTAGGGGAAGGGGAAATGGGGAGTTACTGTTTAATGGGGACAGAATTTCTGTGTGGGATGCTGGGAAAGTGATGGTGGTTGCACAACAATGTGAATGTACTTAATGCCATTGAATGCTACACATAAAAGTGATTAAAGCAGTCAATTTTGGGCCGGCCGAGTGGCATGCTGGTTAAGAGCTGGCTTGGGATGCCAGAGGGCCC
>NW_017731455.1:1327070-1329245 GCF_001890085.2 Hipposideros armiger | reverse complement strand
GGCCGTACAGCGAGGTCATGGAGAGAGAGAGCAAGTGACGGAGCCTGAGCCTGGGACTCTGCTTGTACTGGGGTTAAGGGTGGGGGCTGAGGGCTTCGCGGGTTCACGCTTTATTGGTGAATTTAAAACATAAGGGCAGGAAATAAAGCGCAGGAAGAAAAGAAAAATAAAGTGGCTAACAGATCAGTTATCTAAACCAACCAAAGACCTCAAAAACAAAGAAACTTGGGGGTGGGGGGAAGGTGCAGCCTGCTCTTTTTCTAGTCCTGTGGCTGGCCATAGACATCTTCGAAGTGGCTGCCTCCAAGATCAAAGCATCAATCAGTCACTTACATGACAAAAAGAAAAACCAACTGTCAAGAATGACACTGTGCTCTCTAAGCATCGGTCCCCTCGCTTATAAAGGAGACTCGGACTGGGCTGCGTTCTCTCAAGGCCTTTTCAATTCTAGATCGCAATGATCATGCTAAGCTATGATATTTGCCAGCTCAGCTCCAGCCACACAAGCTTCTCAGGTTACTCACCTGAGCCACATTCCAAGCAGCCAGCTTGGTGAATAAATAACAGTGCCTTGCCACCCGGTGAATCTCATAAATCACGGAACAAGGGCAGGGCCAATGCGACTTTCCCCCTCAGTGCTCGTGGTTACTGGATTACCCACCCACATTCCCAGCTGAACTCCTTCACTCAAAGCACGCCTTTTGAAACAGACTGAAATTTATTCCCAGATGAACTGGGACAGGGCCAGAGAGAGGCACCTTGTTTTTACTGGCCGAAAGCAGGCAGGGTGAGCACCCCAAAATGGCTCTTGGTCCAAGGGTCTAAGGGATTTAGCATCCTTGAAGGAGGCAGGAAAGAACAGGAGTTCCATGAAAAGGAGGGGCCACGACAAACAGCCCCTCCTCTCCTCAACCCTCTGGGGTAGCTCAGCAATTGTAGCACAGAATTCTAGCTGGAAAGGGGAAAGGTTCTCCAGTGGAAGCATGGAAGAGAAGACTGAGGGGAACCCTGGGCTCAGGGCAGGACGCCCACTGCCACCTCAGCTGACTGAATAACCCCATCAAGAGTCTACCCTTCAGCGCTCACTGGGCCAAGCATGCACTGTACACTGTATGGAATGATCTCATTTATAAAATGACACAAAAACTAGTATCTCTTTATAAAAGATGGGACTGGGGGCTCAAGGATGTGGGCTGACCATGCGAGAAAGCAAATTTGTAGCTCCCCTCGACTCCCCTCAAAATTAACATTTTTAGAAGGCTCAGTTCACGAGGTGCCTTTTGCCCACCGTCCATGGAGCACTCCTCATTTTCCCAGTTAGAGGTAGGTGCCCCTTCACAGCCCACCACCCACCCACGCAACCTAGTATTGCACTTTGCCCAGCCTCTGCCCTTCTTAGAACAGATGGGAACACCCTTGATGTCCCGCCAGACTGGGAGCACACTGGGTGTCAGGCTCATGCCTTGTGCATTTGGGACCGCGGCTACGCTGACCCCAGTGCTGGAGCCAGACACCCACGACACCATGTGGAATGATACAAAAGGAAACCAGAAGCGCATGGGAAGTTTTCTAGGGTGTTCCTTCCCAGGGATGCGGGTGCTGAAAAGACCACTGGACTCCCTGTCCCTGTCCTCCAGGCCCAAGGGACAGCAGGGCTGACTCCTGACTACTGTCCAGAATGAACACCAAGGCCAGACCTTTCAGTGTGTAAGCCCCATGTATTTTCTTGGTCTTGTGGAGACATTTGCCTTGAAAATATCCAACAGCTGTGCATGCCACAGTCGATTGTACACTAATCATGCATCATAGGAGAAAGTGCCATCGTTGCTTCCAAATCTGCTAACACACAGACGGGCACCCAGCTTTTGAGCTGCTAGGGAATAGGAACAGGCCTCCAAATTCCAGCTGGCCCTCTCCACATGCTGGAAAGCCTCAGACATCTGTCTAGAAAGATTGGCAACTGTGCGTCCCTTGGCTGTGGAGTGCTTGATTATATAAGTGTTTGAGTGCCATTTGGCAAAGCTGTGCTTGCTCACTCCAGCCCTGCCATGATCTAAGGATGCCCACCTCAGCTCACCCATTTTCCTTCTCTCCCTGTTTTCTTTAAGTCTGTGTTCTGCTTCTCTATGTTTCTGTTTCTCTGCTTCCTCTCTCTCTCTCTCTCTCTCTCTCTCT
>NW_017731455.1:1293072-1326845 GCF_001890085.2 Hipposideros armiger | reverse complement strand
TTCCAACAGTTCAGGGAAGTACATGTTAAGAAGAATTCAACTCAGAATATTCATTGTTTAAAAACACAGCATTTCCCATTTGCTGAAGGCCTACTATGTGCCGGGGACTTGGCAGGCACTGCTCTAAGCATCATAAGACACCAAATGAAGACACCAAAGCAAATGGAAATTCAATGACTCTCTTAAGTCACATGGCTGGGAAGTGGCAGAGCCAGGGTTCAAACCCTCATCTGGTTGCTTCTCTCATGACATTTTCTTTTCTTTCCCATAATCCTGTAGGGGCCTCCTGCAATTGCTATTACCTGGGTTGGAATCCCAAAGCCCAGAAATGAAAGCTGACTCACCAGAGTGGCCAAGCCAACTCAGGGCCAAGCAAGGACCAGGACAGGGGGAGGGTGGAGGAGGGGGGTTTTCGGAGCAGGAGAAACCTATGCGGAAGGTTACGCAGAAGGAAATTGTTTGTTGTGAAACATTTAATTATTGCACTTGGGGGTAATTTATTATCAGGGAAATTAAGTGATTCCATTAGCCTCCTGTCGCTTTCCAAAATAATTCTGTCAGGGTGGGGTGAGGGGGGGAAAGGAGATGAGAGCGTCTCTGTTTTAATTTGTTTTTCTGCCGATTGCCAAATGGAGGTCCAGGCTCCATTCATCTATGGGAAGGGAGTTGGCAAAGGTCCTGTGTGAGCTTTTCTGCCAGAGTCAGCCCCTCTGCAGCTGCATTTCCATATCAGAACAAAAAACCAGCCCAGCTTGGGAAAATGGGGCAAGGGCCCAGTCAACACAGAAAGAGACCAGAGGTCTGGGACTGGAGCCAGCTCAGCCACCAGCAGGCTCTGGGGCCTTGGGCAACTCACCCCCCAACTCATAAATGAGATGCTCAAATGGTAATGCCTCTTCCCCTGAACATGCCCTAAGCACCCACTGATTCAAGCTTCCAATAATCGTTGTGCCTTAGCACAACATTTGGCTTGTAAAAAGCTCAATCGATGGCAATGCCTTCCTTCCATGCTCACCACCAGGTACTGTTGCTATCTGTATTTAAAAGATGTGGCTCTGAGGGAGCCAACAGTGGGGCCTGAGCAGGAGTCCAGGCCTGAGTCCTCAGCCAGAGCTCTAAGTCACTGTCCTGTCCTGTCATCTCCTTCCATGTTGGCCCGGGGAACGCTCTCTCTGTACCTCAATCACCCACATCACAGCAACATAACATCCTGCCTCCCTGGGCTGTGAGCAGCTGAAGGTAAAGCACTCTTGTTTTCTTCTTTATGTCTGAACTAGCCCAGAGCCTAACCAAATGCAAACGTGCCTTGTTACTCTTTGTATCCCCAGTTCTCGGCACTCAGCAGGTACCCAATATATGTTTGTTGAATTAATGGATCTCTCTGTAATATGAAATTTCTTACTTAGCTGAATGGGTAACCAGGTCTCAACCAGGGAGAGGGAACTGTGCCTTTTTTCATGGAAAATCTACATACGAGGAGAGAGAACAGCTGAGGATGGTCTGGCAATTTCAGTGGGGAGAAGCCAAACTGTGCTCTTCTGAACAAGGGCTCCGATTTCCTCATCAACTGCACTGTGGCTCCACAGAGATGAATGCCACCAACCGAGAAGGGTGCTAGAGGCCATGGACTACAGGGAGCAGCCTGTCCTAGGCGCCCAGCCCTGGGTATGTACCCAGGCAGCTGCAGTTTCCTCATCACTTCCTCATCTATAACCTGATGACTGAGTAGCATCACTCAGCCTCTGTAGTTGGAGCCAGGAACTACAGGGTACCAAGATCTGTGTTTTGGTTGCTGGCAGACCCAGGCACCATGTGAGATCTTCTGGGGGGGTCAGCGCCAGGGAGTCAGGGCACTTCATGGTTCAGGCAGGCACCAAGCTCAAAGCCAAGGGCGCCCAACTCTGTCATCCACAGAGGCACCAAGGCATGTGGCCACTATTACCAAGTGATTATCCTAGCTCCCCAGTCATGTCCCCTGTGCTGGAAGTGAGACTTTCCCGCCGTGGACATTGTGTCTGACCCCACAATCCTCAGTCCACCACAGTGTTCAGTCAAGGATCCACAGCTGGAAGGAACATGGTCTGAATGCTTTTCTAAGTCAATAAACAGCGTTGGTTACCATCAACCACACACACTGAAGATGTGCCCATCAGCAGAGCCCATGAACACAGATTGGGAGGGAGATCCAGGTGCCCGACCCAAGTCCTGCACGTCCTGGTCCCCACTCCTTTGGGGACAGGGAGGTACAGGCATCCCTCTTCTATAATGGCTGCCTGGGTCCTTTATCCATATCTGCCATGAGCTAGCTAGCTAGAGTCAATCAAATCCCCCATATTGGGGTCTCAAACTTTAATATGCTCACAAATCACCTGGGGAACTTGTTAAAGCAGATTTCGATATAGTCGGACTGGGGAGGGGCCCAAAATTCTGTTTCTAACAAGCTCTCAGGTGATAGTGATACTGCTGGTCTGCAGATGACACTTTGAGTAGCCATGCCCTGAACTCTCTGAGCCCCAGTTTCATCTGTAAAATGGGGCTCATACTAGCCACCTCACCAAGTTGTTGGAGATTAAATACCATAACATATGTGAAGCACCCAGCAAAGTGTCTGGCACATAATGGGGCATGTAACAAAGATGCGTTCCACCTTTCCTGCACTTCCACACCTTTCCAGCTAACCCCTGAGCCACTGGTTCTTGGCCTTGTTTGGCTGATAGACCCCTCTGAGAACCTCATGAAAACTAAAGGCTCATTACCAGTCAGGGTGGGCTAGGTTGTGCTGTGATAACAAACAAGTCCAAAAGCTCCATGGTTTAACACAACCAACCTTTACTTCCTGCTCCTGCTACCTGTCTAGCATGACTCAGGGTGCTCTGATCATAGTCATTCAGAGACCCAGAATGACAGAGGCTCCATCTCAACATACACGTCCTTGGTCATCATGGTGGAGGGAAGGCACACGGGGAATCACACATTGGCTCTTACATGTCTGCCCAGAAGTGACATGTGTCACTTCCACTCACATTTTAGAAGCCAAAACAAGTCCAGGGCAATGCCTCATCTCAAAGGGGCCAAGGAAGTGCAGCCCAGAAGATGGATAGCCCGATGTAGTTGGTGAAGGACACTAATAATTACCACCAACCTACTTCTCACAGGAAAGAATGTAATATAGAAGCTTGCCCTAATTTCAGGAGGTCCACAGATCCCCCCAAGCCCAGTTCATACTCTGCACTTTCTGAGCATGGTCAAAAGAGACTGGGGAGACGCAGTGCTCATTCAGCAAGTCAATAAATGTTGATTGTGTACGTACTATATCAGGCACCTTCTGGGTGGGAAACAAGATAGAACAGGTCCATGCTCTCACAGGCCTTACATTCTAGCAGGAATAAACAATCAATGAGGAAATTACAGCAGGTACTTAAGTACCATCAAGGTAATGAACAATAGTGTGATGTGACAGGGAGTAAGTGGGTGGCGGGGAGGGACTTATTTTAGATGGAGAAGTCAGGGAAGGATATTCTGAGAGGTGATATCTGACATCAAAACTGAAGGAGCAGAAGGAGCCAGACATGTGCCGAGCTAGAAGAAAAGCATTCCAGGCAGAGGGGACAGCAAGTGCAAAGGCCCTGTGGTAGGAAGAGATCAGTGTGCTGGATGGACAGAGAGAAAGCCAGTGTGGCAGGGCTCAGTGAGTGAAGTGGGCAGTGGTAGAAGATGTGGGAGGTGCGGTCCGAGAGGTCAGCAGAGGCCTGATTGTGCAGGCCCTGGGTATGTGTTCATGCTGCCTGACCCAGATCCTGAGTGTCCTTCCCCCATTGCAAGGGGAGTTAGAGTTATCCTGGCAGGAGTCAGCTGGAATCTCAGAACAACACGGCCTGAAGCTGAAGCCAAGGCCTGAAGGGCAGGTGACACTAGTGCTAAACCCAGTAGCCTAGAGAACAAGACCCTCCATAAACATCCACCTTCCAAAGTCTTTTCTCTCCCCTGCACAGGGCTCAGCTTGAGACCTCCCTTCTGTAACTCAACACATCTCTCTTTTCCCTTGTACAATGACCCATTCTGCCCTCCTCTCCTCCCCTCGGCTGCACTAGACCGGCCTCCCTGTCTCCAGAACAAGCTCCCTGCTTTCCTTCCTCCAAGCAGTTCTGATGTTCCTCCCTAAAATGCTATTCCATGTCCTCTCTTCCTGAACATGAACTATTCTTCCTGCAGAAAGCAGCTTAAATTCCACCTCTTTTCTGTCACCGTTAAGGATCACCCTTCACTAGAGCCAGCTGACCTCTTGTTGATTTTTGAAATTTGTCCCAGCAGCATTGACTTGGCCCAATGGTTTTGGTTATTATGTAATGCACACTTCTCATCTCTCTGAGGAAACTAAGCTCTTAGAGAAGAACGATGGAGGTAAGCAGGTGCCCTGTGAGTACCCATCAGAGTGCTGAGCACACAGTTGCTACTCAGAAAATGGTGTGACTCATTAAGACAGAGGCAGCAAGCAGGCTTGGAAATATGCCAAAGCTGCCAGCTGTGCCCAGACCCTCTGGATGACAGGGGTGGGCCCGTGGCTTGCTCATCTTTGCGTTCCCAGCCCCCAGTCCATGGCCTGGAGCTGGCCACGACTCAATGAAGGCTTGTGAAATAAACCACCGGACACATATTAGGTTGGTGATTTGGGGTAAGTGACTTGAGCTTCAGTTTCCTTATCTCTAAACCAGGAACGATGATTCCCGCCCACATAAGGTTATTGTGAAGACCAAGTAAAACATGAAAGGGTTCTGTGAACTATACAGTCCTCGTGTATTATGAGTGGCTGAATGGATCCCTGGTCAACAGACCTTTTCATTTTCCAGTGGATGCCACGCCCAGTGGAGAAGGATGTGAACCGGAGATTTGGCCCAAGCACATCCTGCTTCCTACCACAACAGGCCAGACCAAAAGCAAAGCGTAACAGGGCTGTGTTTCAGGGAAGAGTGTCTTCTCACCCAGAGTGTCTGATACCAACTCTGCTTGCTCTTTCTCCTGGCCTCATGGGGAGAGGGAAGGGGAGCTTGGGCAGCCAGGTTTCATACTGTCCCTGGTCCCTAGCCTCCTGCCACTACATTTGCTTTTCACGGGGTTGAGTTGAGTCGCCCTCCAGAGATCTGCTCTGACTTCCTGCACATTCTGGACATCAGAGGAGAGCCTGAGTAGCAGCGGGAAAGGTAAGTCCATCCTATGTGCAGACAATGAGATCCTATTGAGCCGTGAACGATGCAGACCTGGAGGCCAACACCACTTTCAGCACCTACACACCCAGGTAACATTTCCCAGGCAGGCAAGGCTGAGTGACATTTCAGCTCTGCCGTGAAAATGCTGTATGATCTTGGGCAAGCTCCTCAGTCCTTCAAGTTTCAGGTTTCCTCCTGGCACTTACTTCATGAGGTGCTGGTAAGAATGCATCCAGATAACGCTTGTAAGAGCATGTAGCATAGTGCCTGGCGCGTGAAAGAGCTCAATCAACTTTTCGCTATTTTTATTATTATGCCACCATCACGCCACAGGTGTGGGGTTCGAAAAGTATCCATGCAGGGCCGGCCGAGTGGCGCGATGGTTAAGAACTGGCTTGGGACGCCAGAGGGCCCCGGTTCGGATCCCACATATGAGGGCCAGTGACACTGCCCTCCACAGCTAAGATGCTGAACAACAGCTCAACCCGGAGCTGGGCTGCCGTGAGTCGCTGGCGACGGTGTAGGCTGCAGCCCCTGTGGCAGTGGGTTGCCATGGGCTACCGTATGTAGCCAGCAGCCAGCGTGAGCGGCCAGCAGCCGCTGTGAGTGGCCGTCCAGAAGCCGGCGACTGATCTGCCTCGCCCGGGAAGAGCGCAATGATGGTGCCAACTTGGGCCAGTGAAGCAACATCCTCCACAACTAGACTGAAGAAACAAAATGACAGCAACTTGTCTGTTCCCCTTCCCCCAATTCCCCAGCACTGTTCCCATCCCCCCAATTCCCCAATAAAAATCTTAAAAAAAAAAAAGAAAAGAAAAGTATCCATGCAGAGGGCTGGAAGCTAGGACCTCCATGTTCTCTCACACACCCTCCAAACGCAAAAGAGCCATGATCCTGCAACCCATGTCCCTAAGATATTTGGGGAGGTTTCCTCCATCCCCCATTCACACTCCTCAGACTCAGAGACAAAGGTGTCTGTTCCCTGAAGTCTTGCTTCTATTGTACAACAACATATGCAGAACAAACTGGAAAATGTCTACACTGGCAGATTCCCAGACCCTGATGGCTCACATAATGGCCACATGTAGAAACTCTCCTTTTGATTATGAAGGGAGGAAGAGGGCAGGGACAGAAGGCAGAGCTCAGAAACATTCCTATCCCAAAGCCAAGTCTACCCCAGGCTCCCACTCAGGACCACCACGGAAGTCTCGCCTGTCTGGCTTCGGTAAGAGACAGCACTGGAGGAAACGGAACTTTCTTTCACTCTTTAATAAATGTTATATCCACTGATCAGCATGGTAAAAGGACTTAGACATAAAACCACAGGAAGAAGAGTTAATAAAATCGAGAACATTCTCCCTGGAGAAGAATAGATGTAGGAAGGAGACAGATGGGGAGTAAAGGCAGGGAAAGAAATGACAAAGGGCTCTCTAAACACACTTGAAATAGAATGTTCATGGAAATGAAATGAGAATGACCCTGCAAGGCTCTGTAACTTAAACAAAGGCCAAGATGTGCAGCTTCCTGGGCAGTCAAAACGGGATCACTAACAGAACTTGGGAGTAATCGAAGCTGTCTAAAAGCAAAACAGGCTGTGTGAACTGAGTTATCCATCCACTACCAGGGACAAACGAGCAAGCAGTGCTGCCATCTTTTAGTCAGAGACCAAGAGGTTGGTGCTACAAATTCACGTGACAATTCCCCAAACCCTTCAAGCACTTCGAGGACTCCAAGCAGCCGACATCGGTGGCTCCCCTGGAGACCATTGCCGCCAATGTGCAGGCACGGCACTGCTGCCCTGCTGTCCGCTCAGGGCCTCTCCTGGGGACACTTGGCACACTGTAAACTTAGTCATAACACATCAGACAATTTATTCAGATTTCTTCAATTCCATTACCAGGCCCTTTGGGGGCCAAATGGGGAAAAGACTCACTATACTGGCTAGCCAGAGAATCAATCGTGCCTGCCCTCCATGGAAACACTGGCCTGCCTCCCGCAGCCTCCCGGACCAGGGCTGCCATGTTGCCAGGACAGCGAGATGCAAGCCTGCTGGAGGGACAGTAGGCTAGCAATGGCCAGCAGATGACACCAATATGGATGTAGCACCTGGAGATACTGCATCTGTTTAGTGACTCTAAGGGGTGCCATCCTGGGGGCAGAGCCGAGGGAATCTCAGAGCAGATGAAGCCAGGGCTCGGGTATCTCCCCACCTCTGGACTCATTCTGAGCAGTAATGGATTTCCTTCCTGCCCAAACCCATCCACTCAGCGTTTTGTTGCTGTAGTTATGAGCCTTCTAAGAGATTTAGGAACCCAATCTCCTGTCCTCTCCTCCCCCGACATCATGCTTGAGAAACACCCAGAGCCTATCCAAACTAAGGTTGCCAAATAAAGCTAAGGTAAACTTCAGGTAAACAATAAATAATTTTTTAGTATAAGTATGTCCCAAGTACTTACCAGGCCTGACAATTAAGTTCGTGAACTCATCCTAGAAAAAGTGCTACATGATAGGTGAATATCACTATGGTCACCTTTGAAGTATTCCCCTTGGGAAGCTGTGCACCCATGCCAGTGCTTAGTGCATCCTTCAAAGCAATTTCAGAGCAATTTCTGGAATGGCCATCAGAGCCGTTGTCGTATTACTCTTGATGTCCTGAATGTCATCAAAATGTCTGCTTTTCAATATTTCCTTTATCTTCTGGTAAAGAAAGAAGTCACTGGGGGCCAGATCAGGTGAGCAGGGAGGGTGTTCCAATACAGTGATTTGTTTACTGGCGAAAAACTCCCTCTCAGACAGTGCTGTGTGAGCTGGTGCATTATTGTGATGCAAGGGCCACGAATAGTTGGCGAAAAGTTCAGGTCATCTAACTTTTTCATGCAGTCTTTTCAGCACTTGCAAATAGTAAACTTGGTTCACTGTTTGTCCAGTTGGTGCAAATTCATAATGAACAATCCCTCTTATATCAAAAAATTAGCAACATCATTGCAACAAGTTCTCAAATTTAATTGTCAGTCCTCGTACGCTAGAAAAATGATTCACTGTTATCTGAAATTCAGAGTTAACTGGGTGACCTGTACTTCACCTGGCAACCTTGCTCCAAACTCCTCGTTTTCTCTCACCTAGTAGTGGACTAGCTTCCCAAATGGTTTCGCCACCTTTAGAGGCTACTGGGATGGCACCAGTATGCTTCCTGGAGCAGCCTGGGAGGTGCTCAGAGAACCACAACCACCCTGTACTCCTCTCAGTGATGCTGGGTTCAGGCTGGAGAGGGCCCAATCAATGGCCCCTCTTTCCTGCCAGGTCCTAACAAATGGTGAAGAGAGAAGAGTGGGGAGGAGGGGAGACCAAATATCACCTTAATGGCTGAGAAAGCTGATTTGGGAGAATGTGGCTGAGACTCACAAACACTGTGCCTCCTAATACTGAACCCCAGGATCAGACAAATCACCGACCCAGTTCCAGGCTACCCTGGACCCTCCCAGTCCTGCTGTGGGCAGGACAGGAGTGGGGAGGGGCTGCCATCACCCTAACTCACCACATGGCCAAGAACAATGGAGACTCAGGCAAGAAGAAATGGTGAAGGTTCCCATGACCTATTTATTCTCCCAAACTCACCATCAGCTGAATCCTTTAGTCCATTTTCCTCCCCACTTCCTACCCACCTCTCTGGGAGAAGCGAGGTCTGGAATATTGGGCTAATGGATGGCCTCCACGAAGAAGGATCAACCATGTGGCTTGATCTTGGCCTCATGGGCGACATTTAGGGGCCTGCGGGGCCCACAGGCAGCAGACCACTCCCATGGTACCCTTTGATGACTAGGCCTGGATCACAGAGGTACTAGTCAAAATGAGCCCTGGCCAACACACAGAGATCACCCTTAACTTCCCTGTGCCTCAGTTTCTTCATCTGTGCAATGGGAAGGCTCGTTCATGGATGTGCTGCAGCACGCCCGCCCAGCACATAGAGCACGCCACATAGATTTGACTCCTGCCATCGCTGTCTCTGACCAGGAGAGGAAGTGGGGGTGACTAGGCATGGATGAGGCTCTTAAGGAGAAGAGAAAAGAGGAAGAAAGGGAGGGTTAAGCTGAGTTAGAGTGAGATATAGAAGGCAGCTGGGGGTTGGGCCGTGGCAAGGTGGAGGAGACAGGAACAAGATGAATGGGGCTAGGCTGGCCTCCGGGTGAACTCAGGGTGGAAGCAATGCCCTGCAGGGAGCATGGGAATAGAGGAGAGGAAGCCCTCTGTCCCCCCTCACACCCTCAAAGGCTGAGGGTCTCAGAGTTACGACAAGCTTGAGGTGCAGGCAGGCTATGACTGAAGGCGTGGCTCCAGGCCCAGCTGGAGCAGGGATGCTCACGGGACCCAAACAGAAGCCACAGTAAACCAACAGTGAGGGAGGATAAAAGGCAGCTGGACCCATGGAAACTCAGAGCTTATGCTGGATTGCAGACTCGGGCATTCATTCACCTGACCACTCACATATACGCTCATTCATTCATTCATTCAACTAAAGTGATGCAGTGTCTCCTCTTCCCCGGGCCCTGTGCTAAGCACTGGGGTATAAAGGTGAACACGACAGCCATGGCTCCTGACTTCATAGAACAGCTTTCCTATATTGGGAGAGATGGACCCAAAAAACACATGAAATAACTGCAACATTCTGGAAAGTTCTATGAAGGAAACATCAGAGCTGAGAAAAAGAATTATAGGGGGTCCAGCTTCAGAAAGGGGATCAAGGAAGTCCTTGCTGAAGTGGTGACATGTTCACTAGGATCTAATAGATTGAAAGAGCCAGCTCTGGGAAGAGCTCTTCAAGCATAAGGTGCAGCACGTGCAAAGGCCCTGAGGTGGAAAAAGTCAGGAGTGTTTAGGGCAGCAGGACCAATGCCCAGCCCTACACTCTGGGAGGCGACAGTGCCTCCTTCCCAGTCTGCCCTGGTGAGGAAGAGCTCAGCCTGAGACTGGGATGACACCTGCTGGGTGAAGGACCAGAGTGGGTCAGGAGGCATGAGCAGGGTGAGGGCTCCTGAATGTCCACTCATCTAGGAGAGAGTCAGTTACCACAAGGCAATTAGAATGCATGGCAGGACAGAGTATCCCTGAACACCTACTGTGAGGCCAAGGTATGGGGGGCTCCCTGAGGGCTGGAGGCCTCTGGAAGGCTTCCTGGAGAAGCTCCCCAAGGAGCCCATTTGGACAAGCTGAGGGTGTCCAAGGATGTGAACAACAAGAGACAGGATTGGCTGTCTGTGAGGCAGCGAAGAAGCCTCTGGTGCCCCAGGTCCACTGCAGGGCAGCGATGATGTCACGGGGAGCAATTTTCCTTGTACTTGCTGGGGTGGAGGGAAAGGAGAAGAAAAACCACAGAGCGGCTTTGTTGGCTGCCCACCTATCTCCCAACCCTCTTTTCCTCTTCCTAACCAAACCCAGGTTGACACTGGATCGGCCACTCTACACACACACACACACACACACACACACACACACACACACACACACGTGCTTTGAGGGAATTGAAACCTTCAGCTCAAGGAGGTTGGCCCCAGCTGGCTTTAACCAATCAGCACATTCCATCTCGCAGCCAGAGTCATTGGTCCCAGGGAGCACATGTGACTGAAGCCCATCCAATCAGAGGGATCCCTGAGACTCTCACTTGCAGCTCTAGGCCTAGCTAAGAAGCATGAGGCACGTGTCAGTTACTATGCAACCAGGACAAAGAGATGGAAAGAACCTGGGGCTCTGATGACACCATCAAGGCCCTAGGTCAACCAATCCTGCAACCTACCCACCTCCATCTAGTTCCACAAACCAAGCATCATCTTTCATGATTAAACCAGTTCAAGCTGGGTGTTCTATTCCTTACAATGACAGCAAAAGCTGTTGCATATCCAGTATGTACTGGGCACTGAATTAAGTTCCATGTACACATTATTTCGTGTAGGGATTATCACTCTCACTTCACAAAAGAGAAACCTGGGGCTCAGAGAAGTGCAGTAACCTACCCAAGGTCACACAGCTAGAAGTGGCAGAGCTGACTCCAGGGCCTGGGTCGCTACACACCAGTTCCCCTGAGGCTAGCCTCCAGGGGCACACCTCAAGCTATAGCCCTCACGCAGACACTATTGAGGCAATGCCAGGGGTAGGATTTCAAGGTCCCTGAGGCTTGATCAGGAAAAGCTGGTCTGGCAGAGACCTGCGTTTCAATCCTGGCTCCCCACCTAGTGGCTATGTTACCTTGGGTGAGTTATTTCCCTTTTCTGAGGCTTAGATTCCCAGTGGGTAAAGTCAGGGTTGAAATATGTCCCTATTGTATCATGTATTACTTTAAAATACTTAACGTATAAACAATGTGGAGCAAATGTATACATGTGTCTACATTTATTTTCATCTTCACCTTAAGGCAAATATTAATCATTACAGTTTCCTATCAGGAATTCACACTCTAGAACATGCTACCAAGAGCTTGAACTACTCTTAGATAAATGTGTACCATAGGGTCTGTAGCTTAACCTAATAGAAATCAGACATTCATATCATCGGTGAAATGACAGGGTTTCGAGAAACAGGACTGGCTGGAAAGACTGTCCAGCATTCTGGCCTTTGCACAAACAGGATTCAAGAATCCAGAAACCCAGAAGCCCGGCAGAGTGTGGCACTAGAGTCCCCTTTGGTCCTGTGTGCCCCGCCCCCTCCTTAGTGGAGGGGCCTGTCACCTGGTCTGCCCAGAAGGGTGTCGGGTCCTGCCATCAAACCATGGTTCCTCCCCGTGGAGTGTTTCCACGCACAGAGCTTGTCCGAGTGCCAAGGAGAGAGCAGCAGCATCCTGAGCTCGTAGGAACAGGAGCGATGCTTTAGAAGTCATGGGCCTCTAGTTCTTCACATGGCAGAACCTGACGTGGGACGTGCGCCCGTTGCCACCCATCTCCAAGTGGCGAGAAGAAGATGCAGAACCGCAGCCCAGTAGTGGTTTTGGGAAGCTGTGTATTGACCAAAAACCCCTGGCAATTGTGGAACGGCCGAGTGGATTGAGATTCCGTCCTAGCTTCTCCTTCTTGGCTGTTGGATTCATGATAAGTTATGTGAAGTACTGGCAAACATCATTATCATCATTCTTGTTATTATTGGGCCTCTCTCTCCTTTAATCAAAGAACCTCTCTATGCTGGGAACGGAGCTGAGAAGAAGGCGGAGGAGAAAAGAAGGGAGCTGTTTTCTGAGGCTTAGAAGCCCCCATGTGTCCAGCCAACGACACTCCGGGCCCCAGAGGCTGCAGTGCATTAAATCTCAGGACACGTGGGCCATGAAGCGACCCTCCCGCTGGTGGCAAGAGCCCACCAGGGTTCTCTACTCCCAAGGTCATGAAGCCCATCACCCCAATCTCATGGCCACACAGGACCTACTAGAGCCCTTTTGCCTCTGTCACCAGCCACCAACACATGACACCGAGAGATGGCTATTTTGACGAGGGCATACTTTGTCATGAAGATATTTTGATGATGATCATAAAACTAATAGCATCAGAAATCATTTTGTTGTAACTGGTACATAGTACATGAAATAAATATTAGCTGAGTTCTTTATGTGGATGTTCTCATAATACAGTATCTTGTGAAATGTATTGCAATACAATGGGGAAAGTGAAGCTTATAAAAATTAAGTAAGGAATTTTCCCAAACTCACAGAGTAGGTGGCAGTTGAGATTTGAATGCAGGCAGTCTCATTTCAGAGCCTGTACTCTTAAATCACTGGTTTATAAAATACCAACAGAATTGGGGGAGAGGGGAAAGAATTGGAGAAGTAGACAATCAGAGTCTATCATTCAAATAGGAAAATAGACGAGCCAAAATATCTATAGAACATCTGAAAAAGGAGAGCTATGAAAAAGCATATGTTATTCCTCAATAATTAAATCCCTGTGTCACAGCATATGCTCAAATATCCCAATAGGATAGAATAAAACTGTGAGAAATAGACCCATCTATGTACGGAATTGAGTATGTGATAAATGTGGCATCTCAGATCAGTGACAGAAATAAGAATGAATCAATAAATGATATGGAGCCACTTGGGTGGCCATCTGGAGAAAAATAAAGTTGGACCCATCCCCCAAACTATACACTACAGTAGGATAAACTCTAAATGGATCAAAGATTTAAAACTAAAAATATATGAAACCATAAAGTTACCGGAAGAAAACAGCAGAATTTCTCTATTAGCCATGGGTAGACATTCTCTAACCAGGACTCAAATTCCAGAAGTCATAAAAGAAAAAATGGATCAATTTCACTAGTAAAAATTAACATTTATGCGTGGTAAAATGATAAGCAATAAAAATCTGGGAAGAAATATTTATAACACTAATCACAGATTGAGGACTAATCGCTCTAACACATACAAGCTCTTAAAAATCACTAAGAAAAGGACAAAACGCAGATGGATGTGGGTAGACAGCTCATAGCAAAGGAACCATAAGTGGCCCTTAACTATATGAAAGGGTGCTTGGCTATATTCACAATAAGGAAAATGCAAATGAAAACTACACTGAGAAAATATTGTTTATCTTGCAAGTTGGTCAAAAGCCAAAAATGTCACTATCCGCTCTGTGGGAGAGTCTGTGGAGAAACAAGCTTCTTCTTATGCTTTTTGTGGGGGAACCCCCGTGGAGAGCAATTTGGCATTATCTACCCCAATTACCCTTTAACCCAGTGATCCCATTACTGGGAACTTACCCTACAGGTAGACTTGCCAACATGTGAAGTGACATAGTTACAAGGTTCTTCAGTGCAGCATAGTTTATTACAGCCAAAGAAGATGAGAAACAGTCAAACGCCCATCAGCTGGGACTGGCTAAGTGAGTTATGGCATTATGGTTTTATGGTCTGTCCACCCCACGAAATACGTACTGTGCAGCTGTTGGAAGAAAAACATGAGAAGAATGAGGAAGTTTTTGGGTACTGATACAGAAAGAACCCCAAGATATATGGTGATTAGGGAAAGCCGCAGAACAATGTCTGTAATATGCGATTTTTGGTGTTAAAAAAACTGGAGGGTTAATATTTTTTTAATTTACTTGTATTGTCAAAAGAAACTAAAACTTAAAAGAGAAGCAAATAAAAGTGCCAGCCTATTAAGCATGGAGTGCATGACATGCACAGAAAGGGGACAGATGTGGAAAGGAGAGTTTTCACACTCGACTTTATCTTTTAACCATGTGAGTATATTACCTATTCAAAAAAAAATTTTTTTTTAATGTTAATGGGATCAAACAGATATCCTACCCCCGTCCTTTGACTCCTCCCATCCCAGACTCTGGCATGAGGCTCAGGGACCATTTAAGTAAAAAACCGATGAGGATCAAAGGTAACTGCTGAGTGTGTTTCTTATAGATTAACAGCAGCAATTTAGCATTTTGATGAAACTGTATTGAAATGTCCCACATTCAGTCACAGGTAGAAAACTGCAGAGAGCACCCAAGTACAGAATCTGAAGCCCCCCTCCCTTGCCCCAACCCCCACCTCCCCGCATTCTGCCACAGCACACTGATGGTTCTCAGGCCTGGCTGCACCTTAGAATCACCTGGGAAGCTTTAAAAACAGGACTCATGCCCGACCCAACACAAAACTAATCAGATCAGGCTGGACTCCCTATGATACCTGCTCTCATCCTGGGCACAGGTTGCCGTTGTAATTGCACACTTGTGCATGTGACTTTCTAACTAGTGTCTTACTCTCTTGAACAGTGAGATCATGGATGCAGAATCTGTGTCTCCTTGCTCACCATTGTATCCCACTGGCCTAGCAAACAGCTGGTGCTCAATAAATACTGGATGAGTGAATGAATGAATGAATTCTGGGACCCAGAGAAGGAAGCAGGAGGGCAGGGATATAAGGCAATAGCTAGGCTGACAGAGGACCCTGCCAGGTCCCCTTGGTAAGACCCCCACTTGGCCCAGCAGTTCACAGTGAGGAACCCAAGACCAGGGCTGCAACCCTTTACTCAGCTGTGACAGGTAACTCATTTTCTGCAGGGAGATGATCAATCTCACCAAGGGCCAAGGAGTATTGACCCTCAATTCTGACCAGGTTGCTGAGGGCTTTCTGATTGACAGACAACCCTAACTGCAGCCCAGAGCAAGCTGGTCACTCTGCTCTGGACATTATGACTTCCAGAGCCCCTCACAAGGCCCATATGTGCATAAGGGAGAAACTGACCAAATGGCAAAATACCATACAGGAGGTCCTGCCCCATGCTCTCGACCTTTCTCCTTTGAGTGGCAAAAAGGAGCCCAAGAGAACTGACTCCTGGGCTCAACCCAGCACTCCCCACTGTGCCCAAGGGTAGGTCACCCGCACGCCCTGGGCCTCTCTTGCCTCATTTGACAAATGAGGAACAATACCTGTGCCTTAGGCTTACTGTGGCTCGACATGTGGGTGGGTGCTCAACAGAGGTCATCTGGAGCAAATAAACCGGATGCCATGATCCGCCCAGCTAACAACAGTGCCGGGAGGTGGGAAGCGTGGGTTTCTCCTTCGGGAAGTATCCCCACGCTTAGCATCTTTGCCTGGTGGCTTGCCGCCCAGGGAGCACTGGGAGTCCTACAGAGCTAGAGGGCAGGAACAGCTGGCAAAAAGTTAGTTGGAGCCATTACCAAGGTAGACACAGAGGCCAAGTGTAAGGAAAGCCACTTCCAAAGCCAAACCCAAAGGGCGTGTGTGAGGCGATGGTCTGCAGAGGTAATCAGACCACAGGAACGGAGGTGAGGTGCTCAGAGTACAGCCCCTCGGGGAGTAAGGGAATGGGCCCCATGGATGCTTTCTCCCACGCCTCCCGCCTTGTAGCTAGCCAGGGTCTGGGTCTCTTCCGGACACAGCGCCTCCAGCATGCCTTGAGGCATGCAACAGTAATACAATGAATGAACATGTACGGAATGCCCTCTGAGCCAGGGGCTGTTCTAGGCCCTTCGTGTGTATGATCTCCAGGTACTATTATCATCCCATTTGTCAGACGAGGAGACTGGGGCACAGAGAGGCCAGCGAACTTGCTCTAGCCTTTGAGACTCTGCCACCCCATACAATAGCCGCTAATGACATTCAGCTGGTGAGCACTGGCAGGTGGCTAGTTTGAATTGGGATGCTCTGTACGTACGAAATCCATGGCGGCTCAAAGTACCAAAAGAAGATCGTAAAATATCTCAGTACCTATTTTTATATTGATTACATATTGAAATGATAATATCTTGGATATATTGGATTTGATAACATGCATTATTAAAATTAATTTCACTTGTTTCTTTTCACTTTTATAATGTGGCTGCTAGAAATTTTTAAGTGACATGCTCCCATTACGCTTCTATTGGACGGCACTGCTTTGCGGCACAAGTTAGGGGGATCAAGGCATGACGACATTTGAGTCAGGCCAAACACCGTACGACTGGAACTCACCACGCACAACTTCTGAGGACGTGCCTGTTTCCCAGACAGCATCAGATTGTACCCAAACTCTGCATTAGTTGACTCTCACTGCTATTCTCCTCTCTCTCCTGAGCCCTGAGCCCTCCGAGGGCAGGCCCTCGGGGTCAGTGCCAGGGCATCGTGCCAGGTGCCCAGCATGACCTCAGTCAGGGTAAGTCAAGGATGATGATGATGGCAATGACCCAAATGAAACCCTGGTCGCCTCCTTGGAGGAGAAGCGCTGAGGGCCCGACTGAGTTCTGTGAGGTCATTCTGCGGCACCAGCCTGCTCCGTCCTGTGGGGACAGATGAAGGGGGGGGGGGGGTCCCGAGACAATCGTAGTGCCTGAGCTCCTGCTCTACTCCCCTGGTAACTCAGCTCCAAGGGGCCCGTGGAACCTCTGCCCTCCTCCACGTTGGCCTGCCTGGTTATTCAGTGAGCTGGGTGATGGGCTAGGACAGTGGCTCTGGGAGGAGGGGCCTTTCTCTCTGCCTTTCTAGTTAGTCAGAGAAGTTGAATGTAAGGATGAGATAGGGCCACAGCCCATTCTTAGGGAACCTGACAGCATTTGTCACTTCCAAATGATGCCACATGCCACACAGACAGACAGACAAATTAGATCAACGGGCCAGCCAGGGAAAGAAAACTCAGTGGGCCACTGTCTGTGTGGTCCGCCCTGCGCTGAGCTGAGACGGAAGAGCGGGTTGCTCCCCCATCGGCATTGGGTTCCGGGCGTGGTGACTGTTTGTCCACATGTCCCCAGTCGCTGCACTTGCTACTTTTTGCCTGGAACAACCTCCCCACCCCACACACACACCCCCTCTTCCCTCAGGCCACCCTCTGCCTCACCTCCACTGTGACACCACCATCCGGCTCTCCCCCTCCAGCCTCTGTCCCACGGCCACACCTGGTGCTGCCGTCACTACAGCACCAGCTCCATTCCACTCCCCTGCCCCTGGGCTCACCAGGGGAGGATTAGGGACACAGCCTCCCTGCCTGGAAGCCAGCTCAGCTGTGATAGGAACAACATGAAATAAGCACTGTTTTTATCTCAACCTTCCCCTTTTTATTCCAAACACGAAATAGAAAAGTTTTATCAAGCACATTTAATCACTGTTCTTCCTCCTCGTCTCTCATTACAACGAGAGTGATTTAAGCTGTGTCCTTGGCAGGCTGGAATACATGAGAATAGAAATTCAAGTCACTTTACAACACATCCTGGAGTCCCTCATCCTCACATTGGCTCAGTCCCTAAGGCTTCACCCAGACCCTTCCTTCCGTGAGCCAGGGACAGTGCCACGCTGCAGAATCACACAGTGGTCCCCGCCCTGGAGGGTGATGGGCTAGTGGGGAGACAGCTTGCTGCGTCTCGGGTGGTCTGTTTTACCTACTATAACAGGGAAAGGAGCAGAATGCTGGAGAAAACAGATGATGGAGGGGCCTGTTTTGTCTACATAGAACAGGGCACTGTGAATTCTGGACACAGGGAGAAGAATTTCAACATGCTACACATAACGTGCATGTATAGGAGTGCCACTGAGGAGACCAGGGAGGAAAGTTGGATGCAGGGCCACACGTGTTGCTATAGGCAGCAGAGAGCTCTTGGTGTCTATGTTGTAGGAAGTTCATTTTTCTGGAAGCTGAGTGGAGGCCAGGCCATTCTGGAGTGTGCAGGCCACCGTGCTGGGCACAGCACATTGGACCCCTGTTGTAAGAGGACTGATCTTGTATTTTAATGGTTTGATCAGTAAAGACTGGACAGGCAGGGGTGGGAACATTTACTGTAATCCCCTCAATAAGGGACCCCCCCCCCAAGTGCCACCTTCCCTCCCTTTCCTATCGATGGCCGCATTGCTTATCAATCATGGCACTATATCCTCCTGAGTCTGGTCCTAGCCACAGATTTCTTCCTAAGGCAGAGCTCCAGGGAGCCGCCACCATTTAGCTGAGTTGGCACATGAAATGAGGCGTCTTTGCCCTCCTTGCCTCAGGGAAATAAAATCTAACCTTGACATCAGTCCAAACCAAGCAGTACCGCCTAGGAAAGCTGCATGTACAAGTTCCTGAGAAGTAGCATTCAAAATAAATACAAGGTATTGGTGGGGAAGAATCAAGTTCACAACCTTGAGAAAGTATCATTTAAAACAACAACAACAAAAAAGTACCGTGGGATTAATTTTCCTACAAAGTGGCAGAATCACACAGCAGCCATCATAAACCTGTCACTCTCTCTACCACACACTTGAAGACTATCAGCAATTTTCAAGGCCTTGCCGCCACAGGTTTTGCCTTCCAATTTCCGCTTTCACTGGCAGAAAGAGAAGGGAGTTGCAAAATCTGATGTAAACAAGAAATTGTCTAGTTGGGGCTCCCAAGGGGGCAGGGGGGAGGGCAGCCATATTCCTTATCTGGCCCAAGAAGGCCCGCTATGCTCCTGGCTAGGGAAGAGGAGAGACTCCACGTAGCCACTCCCTCCTGCCCCCAGGGAGAATTCCAGAATGACAGCAGGGCTAAGTTCCTTGGAAGATCCTGGTTTTGTGCTCCAGCTGCCAGTCAGCTTCCCTGTGGCCTTTGGCAAGCAAATGGGACAAGCAAATACCACGTTGGACTTTTGATCCTCCCTTCTGTGTACTTGACCCTTGCCCACGGCCTCCCTTTCCTTCTCACATCTTCCCAGCCCCACCCCAAGGAGCAGAAGGAAAGTGATACTGGCCCCTGGTGTCTCCCCCTCTTCCCTGAAAGCACATCCCCAGCTTGAGATCAGCCTGCAAGGTGCTGTGAGAAGGGTCCCACCCCACCCTTCTGAGCATGCCCCGCCCCCTTCCCTCTCTGGGCACCACAACACCCACCTATTTGCCTCCCCTCCACCTCAGTGCACAAAAGCTGGTCCCTAACAGGCTGAGAGCCCATCTCCTGGCTGGGCTTAGGAACCTAGCTTCCCACGTCTAAACCGGCCAGCATCCGTGAATCCTGACTCCCCTGACCCATGGAGGAATGGCCTCGCGCAAGCCCCACCGGGACCTGCAGGCAGGCAAGGCGGTGCACCGAGTAGAAGCCTCATTCACTATTGCCATTAGAGCTGCAGGACACCCAGGAGAGGCTCCTTCCACCCCGCGCCAGGGTCCCCAGCCAACTTGGGGCTGAGTCCGTAACCTGGGCTTCAGTTTCCTCCTCTTTAAAACGGGGGCTCTAACACTGACTTCGAAGGTTTGTCAGGAGGAGTAAAGGCTCTGTGCAATAGGAGCCATCTAATACGGTCCTTGGCACATAGCAGGGGCTCAGCATGAACTGGCTCTTCTGGACCTCACCTCATCATCTCCAGGGCGTGGCCAGGTGAAAGGAGCTGACACCCAGCTGGCTGGCCCTTCTAGCACATGGGGAGGGCGAGAGGCCTGAAGCCATTATTCACTCTTACTGGGTGGCAGGGAGGTTGCTGTTGTCACTGAGAAGTAGAGCGTGAAGCTTTTACCCGTGAAAGAGAAGTGCTGTGTCAACCCGCCAGCCCATGGTCATCCTGAAGGCCTGAGAGATGACAAGTAGATCCTATAGGATTCCAGCTGGAAGGAACTTTGCCTTCCTCCAGCCTTTGCCTCTGGGTCGGTGGCTTTCATGACACACACGCACTTCCCACCTCACCTCCTGGGCCTCCTGAATTCCTGACGGGTCTGTTTTCCTGTCAGTGTGACCTGTGGGTCCCAGCAGCTAGGCACCCAATCACGGAGTTCCTGTATCTCTGCCAATAGCCACACCCTAATACCACATCTGCCCTATACGGGCTGGGGCTGGACACTCTTGGTACATAAAAGCAGGAAAATTGCATGCATGAAACCTCCCCACTTTCCTCTCTTTCCAGTTTTCCTGCTTCTGCCCAGACTCAAGACAGAGAGATCCCCTGGGAAGGGAGTTCCCGGGTTTCCATGGAAGGCCCTCTATGATGCTCACAGCAGCAGCTCCTTGAACTCCAGGGCAGGCCTGTGCTGCCCTGGCAGGTATGGCTGCCCCAGCTGGCAAAAAAAAAATGATACTCCTTAAAAACTAACTCTTCCTAAATTCAGAGGGGATCAGGAAAGCCCCGAGATGGTGGTCCTCAGCCTCTCCTCCACAGCCCCAAACCGTTCAGCTGTAGCCCCAAATATACCCAACAAACCGAAAGCTTACCAGAAAGTTGTCTCCACACTGTTTAGGGACCGTCTTATGTTCTCAGGACATGTCAGTGAGGGACCACTTGCTGTCCCAAACAGCGGACCCCAAAATATAATCTTCCAACATCATAGGACTTTCCTTGCAAGCCACTCTGATAAATATTATCCCTCAAATTAAACTCTCAGTGGGGCTTTTGTGTACCCTACAGATGGGGCTCCAGGTGGCTTCCCAGCTGCCCACCTGTTAATATTACTAAGGTCCCATGATCATTTCCTTTTTAGAAACCCCCAGATCTACAAATGCCAGTGAATACACAGATGATACCAGGTCAAACCCCAGCACACTGCAGCTGCCGTTCCTCACTGCCCTTCACTTCTCTCACGCACCCAGAGCAAAGCAGAGACAGTCGAAGCAGGCACACACCTGTCTGTGTCATGGCTATTTAAAGACTTAGTAGTTCCCACCCAGCTTCCTTGGCAGCATGTTGAAAGATAGAAAAGATGGGGACGCAGAGATGAGGGCACCGGGAGATTGAGCGAGGTGTATAGAGAGATGGTATATTAGCAGTGAGAAATAATAGTATTATTAATATTGCCAATAGTTATCATTTACTGAGCACTTAGTACCTGCCTGGCCCTTAACTCACTCTTAACATCTGTTATCCCATTCCATCCAACTTGTGAGGGAATATTATTACCCCCATCTTACAGCTTAGGAAATAGAGGCTCAGAGGAGATAAGAGACTGCAGATACTCAACCAGTAAATGGAAACACCTGGGTACACACCCATGTTTGTCGGAACCTCTAGCCCACCACATGAGTCACCACCCCCTCTGGTTGTGGATACCAGTCCTGGCCCTGCTGCTTCCTAACTCGGTGGGGCCCGGGGCTTGCCTTTCCACTTCTATTTACTCACTTGTAGCGTGAGGATGATGCTGTGGTTGATTAGTAATGCCTGCCGAAACCAAAGCCTTGGAAATGGGAAAGAGACTGGTGGCACCTGTGGGGTCCCCTATTTAGGAGAATTCATTAAATGTCCCCACCACTAACTGTCCAGTCTGTACTGATCAGACCATTAAAATAAAAGGACAGTCCTCTTACATCAGAGGTCCAATGTGCTGTGCCCAGCATGGTGCCCTGCACACTCCTGAATGGTCTGGCCTCTACTCAGCTTCCAGAAAAATGAACTTCCTACAGCATTGACACCAAGAGCTCTCTGCTGCCTATAGCAACACACATGGCCCTTCAAAGTCTGCACCTAATTTCCTTCCTGGTCTCATCAGTGACACTCCTACACATGCACCTGATGTGTAGCATGTTGAAATTCTTCTCCCTGTACCCAAAATTCACAGTGCCCTTTTACACCTCCTTGCATTTGCACATGCTACTCCCTTTGCCTGGAACCTCCCTTCCTTTCTTCTTATCCTTTAAGACCCAGGTGACACGTCACTTCCCTATGAAGACTTCCCTGATCCCTACAGACAGAGTAGGCCCCTCCATCATCTGTTTTCTCCAGCATCCTGTTCATTTCCCTATTACAGTAGTGGACAAATAAACAGACCACTCAAGAAAAGCATTTTGTGAACTGCAAAGGATTGTAACCACCAAGCATCTCCTGGCACTCCTATAGAATTAGAGGGAATTCCTCCAATGCAGATAGTCACTCCTCTTGGTTCCTTGCAGCCCAAAAGGCACTGGTTCCTCCTCTTCTCCTCCACTCCTGAAATAAACAAGCTTTGTGGAGCATCAGTCATGCCCACTTCAGGCTCCTTGAACCCGAAGTCCTGACGTTCCTTTGTTCATGTCTGCCCCCCACGTGATTCAGAGCAATCACAAGCCTACAAACACAAAGCCAGGTTACACAGAGCCCCAATGTGGGGGAAAGGCTGGATTTTTCTCATGTGAACAAGTGACACAAGATATGAAAATAGAAATGGACAGAGGAACTCCACCCCACTGCTGATGGGTCTCACTGAGCTCAAAAACGAGAACTGGGTTTTAAGACCCAGGCAAGATCAACAACGAATTGGCTTGTGGGGAGGAAAAAGGATGGCATTTTCTGGAGCTATAAAGAAACTAAAAATAGTGTGAGGTTTTCCAAGAGGTTAGAGTGGTACTTAAGGATGTGGTTATGAAGCATTTATTTCCACAGCTATTGGCATGCCCAAAGCTATAGCCATTCACAGTGACCAACAGCTCACCCAGCTCCCAGGAGCAGCCAGAGGCTGCAATGTGTTCCCATGTCCCCATTTCCAGCCTTTGCTGATGCAGGGCTCCTCCCAGAGAGCACCCCCTTCTCCCTGACACTGAGACTAGTCATCCACACCCTGAGTTCCAGCCATTCCTCTGAGCAGCATTTCTCAAGCTTTTCACTGAAGCACCCCCAACAGCAGAGAAATTGCCCTGGAGAAGGGGTGGGGTTAGTGCGATCTGAGACCTGCTTGTAGAGGCTACTGCAAGATAACATTTCCTCCGAATCTCAGTATATTTATCCTAAGAATTCTATTTCACTTCACTCCAGAAAAAGGGTCTAAGTTTGTGTTAGTGTTTAAAAATCAGTTTGTTCCCCAATCTCACAGTTGTGATCACTCCAGAAAGGAGAGTCGTGTTCATCCTGTGACATCAAGAGTCCTTGGCTCAACCTCATAGTGACCAAATCAAAGCCTTGGTTGAGGACCTCAGCCTCAGAGTTCCTTTAGCCATTGAGGTAAGTCATCCTTTCATCCATCAAGTCATTCATTTGTTCATTCAACAGGTATTTACTGAGCCCCTTTTAAATGTTGAGAACTAGGGATGAAGCAAGGAGGATCTCAGCCCTCTGTGAACTGTCTCGGGGGGAAACACAGGAGCCAAGTGCTCCAACTGGGAATAACCACAGAAGCTTCGGATCAGGAACGTGGAGTCTGGGAAAGCCTTCCTTCCAGGGTGGGCACGGGCCAGGCTGTACTCCAGTTTAACAGTTAAGTTCCAAGTGTCCTTGGGCAAGTTAACCTTTCAGTTTCCTCGTCTATGAAATGGGTGTAATAGCTTCATACAGTTTCCAGGGGATTCAATGAGTTACACAGTGCAAAGTGTTTCATACTAAGTATTCAATAAATACTATATATTAAGCTGAGACCTGAGGAATGGATGAAATTAGGATGCGGGGGGTGGGGCAAAGCTAGAGGAGGGATGGAGGGGAGAGGGGAAGGGTGTGTTCCAGACAGAGGTAACAGCACGTGAAAGAATAAAAATGTAATAAATATTTGTTGAAGAATAAATTCTTTAAGGGAAGTGAGAGTAATGAAATCTCGATAAGCCACACCCTTTATCTATTTTCCATGGGACATGTATGTAGGTGGCATAGAGTGGCACCTGAGCCAGGCACCCACAGGCAAGCCTGCTGCATATTTTTAACCAGAGTGTCAGCTTCTTAAGGGCAGAGATTGAGTCTTTTCCCTCTTGGGGTCCCATAGCCCTGAGGCTTTACTCCCCCAAGGGTGATTAGTTTCCCCCTCTGCTCCTTCTTTCTGCTGTTTCACCACCACTTCCATTCTGGGGAGAGGCCTTGGCCAAGATCACTGGAGAGCCAGCTGTCCTGCCCCATGGAAGAACCTTAGAAATGCAGGTAAGGAGCAAACCCTGAACTTGTGGACAGAGGCCCTGGGTTCAAGTCCTCCCTCTGCCCTGTGACCTTGGGTGAGTCTCCTGGGACACCAGCCCAGAGAGCACACTGAGCACCCATGACAAGCAGGTTTGGAAGGGTTGATACAATAGGGTGACCAATCATCCTGATTGTCGCAGGACAGAGAGGTTTCCTGGGATTTATAACTTTCAGTGCCCAAACCAGGAAGGCTTCAGGCAAATGGGCGAGTGGGTCACTCGCAGTCTTGCATCTCCTCTCCCATGTTTTGCCGACGCCTCCTGCCCAGCCGTGAGTCACAAGTCAGCGCAGAGCAGCACCTGAGCTTCACAGCTACCCCAGCGGATCATGTCTCCGCAAAAAGAGGAAGGAAGAGGAGGAAAACGCCATTGGTATTGCCATGATGTTTCCACACTAGAGGTTGGTATCAATCCACCGTTTGAGGTGGGAGGGCCAGGCCAGCGTCTCTCAGAGATTCCACGTAGGGCCAAAACCGGGGTAGCTGGTACATCCACAGGGCAGGGGAACAGAGGAGGTTGGCCTGTGCTGTTCTCCAAAAAGTTGAGGTGATGGGATTTATGACCCTGGTGGCACTGAGCCCACTGCTCCTCCCCACAAGAGCTAATTGGGCTGGTGATCAGCTTGATGCCAACCCACTAGCCAGAGAGTGAATAAGAGGCTGCAGGGGGTAAATCCAGGAGAGCCCCCAGGGTTTGGCCCCATAGAGAGAGCAGCAGGCTGCCTGCCATCCCATCAGAGAGACATCTTGTGTTTTCAATTACTAGTCCCCATTTACGTGCTGGTTCGGGCTTGAATGCCAGGCTATATTAGGTCATGCGGAGCCAGGCCTGTTGTGCTTTCTCATTAGCCACATCACATCATATTTTCAGGGACGGCCAAGACTGAGATAGTGCCAGAGGGTTGGTTTTCTTCCTGAGTCCCCAAACACCACCTCCATAAAAACATCACGCTTGAAGATCCAAGGGCCCCTGTAGTTCTTGCCGCAGTCTGGAAGGGAACCAGCTCTGCAACAAGGGATAAGTGACTGGTTAAATCAGAAGCAATGAGGGACGTGGTCTCTCCGCCTACTTTTCCATTTGCTTCAGCCACCTACATTCACCACCCCAAAGCCGTCTGAGCTCCTGGTTTCTTATGGCCCAGTGCAGAAAGGACAAAGATCCAAACCCTTATGGGGACCAAACTGCCTTCCTCGGAGCAGCCTTTCCTCTCCTTCCCACCCTTCTGCAGACCCCAAGCACTGCAGTGAGGGTTCCTGCGCTCTGCCTCTGCTGGGGCCAGCATCACTATGGCAGGAACGTTACAGTTTTCAAAGTGCTGCCTCACCATAGTCTCATTTGACTTACCTGTGGGGGTGGGGGTAGGATACCCATTTTACAGATGAGGAAGCTGAGGCAGTGAAAGGTGAAAAGGTGTGTCTAAGTCATAGAGATAGTAAGTGGGAGGATCAGGCCTCCGCAGGGCCCCAGGGGCTCAGCTCAGAAGCCAGGCCCAGCCGCCTATTTACTCCCACTCATGTGCTAACAAAGGTGGAGTTGCTGCTCAGGGGTTTTCTGTCCCGAGTACATTGCTGCACGTGCCTTGGCCCTCCTCCTTGTGCCCAGGACAGTCACTATCCACAGGGCTGGGGGCAGCAGAGAGAAAAGACGTGCTTTCTGTGACTTTCCACTTCTCTGCCCTCTGTCTCCTATCCCTGTTCAGTCTTAAATCAATCTCTCTCTCTCTCTCTCTCTCTCTCTCTCTCTCTCTCTCTCTCTCTCTCTCACAGCTGAGTCTGGGATCCAGCAACCACAAGACCCCCAGGCCATGTCAGGTTGGAGGGGAAGAGGCAGGGTTATTCTTCCTCGGTTAACAGGGTTAACTGGCACAGTGCCAGTGTGTGGGGCCTACGGGGAGGGGTGTCTGCCGGGGAGGGAGCTGCAGTCATCCTGGTGGAGGCAGTAGGTCCGGATCAAGGCTCATTTCAGTGCTGCTGCTTTGAGAACAGGGCTGGGAGCTTCCACATCCCTGTGTCCATGAGATCCTTAGGATAAGGCTGCAGACAGTGAAGGATCAGGCACCAACTCCAGACCTCCATGCTCTCTGCCCAGGAAGAGCAGGGGCAAGTCTTCTGCCCATAGCTCTGTAGCCACTAGCCCTTCCATGTCACTCACACCTCATGGGTCAGAACACAGACAACCTAACAGGGTGGGCCCAGGGGACAGGCACCAGACCAGCAGGTCAATATTCACCTTGTTTAAGCAGTTATGGTTGCTTTTTCTTCCGCTTCTCCACTTCAAGCCATGAATCCAGGCTCATTCTATTGAGGGCTCAGTGCAGCCAATGGAGCATATGAACTCAGCTTGGACAACGGAGCAGGGCTTTAGCCTCTTTCTTTCACTGGCCACTTCCTCACTCCTCTAACCACCCGCCCACACCTCCCCACCCACACTTAACTTTTTCCCTTGACTCTTCCATCACATCCACTGGCTACCCACTTCCCCCATGACAGCAAAGGCTCCAGGATAAACAAGACCGTATCAAACACCCTACATACACAGAGCACCATGCTGGATGTCAGGTGGGGAGTAGAAGATGTTGGTTCGTAGAGAGATGAGGCACAGTCTGGGCCCACCCAGCAGTTTCAGGCTAGTTAGAGAGGAAAGGCTTGGCTTACATAGGCTACCCCACCCCACCCCCCCAAAAAAATTAAATAATAGGGCAAGTCAAAAATTTGCCTACATGGTTGGATTAAGCAGCCTAGAAAGATCGTAAGTGGGGAAAAATAAAAGTGGAGGAATTTAGGGAGTTGGTAATACCTCAGCTAGTCTTGGAAAGACAAGAGAAATGTGGTCCCCAGATGTGCCTCTCTTCCTGGAATCACACAGCTTAAAAGGAGCACTGGTGTGTTGACCCCGGGGCGAATACTCCCAACCACAATTCTCCTTCCTTTTCCACTGGACCCCCCCACACACAGCTGATATACAGGCATTACTGGCACTTATAGGATTCGTGCCATTGCACAGTTTTGAAGGCTAAACGTCTATAGGAATATAAAAGGAGGCAGAATGTAAGTATAGAGAGAATTCCAGGAATCGATGGATAATGGAAGTTCCACCCAATGTGTCCAAGGATCTGTGCCAAGCAACCCTATATACTCGATCTGTTGGCTCCCATAGGCTAGCAAGTGGGTTATGGATTTCTGACTTTGGAGTGATGGCCTCCAGACAAGTTCAAAGAACTGTTGAAAGCTGTTGAAAACCAAGAGCAGTGTCAACACAGTTTGAATTAGAAAGTGGATCATAACACAGGACTAAGTGACACCCAACTAAAGAAGCAAAACAACTAAACTCATTGCAAAACCACGCAACCTTTGAGAGTATTAATGATGTGACTGCAACCCAAAGGTCACAGGCCTGTATCCAGTAGAACTTGCTTGGTTGCAAGTGACAGAAAACCCAACTGAGATTGGCTTAAATAAAAGGAAGGGAACTTATTAGCTTGTGAAATTAAAAAAAAAATCTAGAGGTAGGTCTTCACACACATCTGGATTTAGAGCTAAATCAATGTCATCAAGACTCCCTGTCTTCCAGAGCTCTGCCATCTATGATGGTGACCACAGGTGATAGATGGACAAAGCAGGTCCAGTCAGAAAGAATATATGCCTCTCTCCCAACAATTTCAGGGAAAGTCATTGGCTCTAACTGATTCAGGGATGGGACCATCATTGCTACAATCTGAATGTTTGTACCCCTAAAGTTTGTATATTGAAATCCTAACCCCCAGTGTGATGGTATTAGGAGGTGGGGTCTTTAAGAAGTGCTTAGGTTATGAGGGGAAGCCTTCATGAATGGGATTAGTGCCCTGATTAAAAAAAAACAAAAAAGACTCCAGAGGGTTCTCTTGCCCCTTCTGCCAGTTGAATATACAACAAAAAGTCTGCAATTTAGAAGAGGGCCCTCGCCCAGCCACGCTGGCACCCTGATCTTGTTTCTGTTATTTATAAGCTACCCAGTCTGTGGTGTTGTAATCTGTGTTGTAGCATCCTAAAGGGACTAAAACAATCACCCAATCACTGTGGTCAGGGAGCGGGATACCACTGGTGTGTTACAGGCCGGGGCTTAGCTCATGGACACATGGACTGAGAGTGATAAGACAGAAGCGCCTAAACATAAATGGGGGCAGTGGAGTATGGGGGAGGCCTATGGCCAGAAGAAGGGAAGGCAGGGGAAGCAAACCACAATGTTCACCACAAGATTCATTACAAATGGATCAGTTTTCACTCATGGACTCCCTCACACACACGACCTTGCTGAGCTACAGATAGACGCCATCCCCTCTGTCCCCTCTGTCCCCTCTGCCCCACCCAGTTCAGGGGAGATTCTGGGAAGCTGTGGGAAAGGGGGATATGCAGAGAGTCAAATGAAGAGTCCAACCCCATGAAGAGCTTGGAAACGGAACCTAGAAAAGGGCACCCTATATCCACTGCCCCCCTCCACTTTTGCTCCCCTGGACCGCCCCTCATGGGAACTGTGCAAGCTTCATCTGCAAAGCTGCGATCAGCAGAGTGACTCATTCCTGTCATCCTTATAGTAGGGTCCCAGGCACTGGGTCAGGGAGGCAGGGCCAAGGCATTCTCCTCGTGCTGCTGAGACAGAGTGCAGACACCACTCTTACTGACAGGTGTCATCAGCAGCAGCAGCATTATCAAGAGGAGCCAAGACCCAGAAGACAACAGCATGTGCCAAATCCAAAACACGACAAATTCAAAACGAGAGAACAAGTAACCACATTGGTCACCAGGACGGCCAGGAGGAAGACACGACAGAGGCAAGTGGGTTGTGGTGAGTGGTCAGGACTAATATTAGGAACAGTGAGTACACACCAGAGCTGCTTGAAGATGAGGGAGAGTGGTAATAAGGAGGCCCGGCCCCTGCCAGGTGCAGGCCACATAAGAAAGAACCCAGCAGAAGTGGCTATAAGCACGGCCTCATGGTGACCCTGACTTTGAGGCTCTCTTCTCGTAGTCTCCATGGAGAGTGGCACGCAGGAGTTGAGTCACCCAGAAAGCAAAATAAAGCTGGTGTCTACAGCTGCACACACAAAGGGCCACCAGGAATGTGATTGTGAGCACTGAACTATATGAGCTGATTAGCTCTGACCGCCTTCTGCTCCTTCCCTACCGAGTCAGGGCCAGTCTTAATGAGCTGAGACCATCTTTTGTGTATGGCCTAAAAGCTGGGACAGGGACACCTGCCTCGCCAACTCCGCTGTCCTGAGTACAGACTCCCAGATCAGGGTTCTGTTCGAAAGCCTTCTGTGATGGCTTGTTTCATGTATAAGCTTGGCTGTGCTACAGTCCTCAGATATTTGGTCAAACATTATTCAAGCTGCTTCTGTGAAGGTGTTTTTTTAGATGAGATTAATATTTAAATCAGTAGACTTTGAATAAAGCAGATTGCCCTCCATAATGTGAATGGGTCTCATACAGTCAGTAGAAGACCTTAACAGAAAGCGGGAATTCTACCAGCAGACCACCTTTGGACTCAAAGCACAGTTCTTCCCTGGGCCTCCAGCATGATGGCCTACCCTGCAGATTTTGGAATTGCCAGCCTCCACAAACACATGAGCCAATTCTTTAAAATAAATCTGGAAAGATAGATAGATAGATAGATAGATAGATAGATAGATACATAGATAGATACATAGATAGATGATAGATAGATAGATAGATAATAGATAGATATACATACATATATAGATACATAGAGATAGATACACGCATCTTGTTGGCTCAGTTTCTCTGAAGAACCCTAATATACCATCTCTCTGGGTTTAAAAGCTGAAACTCTTTCCCATATCTCCAAGCACTCATTTCACTGCTTTATGAGATGAGCTATAGATGATATAGATATATAGATATGCCAGATATATGACGCATGCTATATATATAAGATATGCCATATATGAGCTATACCATATACATGATATATACATACATGTATAAATCACATACACTGTATACCCTCAAGGCCCTGCACAAAGGTATTCTCTCTGGGGATCCCTGCATGATGCCCCGGTCAGTGTTCATCTCAGGCCCCTGGGAACCTTTTCAGCCTTAGCTCTGTCCGCTTACCCTGGCACACCTGCCTTCATTCTCAGATCCATTCAGGCACCAACGCACAGCAGAACCGCAGCTCTTGGAGGTAAAAAGACCTGCAGATCTCTGTTGATTCTATCTTAGCCCAGAGAAGAAGTCCTTCTACCAAATCAACTTCTGTTTAAATATCTTTAGAAGAGGGGACTCCCAGCGACAGACAGCACCCTCCCTGTTCTTCAAGAATGTAATCCCCTCTGTCCTACAATGGGCACACACGTGTGGGGAGCATCGCAGTATCCATGTCTGTTTTAGGCCTTCCTTTTCACACTTGACACTATGTATTCATTTTCACACTCGCCATCCCATGTTTTAACATGGTTCTCAATAGTCATGTCTACTGACTTGGGTGTATTCCAACACATTAAGCATCATTCTCTCACTCATCTGACAAATGTTTATTAGGTACCTACTGTGGGTTGCCTGAGACTCAGCAGGAAAAAAAGTTCCTCCCTTTGTGGAACTCATGCTCTCAGGGATAAAATATGATAACCATGTAACCTTGACACTGTGGGAAAAAGGTAACATTTTACCCATTTTTCAGATAAGGACATTGAGGCTCTAGAAAACGCAACCAATAGTCCAAAGTCACATCGACCGACAGAAATGGAGCCGCAGCGCGAGCCCGTATCTGTCTAACACTGAAATCCAAGCTCCTCTGACCCAGGTGCTGGATCCTTTGGGAGAATTTATGAGCTAAGGGTGCCTAAAAGGGGAGAAATCTTTCCCAAAGCAAAACATCTGCATGTCTCACGTTTTCCGCTTGGTTTACGGATGAAACTCTTCTGATTAAAAGGTGCCCCCTGCCCTCCATGAAGTGGGCGCAGGAGAGCAGGTGAAGACACTGGTCTTGGCCCCAAACCATTTCAGCAAGAAGAACGAGTGGTGGAAAAACCCTCCCTGAGAGCCTGGGAGGACGGGCTGGGCAGGGGACAAGCTCACGAGCAGCCCTTCTCGCAGCAGCAGCAGCACGGCGTTCCCCCCCATTGGGCATTTGCCACCTTCGGGTCAGGAAGGGAAGCTGACAGGGAACCAGATCCAAGGTTAAAGCCCTGGAACAATTGATGCCAAACCCCAGGTTCTTTCCACTGTCAAAATAAAAACGCGTTGTGGTGTAGCTTGGCTTTAAAGTTCGGGTGTGATTTTGTGAGGCGGCCGGGGGAGAGCAGCGTGGCATTCCACACGTAGGAGAACGGCTTGGGCAGAGTGACGGGGTCAGAAACAAGAGTGTGATAATCACGAAGCACTAAGACCAGCCTGGGGTGCAACAGGGTCACGAAGAGCGCTGACCTGGGCACCAGGAGGCCTCGGTTTCAGGGCTGCGTCACTGGAAATCTTCAGTCATCATGGGTCCCGTGTGGAACTTGACATTTGACCAGTCCCACCCTCTTGCTCTGTTGAAAAACACAAGGTCTTTCTTTCATCAGGCTGGAAAGAAAGTGAAGAGTCTAATAGGTCAAATTCCTGTCACAAATCACTCTGAAACATGGGTGGTGAGGGCATGGTGCTGGCTCTGATCAAACTAGCCGGCCCGGCCTGGTTCAGCCCACAGCAGCTCCCAAACTGGAGTGGAAAAGATTAGCACTACTGGCTGGCTGCCTGATGTAAAACACCGGCCTGGGCTACTCACCAAAACATTGGGAACTATAATCTCCAAGTTACAGGTGGGGAAACTGAGGCTAGATCAGCTGTTCGAGATTAAAATCAAAGCTACGCAATGGAACTAAGATTATAATCAGGTCTTCTGGCTCCTAAGTCTTAACTTTAACGCGCCCTTCTCAGGAACACCAGCCATTCCCTCTAAGACGCGGACGCTGTCTCTGGGAACTCCTGGAAACAGCTCCCTCCCAAACCAGCAAGTGCTGAAAGGGTAAGGATGGTGTTTCAAGCAACCAAGCATGGGGAGACTCACAGGAAAAGGCCCAGCTAGGAGCAGTGAGTCTGCTGCTGAGAGCTCTTTGCGGCAGGTGGAACAGACAGGTGTGTCAAGTCACAGATTTCCTGAACTCCTTGCAGAGGGCTTTTCTCCACAAGAGGCGTGGGCAAGCTTGGGATAGAAGGAAGCAAAGCAAGTCCCAGGCTGGGGGTTCATCAGGTCTTCAGATCACAAGCAGAATCCATGGGGTGCCAAGTACCTGCAAGCTCTCCTTCACCCCTGCAAGCTCTCCTTCACCCCTGCATTGTCAGCTAGCTTTTGGGCAGCTCAGTGGCATACACAGCCACTTGTTCCCTGTGGTTTCCTCTCATCCCGACCTCTTGTGTAGATAAGGCAGCTGCAGTTTACAAAAAGAAAGTAAATGAGACCGGGTCCCACGGCCAGTTATTTCTGCATACCACCAAGGCCAGCTGAGTCGTTAGCATGTCACCATGAGCTCGGAGTCCAGGAACTACTCTCTAAAGATGAAAATTCACAGAGGGTGGAGGCGGTGGTGTACCACATTTTGCAAGCAAGGGCACCTCTGAAATCCCCAACTCTGGGTCGGTACAGAGACTGGTACTGCCTTTGGGTGACTTTGTGGGAAGCAGGGGCCCTGGGCTTCCCTGAGTGTCATGCCAGCACCCTAGTCAGGCCACTTTCATCTGGGTTACTGTTCCCAATACAGCCTACCCCATCAACCTCCACCCTGCAGCCAAAATGATTTTCCAAACAACAAACATCTGATCATGTTCATCCTCTGCCTAAAAATCCCCCAGTGGCTCCGATTGCCTTCAAGACAAATCTTTCCAGGTGGCTGCATGGTCTGGCCCCACCCCCTCAGCCTCTCCACCCGCCTTTCAGCCTCTCAGGTCACGTGGTCTGACCACAGTAGACTTCACTTTGTTGCATGAACATATCATGCTCCCGCGCCCACTCCACTCCCTTTGCCAGACCTATTCCTACCCATCCCCCAGCTCTCCTCTAGCTGGTACTTGCCCAGGGACTGTCCTCTGATGCCTTAGCCCAAGCCAGGCTAAGGTGAGTCTCTGTCGCACCACCTTCATCAACCTGCTTACCATCCCCTAGTGCCCACTCACTATCCGTCTCCTCACAAAAGAAGAAGGTCTGTGGAGTGAAGGTCCTAACTATCTTGTTTACCACTCCACGTCCAGCACAAATAGTGTAGCGTCAGTGATATCAGTGTGGGGTCAGCTCAAAAATAGGAAGGAAGAAAGGAAGGAAGGAAGGAAGGAAGGAAGGAAGGAAGGAAGGAAGGAAGG
>NW_017731455.1:1275186-1292487 GCF_001890085.2 Hipposideros armiger | reverse complement strand
AAAAAAAAAAAAACTCTCAGTACCTCCTCTGGGGCCAGGGCATAAGAAAGAATCCTTAAGGTGTGTATCTACTGAGAAGGAAGGCTAAGGGATGCCCCAAGGTGCTGAGAAAGGAGCAGCAGAACTCTTAGTGTACCCAGGGGACAAGTACAGTCATTGACCTGGGCCAGTCCCCAACACTCCTCACCCAGGTCCCAGCCTCATTAGCCATCACTGCTGGGCAGCTCAGCGTCTGCTTCTTGGCCTCTTCGCTGAGCCAGAGCCACAGACGTGAGGCCAGCCTAGACAACGTTGGCCAGGAGCCAGCCACACGACTCCCTGGGGCTGTCTCTCACCTGACTCACTTGCTGGCAAAAGGGCGGTATGCACGTGTCTGTCTGTGTCCCTGTGTGTCTGTATGTCTGTGTGTGTGTGCAGTCTGGCCATACTCATAACAGCCCCAACAGAACCTCAAGCCTCAGTGAGGCCAATGACTCTTAGAGCCAGCTGTGCCCAAAAAGAACATAGAGCTTGGTCCCTCCCCAGTGTGCCTCACCTGAGGGAGAGACAGAAGAAGAGAACAGAGCTGGCATTTCATAGAATCTCAAAACCGAGCAGGAGAAAAGCTTGGTGAGATCCCTTAGTCTCTATGACCCAATAAGTGTTCCAGAAAACATGTTTCGCTTTGATGCTCTATAAAACTGGAAGTCTGCAGTCCATGGGGAAACATAGCTCACCATATCCATCCCCTCTCAGAGAATCACAATCCACACTGGCACATTCAAGGCTCTGAGAAGTCCTGAAGAAAAGGTGCCTCTCACAGGTCACCTAACCCAGCACTTCATCAGACAGGTGATGTGGATAGACAGGCAGACAGGTAGATGATAGATGATAAATACGTTTGAGAGGGGGGAGAGAGAGAGAGAGAGACTGAGATTGATTTTGTGTTAAATAAATTCGACAGGACACACTTAACACTGATCTAGACCAACCATTCTCACTTCATAAATGAAGAAATGGGGCTTAGAAAGGGCTTTGCCCAAGGTCATACCCCTGGAAAAGGCAAAGCCAAGGCTAGAACCCAGACCGCCTAATGCCCAAGTCCAAGCTCTTTCCAACAGGTTTTGTTTCCTCCTTTGTATTTAACTCTAAACTGCAGGATTTCTGGTAATCAGAGAAACCGATACTGTTTTGGAACAAACACTGGTGTTTGTGGCTGTGCTCAGCGACCGCACGTGTCTTCCCTCATAGGTACACCCTCCACTGAGGAAGGCACCCTTTCCTGCATCCCAGCCTCCCAGGCCCACTGTGGCAGTTGGCAGGGCCCAGCGCAGAGGCCTGCACACAAGGCTTCGTGTTGGGCCCTGGCTCTGACAAAGGCAGGGACCTGAGTCCCTGGGTCCTGCTACTCGAGTCAGGAAGGTAGGCTTCCTGGTGGGTGCCCTCAAACGGGGACAGGAGCTCACCATGCCACCTCTATGGATCAGGTTGGAGAAATGAAGCTGAGGCCCGATAGGCCTGGCAATGCTTTCTCAGGGCTCAGCTGCTAGAACCAGAGCTGCCTTCCCTGCCCCTCCTCACTCAGCTAAAGTCCTGGCACCCCAGCGCCCACATTCTACTCCCTGAGCTCCCAACCACAGCGTCCTCTCCCCCCTGCACTCTCGTGGTACAGGTAGACGCCCGTGACGCTCGGTGGGCACTCAGCATCCACTACCCCCCACCACACTGTCGTTGTTGTACGGCTATTTAATGCTTCACGCAGGCACATCCCGTCTCCCCATGCAGCCCTAATGCTTCCACAGGGCAGGCCCTAATCGCTTAAGGCAAGTGCTGGGCTCTGCAGGGCGCATGCATGAAAGGAAGAGGGTGCCTCGCAGTGCCTGGCATGGTGCTTGGCACAGAGCAGGCACAGAGGGCTCCTCTGGGGTTGATCGATAACACACCAATCCAACAGCAAAATAGAATTCCTGTTGGCTACCAATGGCATCAGACAGAGGGTCAGGGGAGCAGTGGGCCCCAGGGACCCCGGGATGCCACATGACCCGTCGGCTTTTCAGGGACTCAACCGCACAATGTGGGAGTGAGGGATGTGTGTGGAAACTTCTGGCTCTAAAATGCTGATTCAATTATAGAATCATAAGGAGGGGAACGCCTAAGCCACTTTTTCACCGTTTTCTCCTCCAGCCCTACAGCGCAGAAGAAACCGAACAGTCTTGCACCCAGACTTAAGTGTGGCACTGCCCCTCTCCGAACTCAAGGCGCCTGAACCTGGACTGAATTTGGCCAGACACACTTCAGACCCCAAAGCCAGTGGCTCTTGATACCCCAACCAAAGCCACATACATTAAGAGATGACACCATGAAGACAGGTCCTCTCGGCCCAGATCATTGGGATCGGATGTGAACAGGAAGTTGTGAGGCAACAATCTCACCTCCTGAGCTTTGGGCTAAGACCCCCATGTGGGCCGCCCCTCCTCAAGTCCCCTCCCACCTGAGACCTTTGCAGGCGGTTGCTTGAGCCCTCTGCAATGAACAGTGATGCCCCTGTGAACTCCAGCCCCCTCTCCCCCACTTTATCAGCCCCTGTCCCCCCCCCCCAGTTTCTGAGGCTTCTGTGCTGCTGGATGGTTGGCAGGCTTGCCCTACATGGCACCATTGTTCACACTTCCCCCTTTCCCAAAGGAGCAGGGCCTTTGGGGGTGAAGGCAAGACAAACATGACCCACAGCCAGAACAGAAGAGTCAACAGTGAGTAGTGTTTGTATCTGTCCCTGTGTCTGCGACACACAGCCCAGTTCCTGGGGGCCTGCCAGGCTAGCCTATTGTCTGGCACTGTTTGCCTTTGGGGTGATGGGTGCCTTGAGTGGGAGTGAGAGAGAGGCTGGAGTGGGGATGGGAAACAGGGCCCCGCACCAGACCAGGCAGCCAGACTTGGCTGCAAAGGCCCTGGTGTACAAAGCCCCCAGGCAAGAGCCGAGGGCCTGCCCCTCCTCGTCTGCGGGCTCAGAAGGCCAGGCAATGGCAGAACTCATTTCCACCTCTGCAAAACCCTCTCAGGTCCAAAGTCTTCCCTCTCCCAGGCCCCTCAGAGCCCAAATGACTTCTCAGGGCTCTCCACCCTCCCACCCCTGCACACATCCCCTGGCTCCCACCAAAGAAATTAAGGAAGACAAGCGCTG
Source organism: Hipposideros armiger (assembly GCF_001890085.2). Lineage (NCBI taxonomy): Eukaryota > Metazoa > Chordata > Mammalia > Chiroptera > Hipposideridae > Hipposideros > Hipposideros armiger. The sequence goes on along the minus strand of NW_017731455.1, from coordinate 1,289,330 downwards.
CCCAGAGGATGCTCTGAGGACCTGCTCCTGGGGGCGTCCAGAGCTGGTCTGCACATGCGTTATAAGTGGCTGGCCCTATAAAGCCCATCCTTCCCCAAACCATGACCTGTGGCTTGTGATCACCCCTCAAACCCAGCTTCTCCACGAACAGCTCTCCTTCATCAGTATTGTCTGTGGTTATACACACGAATGGAACTGCTCACATTCACTCGGCTGCTTCACACCTGAACGAGGCAGTGCGGGTCCAGAGCCCTGTTACCCAGAGCTGTGGGACCCTGAGCAAGTCATTCCTCTCGGAAGATGAAAGGCTGGATTCCTGGATCTCTAAGGGCCCTTCCCGCTTCCAAGTGCCTTAACCATAACCGTCCTTTGGGTGAGGATCTTAAGCCCTCCTAGACAGCAGGGTGGAAATTGATATTACAGAAACGCAACAGGAGGGATCTGTGCATTTGGCCAGAGACAATTCAAGCCACCAAGGAATAAACACATGGATCTATTTAGATGTTTATACTGCGCTCTGTGTATATACCACACCACGGGCTACACACCACATGTTGTATGTTATTGCACTTGAAGGTGTGATACACATTTTGGAGTATATTCCACACTTTGTGCATATACCATACTTTAGGGGAATATGTACACCTTGAGCTTTACGGGAATACAGACACTTTGCAGTGTGTACACACTCTGTATCTACACACTTGGGATCTATTCCATACTTTGTGTACACAGCACACTTTGTATAGAGACCTCACTGCTGGTAGCATTCTGCAAAGTGGTAATGATGTGGGTCTGGCAAGGCTCTGGAGTGAAGAGTACAGATCATGTAACCAGATAAAGCTGGATACAATGCATTTCTACCACTTGTTAACCTTGGGCAAATCACTCACTCTCTGAGACTCAGTTTCTTCACCTGTAAAATGGGGATAATAACAGTCCATCCCTCATAGGGTTTGGGGGAAGATTAAATGAAGCAGAACCTATAACAGGCTCACCATAGTGTCCAGCACATAAGAAACACTTGGTGAATGATAGTTTTGTTATTGCTTGCACTTTTAAGGATGTTTTATCATATACATGTATTTCTTTTTCATTTAAAGACTATATACATAACCAGATGTTCCCATTCTTAAAGCTTTTGGAAACTCAAATAACAGACAGAACCATTTAATTCATATTTATTTCACATTTGATCTGTAAACTTTTTATTTAAAAAAAATCCACTGTCATTAGCAACGTGTGCTGACATTAATTTTTCTTTAGTCAATTAAGAGTGCAGGCCTTAAAGAGTCTAAAACATGTAGAAACTCGGATGTAAACACGAAGGTCTTCTCCCTCCTCCGTTGACTTTGGGAATTCATCAATGACATGATCTCAATCAGAAAAACAGAATGGGGGGAAAAGACAACATTTTGATACCTAAGAGCTCTTGGGGCAGGAACCGTACAGTTTGGCAGGCCCATTTGTCTTTGCAAACTGTTTACCTTGGGCAAATTGTATCAGGTTTGCCTCTTCCACATAATTTCCACTCTTCTGTGTCTAAAAACAGCAGCTAAAAGATTTTCCCCGCAGTCAGCACTTTGGGGGATGGAGGGGCCCACATACATACAAAATAGAAACATACATATTCTTCAAGCAGTGGCCCAAGAGAAAAAGAGGGAGAGGACACCAGAAAGAGACGGTTTTAAAGTGAGTTACTGGGGCGAGGGAGCATCCGGAGATAATGGCTTTATACACGGGGCTGATGCAAGGCAGAAAGGTTCGTTTACTTCTGTCTTGGTCCATCATTGCAATATTTACATAGGAAAAGGCAATTATGCTGTTAGGCACAGGAAAAAAAAAAGAAGGACAAATCTTTTCCCCCTCAGGGAATCTCAAAGCAGGTATAGGCCCAAAGGGACAGTCACCAGTTGCTGGTGAAAAGGACACAGAGGGACGTAATGACACTAAAAAGGGGCTTGCATTGCAGAGGGACTTGGCCTGAACCAGCCAGAACAGAACGTGTCTACTTCCAGGCCATCTCTGACAGCCAGGATTCCGACATCAAAAGCCAAGCAACGTTAGGGACCCCACCCCCACTCCGCATGTACTATCAAAAATAGTGTGTATTTACAGTGGGGGATGGGAGGACGGGCTGGGCTGCCCTGAGCTTTGTTTAAAAATAGAGTTGGGGGAGGGGGAGAGCAATTAGCCCAGGCTGGGAAACCCCCCATCTGTTAACCCTTTGTGAGCCATACCCTCTGGGGTCCAGCACTTGCTCTGAACTGCTCTGGACTTAGGGGAAGAGAAAAGAACAATACTGATTTAGGGGCGTGCCCAAGATCCCTGGAAGCTCACTCGGAGTCAGGAGCGGTCCTAACAATTTGGGGGGCGTATGGGCCCTCCCAGCCAGTGCTTTTCCCTGGTAGGGAAGAGAAGGTGACCCAAAGAGGCCGCAGAGCCGACGCTCCAGCCAGGAAACGCAGAGGAGGCAGACTCCGGGGTTCAGAGTGCTGGGGCTGCATAGACGCGTCCCTCGATCCCAGTCGCCCGAAGTCCACACGGGTCCGTTCGCGGGGAAGGGAGGGCGGGGGGCGCAGACTGCGCGCTCACACGATCCGCTTCCTGTCCCCGCGGCAGAGGATCTTCTTGAAGGCGCGGCGGAAGTCGTGGTTGAAGATGGTGTAGATGACCGGGTTCAGCGAGCTGTTGCAGTAGCCGAACCAGAAGAAGAACTTGAAGAGCGTGCGCGGCACGGAGCAGCCGACGGCCGTGAGCGTGTAGGTGAAGAAGAAGGGGAACCAGCACACCACGAACACGCCGATGACCACGGCCAGCACGAACGTGAAGCGCTTCTCGCGGTTCTGCCGCCCGCGCCAGCGCGACGCCTTGGCGCCCCCGCCGCGCTCCTCCCCGGGCCCGGCCGCCGGCGCCCCGGGCCCTGCCGCCCCAGGCCCGCGCCGTGGCAGGCTGTCCCCCTGGCTCGCCCGGGCCTTGCCCTTGGCCCGGGGGCCGCGCCCGGACTTGCGGGTCCCGGGAGGCCGCTCGCCGTGCTCGGACGACGAGCTCTCCTCCAGGTCCAGCGCGTCCGCGTCGCGCGCTCCAGCCGGCGTGGGCTCCCCAGGGGCACCGTTGAGCTGGGCGGGCAGCGGCTCGGCGTCGGCGCCCACCGAGCCCACGCCGCGCTCGGGGCCCAGGCCGTTGGGCCTTCGCTCGGCGCCCCCCGGCGGCACTGCGTCCGGGCCCCGGCAGCTGGGCGGCACGCGGGTGCGGCGCTTGGCGATCTGGTAGATGCGCACGTAGACCAGGATCATGATGAGGCAGGGCGCGAAGAAGGAGCCGATGCACGACGAGATGACGTACCACTTCTGGCTGTTGATCTCACACTGCGGCTCGGCCTGCTGCTGGCCGCCGCTGCCGTCCTTCTTCTCGAAGGAGATGAGCGGCGGGAAGGAGATGACGGCCGAGATGACCCACACGGTGACGATGATGGCCTTGATGCGGCGTGGCGTGCGCTTCAGGTTGTACTCGATGGCCTGCGTGATGGACCAGTAGCGATCCAGGCTGATGGCGCACAGGTGCACGATCGACGAGGTGCAGAAGAGCACGTCGAGCGCCAGGTAGATCTCGCACCACGCCTTGCCGAAGTACCAGTAGCCCATCACCTCGTTGGCCAGCGAGAAAGGGATGACGAGCGTAGCCACCAGGATGTCCGCCGAGGCCAGAGACACCAGGAAGAGGTTCTGGGGCGCCTTGAGAGCGCGGCTTGTGAACACGGCGATGATGACCAACACGTTGCCGAACACGGTGAGCAGCATGAGCAGGCCGGCCAGACACACGAGCGTCAGCGTCACCTGCAGGGAGTAGGGGGTGGCCCGGGCGCCGCCCCCCGGCTCCTCGGTCCCGTTCCAGCTCGCGTTGCCTGCGTCCGGCTGCAGGGAGCCCATGGGCGCGAAGCTGCCCTCGGCCAGAGGCTGCTCCTGGCGGAACATGAACGCGGGTGCCCGCTCGCCTGGGCCTGCTGCCAGCTGCCTTCCGGCCCGGAGCCCGTGGGTCCTCCTCTTCCTCCTGCGCCCCGCTCGCCCCGCCGCGCTTCACATGGGGAGGGGGCCACAAGGAGGCCGGGCCGAGCGGAGGGGCCGCTAGCAGCCCATGGGCCGGGCTCCCACGAACGGCGCCTAGCCCGCGCTTCGGGCGCTGGGAGTGGGCGCCGTCTCGCTCTCAGCCCCTAAACACAGCCAAGTTTTATTTCTAAGCGGCGGGAAAGAATAGATAGGGCCGATGGGGAAAGAGAGCTATTCTTCAAGAAGAGAGAACGAACATCATCGGTGGCCTCATGACTTGGAAGGATGACAGGAAATTTAAAATTATCTATCTATCTATATCTTGACTCTTGAGCCTGAGCGAAAGCAAGAGGTCTTACCGTGTGCGGGGCCCGCCCCCACCCCGGGAGGCAGCGGAGGGGTGCTGACGCGGGCTTGGGGTCCTATGTCTGTCTCCTTACATCCCCGAAGCGATTACCGGCTCTCCTGCGTCCCCGAGACGCGGCGGGGCCGGCGGGGACCAGGCTGGGGCCGGGGTGCGGGCTCCGCCGCCTCTCGGAGCGCCGCGGAACTTCCAAAGTTGCGTGCCCTGCTGAGGCTGGGGCGCAGCGCGCGGAGCTCCGGGGCGGTGGCTGCGGCGGGGTGAAGGGTGTGGGAGCCGCATGAAGGCGCCCCCGTCCTTAGGAGGGCCGGGGCTGGTGGGCGATCGGCCCTCCAGGAGCCCTGGCCGAGTCAGAGGGTCTCTTGGGCGTCGGCCCGGCGCTCTGAGGGCGCTGAGCGCCACCGGACGGGCTGGGGTTCCAGGGCGGCGTGAGTTGGCGCAGGAGCGCAGGGCTGCGGGGAGAGGGTGCTGGGGGCGGCCGGGCGGTAACGCGCGGGCTGCTGGGCGTCTGCACTGAAGCCGGAGCCGCCGCTGCTCCGCCGCGCTCACGGTGGACTGGTTTTATAGCCCCCGGATCAAGTCGGCGTTGCCGAGCAGCCGGCGTCAGCCCCCACGTGGGAAGCCGACCCTCCCCCGCCCCTCGCACCTCCCCTCCGCGGGTCCAGCGCCCGCGCCCTGCGCGGGACCCAGGGGAACACTGCCTCCTTGCCGGGACGTGCCCTTTAGAAAGGCGGGTACCTTGAGCGAGGGGTTTAAAGAGCGTGCCCCGGGAATGGGGAGCGGCCCCTGCTGGGAATCGGCGGAGCAGCTACGGGCCCGCACAGCAGAAAGCCGCAGGCGCCCGGGAGTGCTCCATCGAGCTGAGTCCTAGGAGGAAAGGAGTTGGGAGCCCTTGACATGAATCTGGAGAAGCATCCACCCGTACGGGTCACATCCGGAGCAGGCCCGCCCTGGGCTAGGCCGCCCTCGTCTGCAAGTGCTGCTGGCCGCCGGGGAGAGCGGAGTCCTGGCGAGAGAAGAAGGCGCAGGTTCAGATTGACCCCCTGGGGCGGAGCGGGAAGCGCCTCCTGTGGAGTGTCCCCAGCCGGAGTTCAGAGCTCCGCTCCGAGGAGGGTGACCACATGTTGTGCCAGCCGCAGAGCTGTCTGCCGGACCAGAGCGGCCAGAAGTCTGGACCGCGCCCCCTTAAGCCTCGGTGGGGAGTGGTCCTGGAGGCGGAGGCTTTGCGCCGCGACAGAGCAAGGACGCACTGACACCTGCTGGCCGCTCGTGGTCACGGCTGGGAAGCTCCCCGCCGGCACCAGGCGCCTTCTCCTGCTCCTGCAGCCGTTTGCCTAAAGCGCCTTCTCCTGTCTCAAGACAAGTTTGGGTCCAAGCTCAGAAAAGAAGAACCCAGATTTTAAATTGCTCTGTCATGTTGCAGAAATCTTCTTAAAGCATACACTCCCCTCTGTGTGTCTACCCGCAGCGGGAGTGGGGGTTCATATGATAAAAATCACATTGGAAGGACTCTGCAGTCATCAGAGCCCAGGACTGGCCCCCACTCTCACCGGCACAAGCCACTCCTTCCACAGATCCAAAGGCGCCCAGCTGTGGTGTGCTGTGAACCATTGTGTCTTTGCTGCTGTTGGAAAGTTAGACTCCACCCCCCACCACACCCCCATTTCGGATACACACACACCATCTTTTAGTAAGGGAAGGATGCTGGCCGAGAGTGTATTTTCCATGTTCTCTCTGATACGAATAGCATAGAGTGGGGTGAATGGCTAGTTTTTCTCTGTGTGCTGTGTATCCTACAATAGATTTTAACAGTTGCTAGAGTACCAGTTCGTATTGTGTTATCTGCCCTTTTCAAATAAACAGCAGGCAGTTTGAGAGTAAGGCCCAGGAGGATAGAAACTGTCATCAGGAAAGAGAGTACGGCTAAAGAAAAGTTGTCTTATTTAAGGATCCACTATACCAAATACCTTATGTAGTCAGCTCAGCTGGAAGTTCCAAGGATTGAACAGATTGCTTCTGTCCAGCAGGGATGCAGGCTCAGGTCTGGCTGGGGGCTGAAGACTAAATTCAGGACCTTGAGCATCATCTTGAGCCCCAGCAGATGATAGTTATTGATACTGCTGCCTTTGGTGTAGATAGTCATGAAGTTTATCTAAAAAGTACTTTTCAAAGTATATCACAGATGTCTCATTTGACTGCAGTACCTTTATCTTCCAATCTTTGCCTCCAAAGTGGGGGTGAACTTCCCTTCCAGTCTTAATTCTGAGGAGCCTCTCAAATGCCCTTTCCTGGAGAATGTAGAGAAGGCAGCATTCTCTCTGTCTACTGAGTCCATCATTTCCCATCTTCTACTCAGATCTCAGCTCTGAGTCTCTTGGCAGGGGCAGAGATATTACACTAGGCTCAGCTGGAGATGTGGCTATACTCCTCTTTGCACAGCAACCAGGAGCCCCAAATGTCAAGGATGAATGCTAAGAGATACAAAAACCAAAGCCCGTCGCACTCTGGGGTTCATCGTGCTGTGCACAGGACCTGAGTGTTGGGAGGCCATTGTTGGCCATCTCCTTCCTTGCTCATTTCAGAAGCAAAAGGGGAAATGAACACGGGGCCACACTGCTTATCTTTCTTGAAATTTCACTGTTACGCTGTATGTGCCCTCTTCTCACGTTTTCTAAATCCTTCCTAAACACTGAGTGGGTTTCTTAATTCCTGGGTTTGGAATCTTTTCTTCTAAAATGGAAATAGACCTTCCAAGGAACTAGAATCTGTGAGGCCAAAACAAAACTATTACTAATAATAATCCCTGCCTTTTGCTAAGTACTGAGTATGCATCATGTCCAGGGCCATATCCAGAGCCCCTTCACATTGCAGTTCTTCCCCTTGTCACACGTCCCTCATCACCAAAGGCTCTGCCTCCTTATTTAAACACACAGGGTCAGTATCTCTGAGCTTTGAAAAGCTACTGGACACCATTATTTTTTGCTAGCAGATTTAGTGCTATGCTAGCTGAATGGGACAGAGTTGAGCAGAGAGACATCCATGAAGACAGTAATTCTTTACCAGGCCTGCATATCAGCATTGCCTGAAAAGGAAAACTACACTTACCAATGCTCCACCAGGGTAATTATGATTTATCAAGTCCGTGGTCGAATGCAGCTTGTGTATTTCAACAAAGCTCCATGAAAGATGCTAATATGCACATTGCTTAAGACTCACTGCCCTAAGCAATACATTTCAGTCAGGGGCAGGAGTAATGAGCAAGCATCTTGGTGGGGGCAGGGAGGGGGTCCAAACGACCTAAGGACTTAGATCAAGCCAACCTGAGCTCTGAAGAATGGGCCCCAGTTGAGAATCACTGCCCTGGTGGGACAGGGGCCCAGCTAAGAGGGTGTCATAGCCCTCCAGGGATCTGGGCAGAACAAACAGTTGTTAGCCACTGTAAATATGGAGGTTGGCTTTCATAGCCTGAGGAAAAGTCAGCTCTGGGCTCACAAATAGGGATCCGTTATTATTTCTAGTATTAATAAACATAAATACTATGTATTAGCACTGACCCCGTCAGGCACAATGCTGAGCAGTTTATGTACCAAATGTTTTATATTATCCAACCCCCCCTCAAAAAAATCCCCTAATATGTAGACATTATTGCCTGCCTTTACAGATGAGGAAAACAAGACTGAGAGGCTAAATAGATTGTCCAGCTAATACGTAGCAGGGTCGGAGCTGGAGCCCATGTTTCCTGATTATAAACCCAACAAGATTTCTAACTCCCTTTCTGTGGATCTCTTCCCTCTGCCACACTGACAAAGGGGAACCTGCATGAGATTCATCAGAACTGTGAGCGTTGACGAGCTGGCGGATCCTCCCTATGTCCCTGTGCTCCCCCATCCATTCATGGCTAGTAGAGCAGGACAGAACAGAAAGCGACATGTTCTTTCATTCCGCATCTGAAGCCTACTGTGTTGGAGCAAACGTCAGGCACACTTTACACAGGACTGAACATTTCCCAGCGACCAACCTGCTGGAGAGTGAGCACCACACTAACTGGTTGTGAACCCTCGGAATTGCTGGCCTCCCCTTGGAAGAAGCAGCCACTCGCTCATGGGTGCCTGTACATTTTCTTCCATAGCTTGGGTGAACCCTTATTGCACTAGCTTACCTGCTCATTTGTATGATGGTCTGGTAAGGGGAAAGGACTGTCCCGTCCACCTTCGTATTCCCAGAGCATCCCTAAAATGGGCCCTTTTAAAATCAAATTCCTGGAACCTACCTACCCCTTGGGGATTCAACAGGACTTAGGCATTTACCTGTATTTGTAACAAATACCTGAGTAATTTAATAAATACCAAAATGTAAGATGCACTGGCATAGATACTTGACAAATGTTTGTGTGATGAATGAATGAAAGAATTAGTGAATGAATGGATACTTTATGATTAAGTTACCAAAGAGATAAGAGGCCCAGGAGAAGGTGGCTAAGATGGCTAGCACTTCATTCCAAAACTAGGATTTAGTTGAGGAATCTTAACTAACTCAGGGATATAAGTATAGAGTTCTCTCATTCTCTATCTCTATCTCTCTACCTATGTATTTTTTCTTAAAAGGAATCTGTAAGTAGTGGGGGATACTCTATTTATAACTATCGGCTAGACAATTTACCTATAAATGAAAGCTACCTAAGTTAAATGATCTGTTTGTCCTGGAATTACATCTGCAATTAAAGTGTCAGGCAACACCAAAATACAACTTGACTTCATCTCAAGGGAGCAGAGACCTGGGTACAGGTGATATTAATAGCTTTTTTTAATTGAAGACTTGACTAAGAAAAAATGATATGCCCCATTAAGCTTGGACTCCTAGGCCGCGATACAACCCTCACCAACAGTAGCTCAGACACACAAACACAGGCCACACCCATGCACACAGGCAGTGCTTAAACACACATTCTCACCCACCTGAACATGATGAGCATGTGGGGAACACAATGTTCTCCCTGCCGTCCGTCTGTGCCAGGCACACAGCTGGAACCAAACACTGCAGTAAACTACAAACATCTGTCAAGTCACTGTATTGCTGACACAGAGGTGGGCGGGGGAGGGGGCAGTCACTTGGGAAAAATATATTGCTCCCTCTGAGCTATTATTTAATTCCTTCACTTTCTTATACCTGTGCTGGAACCCTTGGGAATCACATTGTAACTGAAGACGAATGGACGCCAAACGAAAAGCATCAATTCCAAGAGTGTTGTCATAAGGAACCGCCTTATTTACCACCTTCCAGGGTTCTCGTCACTGCCTGACAGATCAACCCTGCTATACTCACAAAAACAAGTGAGAAGTCCTGCCACCCCCTTCATCTCTTTTTCTAAAGAGCTAGCATCCTGCCCCAGACTGAAAGATTGAGCTAGGTGTTTTCTGCCTCTGTGAGGGCCTCTGGCCAAAACCAAGAAGACAGCAGTCTGTGCCAGGATCATCTCTACCTTCAGGATTCCAAGAAGAGGTTGGGCTCCTTTCTGGCTCCTTGCCGCTGCCCAACCCTGCAGGACATGTTAGTTTCCACCAAAATGTGACTGTTGAGGGTTGTGCACACACACGCGCCTCCAGGTCAGTCCTTACCAATACGTGCTCTCTGTCTTTCCCCCCACATCCAGGGGAATCATCTTCCCGGCTTTGTCCAGAAACATAAGGAAAAACAAAGCTTGAAATGGTTATGGTGAGTGGTTGCTGTTTGTTCTCAGGCATAACAGGTGAGCCAGAGCCACTGGCCCTTGGGTGTAAAAACGATATTTGTCACCAACATTAGTAACTCTTACACTAATATTCCATTAGTCTAATTTGGTAATTACCCACATTTACTCAAAGAAGCCAAAGAGACATGGTGCCTGAAACATAAAACAGAGAGAGCGAGAGCAAGAGAGAGAGAGAGAGAAAGAGAGAGAGAGAGAGAGAGAGAGAGAGAGAGAGAGAGAGAGAGAGAGAGAGTTTAAGAAGTGATCTAGCTATCACAAATAAAATTTTTCCATTCTCCTTGGTTAATGACACAAGCACAAGATCTTCCTTCCCAAAGGGACCTGGTCTGCCTGTCTGCCAGGCCCTGGGAGTCATTAGAGTGAAATCATTAGGAGATTGGGCTTTGGAGTAAGATAAACTTGGGCTCTGGTCCTGTTTCTGTCACTTAGTAACTGTATTAACTTCTGGACCTGTGTCCTATATGGAAATGGGGAAAATATTTGTACACACCTCATGCACACTCCTAAATGAAGATTAAATGAGCAAATACATGAAAAATACATAACACAGTGTTTGGTATTTAATAGGCGCTCATTATGCATTAGGAACATTTGTTTATTTGGCAACACTTTCTCTTCTATGTATCTGAATTTTCCTCAGACAGATGCAAATAGATCCCAAGGTCAGTCCACCTTAAACGATGATCGCTAATTAACAAATTGGCATGAGAAATAAGCATTTTTTAAAATGAAAGTGGGAATATGACTTTAATGGATTTTAACAGGTATTTATTACTTGTGTGTGTGTGTGTGAACAGCAAAGGAGGCGGTGAAGTCAATGGTTTGGAACTGTTTATAATATGTAAGGATACACATGCAGTTATTACCAAAGAGGAGGCACAAACATCAGTGACATTCAGAGAACCAAGAAAATCAGATTTAATAAGGCAAGCGTCCGAACAGGGTCATTAAGTACTAAAATTTTCAAACTGAGAATTGCCTTCTTCATCAAACTGACGAAAACTGAGAATTGCCTTTTTTGGAGAGTTCTAAATGCAGGATTCATGTCCATCTGTTGATTTTGACTCAGATGTGGACCAGACTAGAGGTGTAGAAAGAGCTGAGAGACAGAGAGTCACAGAATCTTAAAGCTGGTGGAACTTTAAATAGGGCAAATGGGGTAAAAGGGTGATGCTCCAGGGTGCTTTCTTTTGCAATAGAAAGCCCAACTAAAACTAGTTCAAACAGAACAGAGATTAATTCATGTAAATGGAATTCAGTTCAAGCCGGGGGCAGAGGTGACTTTAGGCAAGGTTGATGCATTGGCTCAACTTTCTCACTAGGAACCTGATTTCTTTCCACCTGTTTCTCTTTACCAGTGGAGAAAAAAAAAGATTAGCAAATACACAGAGTCATGTAAGGAAACATGTAGTCTTCTAAAACGCACATGAGAAAGAAGCTGCCTTGGTTTTTCCCAGCACTCCAATGTCCAGACTTCACTGCGAGGCTGAGAGGGACATTTTATTTGTGTTCTTGGCTTCCATGAGATTCCAGAGCTCACAGAACTACTGTCTCTTTTTCACTTCAGTCTATTTGATCAGGTTTCTATTCTATGCAAACAGAATGCTTGGCTGGAATGAATGTTAGAGTTTTAATTTCATAAAATTGGTTATTAATCATCTTCAATTAATCAGACCTAGTGGTAGACAATGATGCTAATAATCACAAGACATCATTTCCAAGTCCACTGACTAGGAAGTCTCTGAGAGGAATCTTTCCCATTGACCTTACATATTTTCAAAAGTTTTTAAATAAAATAACTGAGCTTCTAAAAGACACGAAATATTGTTGCATTAATCGATACAAAGAGCTGGTTCTTTGAAAAGATGAACAGAGCTAACAAACCCCTGGCTAGAGTCATTAAGAAAACAAGAGAAAAGACACAAATAAACAAAATCAGAAATGAAAGAGAAGTAAAGGCAGATAACACAGAAATATATTTTTTAAAAATCTACAACAATATCATGAAAGACTATATGCCACCAAATTCAATAACCTAGAAGAAATGGGCAAGTTCTGAGAAATATATAATCTTCCTAGATTATATCATGAAGAACTGGAAAATCTAAACAGACCAATCAACAGCAAGGAAATTGAAACAATCATCAAACACCTCCCACAAAGCAAAGGTCCAGGACCAGGTAGCTTCACTAGTGAATTCTACTAAACATTCAAAGATGATTTAGTACCTGTCCTTCTCAAACTCTTCCAAAAAATTGAAGAAGAGACAATACTTCCTAACTCATTTTATGAAACCAACATTAACCTGATACCAAAACCTGGTAAGGATAACACAAAAATAAGAAAACTACAGACCAATATCTCTGATGAATACAGATGCAAAAGTCCTAAATAAAATACTAGCAAATGGAACACAACAATACATTTAAAAGATTATACATCGCGATCAAGTGGGGTTCATTCCAGTGGTGCAAGGATGGTTCAACAGATACATATCAATGTGATATACCGCATAAACAAAATAAAAGATAAAAATCACATGATCATATCAATAGATGCAGAAAAAGCATTTTACAAGGTACACCATCCATTTATGATTAAAACACTTAATAAAATGGGTATGGAAAGAAAGTACCCTAACATAATAAAGGCCATATATGACAAACCCTCAATTAATATCATACTTAGTGGTGAAAAACTGAAAGCTTTTTCTCCAAGATCAGGAACAAGACAAGGATGGCCCCTCTCACCACTGTTATTAATAGTATTGGAAGTGCTAGCCAGGGCAATCAGGCAAGAGGAAGAAATAGAAGGCAGCCAAATAGGAACGAAAAAGTTAAATTGTCACTTTTTGCAGATGACATGACTCTTTATATAGAAAACTCTAAAAACTTCACCAAAAAAACTATTAGAAACAATAAAAAATACAGTAAAAACAAGGCTGGAGGATACAAAAATCAATGTACAAAATCCATTATGTTCTATATAATAACAATGAAATTTCAGAAAAAGAAATGAAAAAAAATTCCTTTTGCAATTGCAACAAGAAGAATAAAACACCTAGGAATAAACTTAACAAAGGATGTGAAGGACCTATACACTGAAAGCTATAAGGCAGTATTAAAAGAAATTAAAGAGGATACAAAGAAATGTAAAGATATTCTGTGTTCATGGACTGGAAGAATCAACATAGTTAAAATAACCATATTACACAAAGCAATATACAGATTTAATACAATCCCCATTAAAATCCCAGTGACATTTTAAAAAAATAGAACAAAAAAAATTATCAGATTTGTATGGAATCACATAAGACCCTGGATAGCCAAAGCAATCTCAAGAAAGAAAGAACAAAGCTGGAGGTATCACACTCCCTGACTTCAAATTATACTATGAAATGATAATAATCAAAACAGCAAGGTATTAGCAGAAAAATAGGCACACAGAACAATGAAACAGAATTGAGAACCTAGAAATAAACACACATATATATGGGTAAATTTTTGACAAAGGAGCCAAAAGCATTCAATGGAGAAAAGAAAGCCTCTTCAATAAATGATGCTGGGAAAATTGGAAAGCCACATGCAAAAGAATGAAACTAGACTTTTGTCACCATACACCAAAATTAACTCAAAATGGATCAAAGATCTAAATAGAAGACCTGAAACAATAAATTGCATAGAAGATGTATGGCTGAGTGGCTCAATTGGTTGAGTTGGCTTAAGAGCACGATCTCTGAGCAACAGGGCCACCGGTTCGATTCCCACATGGGCCAGTGACGCTGCGCCCAAGCTGAGCTGTTGCTGAGCTGCAGGTGGCAGGATGGCTCAGCTGGTGTAACAACAAGATTGCCTGTTTGATGGTGGGCTATGCCCACCCGCAACTAAGACTGAACTTGGCACCCTGAGCTGAGCTGCCGCCCGGGTGGCTCAGTGGATAGAGCGTGTGCTCTTTTTTTTTTTTTAAAGATTTTATTGGGGAATTGGGG
>NW_017731455.1:1267208-1272955 GCF_001890085.2 Hipposideros armiger | reverse complement strand
GTGGGGGGTAGGGGGTGGTGGGGAGGGCAGCGTTTGCCCTGTGATCAATTCTCTGAAAAATGGTCCATATGATTTCTCTGAACCCCGAACTCCAAAGTCACTGATCCTTGACTTTGTCCAAAACAAAATCAACATGATCAACATGAAAGATTACTCACACAAAAATAGTAGCAGTTAAGTATATAAATTATACATTATAGACGTAAGTCTAGATCTTGCTTTGTGGTTTGTATCTTGTATTTGATTTACAAGGATGAGAAGAAACTGGCATAAAAACAGACAGACCAGTAGAACAGAATAGAGAGCCCAGAAATAAACCCACACTTACTTATATGGTCAATTAATCTATGTCAAAGGAGGCAAGAATATACCATGGGGTAAAGACAGTCTATTCAATAAATGGTGCTGGGAAAACTGAACAGATAAATGAAAAAAAAAAACGAAATTAGACCACCTCCTTAAACGCCATACACAAGAATAAGCTCAAAATGGATTAGACTTAAATGTAAGACCCGAAACCGTAAAACCCCTACAAGAAAACATAGGCAGTAAACTCTCCTGGCACTGCTCTTAACAAGGTTTTCTTATATATCTCCTTGGGCAAGGGAAACAAAAGAAAAAATAAACATATGGGATTACATCAAACTAAAAAGTTTTTGCACAAAGAAAACCATCAACAAAATGAAAAGTCAACCTACTGAATGGGAGAAGTTATTCACCAATGACACATCCAATAAAGGATTAATATCCAAAATTTATAAAAAACTCATACACCACCAAAAAAAGAATCCAATTAAAAAATGGACAGAGGACCTGAATACACGTTTCTCCAAAGAGGACATACAGATGGCCAATAAACATAAAAATATGCTCATCATCACTAATCATCAGAGAAATGCAAAGTAAAACCACAATATCACCTCACACCTGTAAGAATGGCTATCATCAATAAATCAACAAAAAACAAGTGTTGGCGAGGATGTGGAGAGAAGGGAACCCTGGTGCACTGTTGGTGGGATTGCAGATTGGTGCGATTGCAGATTGGTGCATCCACTATGGAAAACAGTATGGAGGTACTTCAAAAAATTAAAAATAAAACTACCTTATGACCCAGCAATTCCACTTCTGGGTATTTATCCAAAGAAGTCCAAAACACTAATTCAAAAAAATATATGCACCCCTATGTTCACTGCAAATGTTATTTACAATAGCCAAGATGCGGAAGCAACCAAAGTGCTCATCAATAGACGAATGGATAAAGAAGAGGTGGTTCATATATACAATGAAATATTACTTGTCCATAAAAAAAGAATGAAATCTTACCATTCGTGAGAACATGAATGGACCTAGGGTATTATGCTAAGCGAAATAAGTCGGACAAAGACAAATACCGTATGACCTAACTTATATGTGGAATCTAAAGAACAAAATAAATAAACAAACAAAACAGAAAGACTCATAGATACAGAGAACTGATGTTGCCAGAATGGGGGGAGGGAGAGATTAGAAGTTGGGTGAAAAAGGTGAAAGGATTAAGATGTACAAATTGGCAATTACAAAAACAGTCAAGGATGTAAAGTACAGCATAGAGAATATAGTAAATAATATTGTAATATTATTTATTAACTATGTAATAACTATGCATAGTGCCAGGTGGGCACTAGACTAATGGGGGGATGACTTCATAAATTACATGAATGTTTAACCACAATTCTGTATACCTGAAACTAACATAAAATAATGTTGAATGCAAAGTGTAAATGGAAAATAAAATACGAGAAGTGTGGAACTCAATCTAAATTGTTCACATTTGTGGCTAAAAGATATAGTTTTTCTAATTTGTAGATTCTTAATTGATGAAAAGTTTTGTTTGATTTGGCTTTCACCTGGTCAACCTATTTCAGTCAGGGCAGTGCAAGCGATGTGGCTGAAATGGGGAAGCAATACAGTGGAGTAGAAATCACACTACTACTAAGAGGTCAGAGGCCCAGGCTCTAACTCAATGATACATCGAATTGACATGATACTACATCAGTTTGTAACTTATTCAATTATCCTAGATACTCTCTCATCTTGAAAATAAACATAATGAGGTCAGCTTTACATAAAAACCAAGGGAACAGTAAGGGGAAAATGAAATTAGCTTACTTAAAATAATACACAACTGATCCTTTAAAAAAAAAAAAAAACTAAATATAACCAAAACCAAAAAAGTGGGGAAAAAATGCTTACCAAGGTTGTCAAGTTTTTAAAGGTTCAAAAGTAACCGGAGTGCTTAACAATCCTCAATAAAATGTATAGCCCATGGAATTCTAGTAATCTAAATTGTTTTAAAATTCACTCTTGGACAAATAATAGTCTATAGCAGATAAAAGTTATAAAATAACTGCCAAGGCACTTAGATATAAGCAAACTCTTGAACTTGGAAGAATTGTTTGTACATTTTGGAAATGTATATTTTTAAAAGCTGGTATTTACTGCATGGCATTCAAATGCCCTAGAAAAGCTGGAGAAATGCAATCTCCCTTAAGCGTGTGTGTGTATACGTATATATGTATATGTATATAAAATGAAAAAAGGAAACCCTAATTCTCAGATAGCTCATCTAATGAATGTGGTTAAGACTAGGATAAGTTATTACTGTGCAAAAGCAGAAAACTAAACAAATTTTGCTTTTAGTTTTCATCTGCAATCCAGATAAAGTAGGGGTTACTTAGAAAAATTCTTGACTGTACCATTTCTTTTGAAGTTGACAAAGGCCAAAATGTGTAGATTTATTATTTACATCCAAGCTGATGTTCACAGAAGTAAAAAAGAAGTCACCAAACATTTTAAAAGAAAATGGTAACCATTCCAAACCCAGGCTCGTCCATAACTCATCCTGTCAATATTTTATTTTCTATAAACCAAAGTCTATTAGTGCTTTTTAAAAGGCAGCCAATGTTCTCAATTGCCTCAGGATGGCCTTTATTCAACAGTGACAGGAGGTGTTTGGGGGGTTAGAAAAACTGAACTCTGAAAGAAATCAGCTATTCTTAATTTTTTTTAAGTAGATTACTCAAATAGGTGTGAAATCCATTAGACTGTGACCTCCTATGGGCAAAACTTTGTCCATAGCATGCTTGACAAGAAAGACCTATGATAAACATTGTATTGCACTAAGAAGTAATGCTAGTTAAAAGGTGTATTATTTATAATAAAATTCAGCAAAACATGACCTTCCCAAATCAAGAAAAACCATAGAACTTTACAAGTCAGTCACCTAAGTTGAAACACGTCAAGTTCACTTCATTTGTTCCACCAGTGTGCTTTTACTCTCTGCCATATTCATATGCTCATACATATGTACTCACACACATATACCCTTATACTTCAGAAAACTCAAGGCTAATTCTAAGCATTCTGAGTGCTACTTCTGTCATAGCAAATTTGGACATTTAGATGCTTAAACACTGAGCATCAAAACTCCGCCTCTACGCTATTCACAATAGCCAAGACTTGGAAACCGAAATGCCCATTGGTAGACGACTGGATTAAGAAATTGTGGTACATTTATACAATGGACTATTACTCCGCCATAAAGGAGAATGAGATCGTAACATTTGGGACGATATGGATGGACTTAGAGACTATTATGTTAAGTGAAATAAGTCAGTCGGAGAAAGACAAATACCATATGATTTCACTTATATGTGGACNGTGTCACTGGCCCTCATATGTGGGATCCGAACCGGGGCCCTCTGGCATCCCAAGCGAGTTCTTAACCATCGCGCCACTCGGCCGGCCCGAGCGTGCGCTCTTAACAAGGCTGCTTGTTCGACTCCTGCATGGGATGGTGGCTACGCCCACTCGCAACTAAGATTGAACACAGCACCTTGAGCTTAAGAGGCCACGAGCTGCCGAAAAGAAGCCAGATGGCGACTGGCGCCCTCCACAACGAAGATTGAAGAATAACAACTTGGCTGGTCCCCTTCCCCAATTTCCCAACACTGTTCCCCTCCCCCAATTCCCCAATAAAATCTTTAAAGAAAAAG
The DNA here is from genome assembly GCF_001890085.2 of Hipposideros armiger. Taxonomy (NCBI): domain Eukaryota; kingdom Metazoa; phylum Chordata; class Mammalia; order Chiroptera; family Hipposideridae; genus Hipposideros; species Hipposideros armiger. The sequence continues at coordinate 1,268,921 of NW_017731455.1, read as the reverse complement.
AAAATTGCATAGAAGAAAACATAGGTACTAAACTTAAGGACCTTGGTCTTAGAGAGGATTTTATGAATTTGACCTCAAAGACAAGGGAAGTAAAAGCTGAAATAAATGAATGGGACTACATCAAACTAAAAGGCTTCTGCACAGCAAAATACACCATCAGCAAAACAAAGAAGCAACCAACCTAATGGGAGAAGATATTTGCAAACAAGACCTCCAATAAGGGGATAATATTTAAAATACATAAAGAACTCATATAATTCAACAAAAAAAATCCAGTTAAAAAAATGGGCAGAGGACCAGAACAGACACTTCTCCCAAGAAAACATACAAATGGCCAAAAGATATACAGATGTCTGACAAGATTCTCAACTTCACTAGCTATTAAGAGAAATGCAAATCAAAACCATAATGAGATACCACCTTTGAGTTCCCTGGATCTGTAATTGGGTGTCCGACATTACATTTGGGAAATTCTTAGTCTTTATTGCTCAAATATTGTTTTTCAAATATTGAAAGAACTCTTTTCTCCTGGTATTCCCATTACACATAATACACCTTTTGTAATTGTGCTGCAGTTCTTGGGTGTTCTGGGTTTTGTTTTGTTTTTTTGAACCCATCTTTTTTGTTTTTCATTTGGAAAGTTTCTACTGACATACGCATATTTTCAAGCTCAGTGATCCTTTCCTCAACTGTGTCATCTACCAAAGAGACCCCAGAGGCATTCTTCATTTCTGTTACTGTGCTTATTTCTAGCATTTCTTTTTGATTCTTAGAATTTCCAGTTCTGCTTACATTACCCGTGTATTCTTTCATGTTGTCTTTTTCTTTTAGAGCTCTTAGCGTATTAATCACTATTTTAACTTCCTGGCCTGATAATTCCAGCATCCCTGATACCTGAGTCAGGTTCTGATGGTGCTCTGTCTCTTCAAGCCGAGTCTTTTTTTTTTTTTCCTTTTAGTATGACTTGTAACTTTTTGTTGAAAACTAGTCATGGTGTATTGGGTAAAAGTAACTGATGTAAACCGGCCTTCAGTGATGCAGTGGTAAGATGCGGAGGGTGGGGGGAGTGTTCTGTAGTTCTGAGTAGGTCTTTTAGGGAGCTTGTGCTCCTTGGCTGTGACCAAAAAATAAACACTGCTTAGTTTTCCCCTATTGAGCAGAACAGGAAAACCGAGTTGGTTATTTCCATTCCCCCACATAGAAAGCCAGAGGGGACTGTCGTTGGGTATTTCTCTTCCCCCAGGTCAGCTAGGCTCTGGTCAAACCCCAGCAGAGTTAGGCTCTGGTACAATAGTTTCTCTTGAGGGCAAGGCTTGTTCAGAACAGAAATGCTCTCAGTATATTTCAAAATGGCTGCTTCCCCCAGCCCCATTGTTCTGCAGTCTTCACTGTGAGAACCTGCTAGGGCTCCTAGAGGTAAAAACTCAAAAAAATTGTGGGGCCCCTTCAGACTGGGCCACCAGTTTTTAACTTTCACCTTGTTCATACTCAGCCATCAGCAATTCATCAATTGTGGTTTAGGCTTTTCTACCCCAGCACTGGTTTCCGTGGATGTTTATATTCATGGGTTTCTCCTCTGGTAATTGTGATTCTCTGTATCTGCCCATCTCTCCAATTTGGTGGGGGGTGGGGGGTAGGAGATAAATCAAAAATAACTCTGATGCCCCAGGACTTGAAGAAGTTATCGACATAGCTGGGGCACGAGAGAAGGGG
>NW_017731455.1:1227421-1261538 GCF_001890085.2 Hipposideros armiger | reverse complement strand
TCAATAATGTTGTAAATATTTTTTAGGGGGCCAGATGGACTCATGTCTTGTTAGAGAGACCACTTCATAGTTGGTGTAGAAGCCTGACCACCGCATTGTATTTCTGAAGCTGATGTTGAATAATAATGTATGTCAACTATAATTATATATACATATAGTCACAGGACATGGAGTAGAGAGTAGGAATGGAGTCAATGGAATTATAATAGACAAGCATGATATCGGGGTGAGAGGGCAGTAGATGGGGGAGGGAGGTTACTTTGTGAGGGTGAAAAGGATAACTATTGCATTGTTCTGTACACCTGAAACTAACAATAAATTTTTTTTAAAAAGCAGAAATTAACCAATTTTTTAAAAATCTCAGTAAAAAACAAGTTTGAGTTGATAGTCCTATCACTTTACAGAAGTCATTAAAGAGCCAATAATCACTTTAATCTGAATATTTTATAGTACTTGTCATATTTTTGTGTGTACATTTTAGCATTGTGCCACTCCCAAATATAAGCTTTCTCTTCCTAGGCTGGATTTTTGCTAGCAGGGCTAAGACCTTACAAATCTAGTTCTTTAGCTAGATCAGTTAAGCCAGTCTTGTTCAAAGATGAGTTAAAAATTAATGTAGACTTGGCCAGTTACCACAAATCTATTCCAGAAGATTAACTATAAAGAGTTAAATAGCAAAAAAGAAGGAAGACCACCATAAACCAGATGATTAAATAATTAGAATATTGGAAAAGAGTAAGCAATAAAAAATCTTAATGAAAATCGATTAAATCTTCAGGTAACATTTCGAGAGAGAAGATTTAAGAGAATCCAATTTAAATAAAAATATGAGTAACCACAGATTGGAAAGAGCATGAAAAGCTGCCCCTAACACTCCTCACCTGGCACGCTCCACCCAATTCTTCGGAGAGAAAGGTTGCACACAGGCCCACCCTGACGAACAAGCATGTAGGGTAATTTCTATCTCAGCTTCAGGGCTGAAAACTAAGTATGGAGAGTGGCTGTCAACTAGGATCACTGTCCAATAGAATCTTCTGTGATGACAGATACGTATGTTCTGTATATGCACTAATATAGTAGTCACCAGCCACATATGGTTACTGAGAACTTGATATGTGACTAGTGTGACTGAGGAATTAAATTTTTATTAAATTTTGATTAATCTAAATTTATATAGCAACATGTGGCTAGTTAGTGGCAACCATTTTATAGAGTGCAGAATCCTAGAAAAATAGGCAAGGAAGGTAAAATGATATTGGAGAACATACTGAGAGGTTAGAAAAACTGAGCTCAATGAAATTAGCTCTTCTATTTCCTAAATATTCCTTATTTCCTTCCCACGTCTATTACAGTTACCTCTCAATCTCTGCAGGCTCCTCCTTATCTGCACAAAAGTTAAATATTGGGGCTCATCAGGATTCCATCCTAGAGGAGTCCATCCTTTTCCCATTCTAACTGTTCTGCCTCGGAAATTCCTGCTTCAATTATAATCTGTATGCTGCAGCATGTTCCCAGACCTCATCTTCTAAACACTGGGTTTATCCAGTTGCTTACCTGACATCTCCAATTGATGTCCCCCCACTGGTACTAGAACATACCCTTCTCCTTCCAGCCAAACAAAAAGAACCCGGTGCCGCGGCAGTCCCGTAGTTTGTAAAGACACCCAGGTGACTGAGCCATAACCCTCGGAGTAACCTTTGATTCTCTAACTCTTTTCCAGTCAAACGCGAAGTCTTACTAGTACCTCTTCATAAGGCTCCCTTACGTGTGTACATCTTTCCATCCCCACTGCTACAATCCCAGTCATTGTCATCTGTCACCTGGATTATTAGTTCAATAGCCTCCCTTCTGGCTACCTGATTCCCTACAACCACTCTTCTCAAGGTTGCCAGGGTGATTTTTTTTATAAATACGTATCAAAGAATGTTAAGAGGAAAGATGAAAACTAATCAAGTTGTGCACAAGACTAATATTTGTTACCTTCCCTAATAAGTTTTCTTCAGCCAATTAAATAGTTCCCACTGGGTAAGGGCTCCTTTACCCACATAGCTTTTGTTCTCATAATAAAACACAACTTAATGTTCATTATTAGCCAGTATCACAACTTTCTTTTTCTAGGAATCCTGCACTGTCTCCACTTTTAGTTACCAAGACATCTTAAACAGCACAGCAGACTTTCTTATGAAAGGTTACAAAACAAAACAAATAGCACTTTCTTCATGAAGGTTAAGACAATGGGGGAATCACCTCTAATAATGTAATGTCTCCATTATCGGACAGTCCTCATTACAGAATCTATTCATTATATACAAATAGTTTTTTTAAACACAAAAACTATAGCTTGGAATTTATAAATAATAAATATAAACAATATAAATATATTTCAGGTCATTAAGGACCATAGAAAATATTTTGTGGCATGTTTTGTGCACCTAATTTTGTATACTTTATACATGCCATTTGTTGTTTTAAAGTGTTCCAGATTAACTCGTAGTGAGAGCCATTTTTCTTAGTTCCACAATTTTGTGATTCGATGACATTGAAAAGATTGATTTCATGTCCATCTTCAGTTACATATAGCATTGGGAAATTTTCAGAAGACTCAATGGCAAAACATTTACATTATTTATATTGAATACCATACTACAGACTGACTAAAGTAGTAATTTTTATATAGCCAAAATAATCAACAATTCAGGTTAAAAGTACATTTTCTGAAGGCTGTTTACACCTTAGCCTTGAATCATAATTCAGAATAGCTAAGCATGTGCCACAGCACAGGACCTGTTCAATATCAGGGGAAACCTGATCTTTACTAGGAGAAAAGACACAACTATTAAATACTGTCTTCGGATATTATCACTTTTGTAGAGTTCTATCTGTGCCTTGTAAACTGTGTACTGTGCAAATTATCATGTAGCTAATTAAGAACAAGTTCTGATGTGCAAATTAAAATAGAATCAAAGGACACTATTCATCATACAAAATACTTTGTTACATTCTTATTTAGTAATTGCAGGACAATATTCTGAACTCTGATAAAATGAGTTTTGAAGTGAGAAAAGAAAACCACTAAATGAGGGAAAATTATACATTAGTATACTATTCTTTTAAAGACAAATATTAATGATTTGAGCCATACACATAATATTCCCTTTAGTAGTAGATACCAGGTTGTAGGTATTAGCTAGATTGATTGACTTATTAAACAATTTCTACAACATCATGAGAAAAATGGTATAGATGAATAATACAAATACTATTTGTATATTAAGCCTGATCAGACCAGTGGAAGGTTAAAAATCTCCACATAAATAATATCAGTAACGATAAAAGGAAAATTAGATAATATGAAATCTAAATAGTGATGGTCACCTATAAAGCACCTGTAAACTCTAATTAGGTTTTCCAAGTTAGATCATTTTTTAATAGTTCCTATAACATATAAAATGCCTATGATGTCATTCAAACATTGTCCAATTGTCATTAAGATTGTTAGGATGAAGCTCTTATAATTTGCATGAAGATCAAATCTCTCCATTAGCCCATTAGTACCACTGTGCAACGGAGAAGGGAAAAAAAATGCTCCCTTCTCAAGGCTCTTTACTTCCATCTCTCAGAAATTTGACATACTGATTTTGTTAGAACAAGGCACTTTATTGCCATCTACTGAAAAACTTTCATAATAAATATACAAGTCTGTGACGACTAAATCCTCCCTGATGTGCAGCACTGTACACGGCACAGCCTGGAAAACAGGTACCGGTAGCCTTGTCTGTACCATTCTCAGTAGCGGACACCATTCCTCCTACCAAACTTGAAAAAGTCCTCAGTCTAAAACATTATAAACTACAATCCAGTTAAGTCTTCACACTAACAGGTATTTACATTAAAAAGCTTATATCTAGAATGTATAATATCAGCAGGATCATTACCAAGTGTGTAAAGAAAAAGTTCTTTTAAGGGTAATAACAACCAACTTCAGTTTTAAAAGTTAAAAATCCCCCCCCAAAAAATCCTTATATTTTAACTTACATTTCAAAGTTTAAAATAAACCCACAAATGTTTGCTTAGAGTTAGTGTTATAAGGTTTAGAAGGCATTCTACTCAATAACAAAGGATTGACACCTATTTTATAAAACATTCTCATAATACTTTCTTACTGTAACAACATTCGAGATACTCCCTTAGATACCAAATCAATGTCACAACTCTGAATATTCAGATTCTCAGAGATCTGATAATCAAACAAATATTGTGACATGTTTTCCAATTGCCTAAATTGGCTCTTAAAGGCTAAACTAACCAAATGAATAAATCAAGAGAAAAGTTTTAGCTAAGATACTTGGTATACTACCTTATCCTCTGCTATATGCAGAAGGTAACCTTTCTTTACAAGTCATTCATTTTAGATTTGAAAATTCCAGGAATTTATTCTTCTGCTTATTTTAGATGGAACCATTTCCTTCCTCCAATTTTAATCATGCAAAAGTAACCATATATCCTAGTTTTCCAGAGACAGTTCTGATATATGGCTCTTGGCCCAATACAACGATTAGTAGTGCCCTCTTTTCTGTTTCAAAGTGTCCCATTTCATACATTTTAACCATGACCCATTCTTACTAAACAATTACAAATTCTGCAAGATGAAATCTGGACTCAATACACATGCTTAGCAAAAACTGAGATTAAAAACAAAAGTTATAACAAAGTTACCAGAAAAAGACTAGGTAAATTGTGATGTATAACAGTTTATCCATTTTAAATGATTCAGGCTTTACAACAAGATAAATTAGAAATATGCAATTACATTTTTAGAGCTCATTCTAATTGCATCAGCCACCCTTTAATAGAAGTACAAATAAATGTTTTATGTGTATTTTCTTCTCCAAGAGTTTCTATCTTCAATTGCTTTCATTTGTATGCATCAAGTCCATAAATTATTTAGCATCTCCCCTTTCTTCTGTACGAAATAATCATTTGGGATTAAAAAGTATTAAACTACCACAAAAAGACTGTTTGACATTGTTATTGCCCTTTTGCTACTATATATTAACAAAAACCAAAGTTTAGAGCAATGTTTTTATAATGTAACATTCTACGACATTTTTTTTTTTAATTTACTGAGCCTCATGGAAATAAACCTCATTTCTTTAAAAGAAATGAAAATTTTTGGACATGCCAATTAGTCCTACTGCAGTTTCAGAAAAAGTATTAGCTCACATGTAGTCATTCAACAATATCCCTTATATTCAAACTATTAAAATATGAAATATCTCGATTTCACAAGGCCCAATTAGAGTCCACTTTAGTTTCTTGTTAGACATAGTAATGAAATCTCACAGGCTCTTACAAGGTGGCAGCTGTACACAGGGCATGTTTTACGCTTAAAAAGATTTTATAATTCCTCAGCTATATATATGGTTTGCCGGTAACATCACTTCTACAGGTAAGACTGACCATTTCGCATTTCTGTTACGACCAACATAAATGAAGGTAGGGGAACCAAAATGTTTAAAAAACCATATCTATTTTCATTTTTTAAAAACAATAACATTTTTTTCCAAAAAAAAAAGACATTAGGCTACTCCTTTTAAAGTTTAAGTTCCATCATCTTCATATATAAGCATACCTGGATATGAGATTTTTAAAAACCACACATACACACAAGCTCTAGGTAGAGCTGTAATAAACAAATTCCTTTTATAAACAAAATTTTAACTGAAAAGCCACAGTAGATGAAAAAAAAAAAAGAAGCAAGGATATTACTTGGTAAAATCCAGTGACATCTACAATAGTTTTACAGCACATTTAAGCATTCTAGGGTTTTATATCTTCACCTGCCTTCCATTTCTTAATTGCTCCTTAAAAACTTGCCAATTACAAATATAGATTCAATCTCAAACTTCGTCTTGATTTTGAGTGCCAGGAAAAGCAAAACAACATTCCAAATTTCTATCTTAATATCATGGCCTTAATTCAAAAATGGTTTTTATTTTAAATACAATGCCCATCTAAATGGAAATAAAAAAAGAAATCTAAGCAGCAACATGTAATTATTACACATAGTACTTATTTATATGTGGAAGTGTTCCTCAGGATGATATCTAGAATGTACTTGCTCTGTGAGTCTCTTCAGTAATTAAATCAACTTAAACTGACACTAACAAAAGTAAGAGCACTGTATCAGGGGCACACATTTACAATACTGCTAGCCTTAAATGCAGTACAGCAAAAGAAAACATATCAAATAGCACATGCACATCTCACAGAACTCCCAATGAACTCTCAGTGGCTTCTATGCAATGTGCCTTTTCCATAACTGTATTAACAACTACCAAAAAAGAAAAGATGAGATTAAAATCAATGGTACTGAACTGAATTGTTTGAAGCCAGTGCCCCACATGTGGGGAAAAGTGCATTTAGTTCAGCAGCAATACAGCACAGTGTGAAGATATTGTGCTTAGACGCAGATATTCCAGAACTGAAAGATATACAAGGCAAGTCAAGATATAAAACCATAGTACACCGTTAAATAACCTTGAAACATACATATATTGCAGTGTTCAAAGAAAAACATTCATTTTCATTGTACAAGGCTAGGGAGAAATCCTTAAAGTCACCTATTGTAGTTTATGATATAATAAATACATATCTATATAGCATTGTATATACATATATAGAATGTGTGTGTTTATGTGTATCTTTTTTTTTTTTTTTTGCCAAATTATTCTGTTATTCTTTATGGGTCTGCAACTTTCAGGAATGAAAACGCCTATGCACTACAAGTTTCTGTTTCCCCCAACTTAAGAAAAGATATTTATACTAGAAAAGGTCTCAATACCCTCCCCCCAACCCAAAGACTCACTTCAGATATTTTGCTTTACAATTCATCAGAGAATCACAATTAAAGAAATTCTAGAATTTTTTACTGTATCTTTTCACTTTGCCAGCTGTTTCAACAAGCAAATATATTTTAATATTTAAACCAGCTGACACAAATTCTTTAGCAGAGGATATAAACTCTATATTTGACTGATTAAAACAGAGCAAATCAAAACAACAACCAAAAAATCCAGTGATTTACTCTGACTGTAAACAATATATAAAATTTAAATCTCAAATTTCAAAATAAATTAAAGAAAAATTCTACCTTTAGGGCCTATAATACTATAAGATCTGATAATTGATAAGGGGAAAATGTATATGAAAAGTTGCAACATAATTGTCCATTATTTTTGCTAAGAGAAAGTATATCTAACTATACTACCTCTGCCCCTTAAATTTAATAAATTCATAATTTGTTTGCAAATGTTTAAGCAAACTGGCATATCATATTACACAACAGAAAAACATCCATCAAGTTCAGCAAAGAAAACTTATATAAGCCTTTTGTACAGAATTAAAAAAAATCTAAATGGCTATGATTCCTCTATTAGCAGAAACACATAATGCAGTCTTTATAAATCTGCCAAATATATCAATATCTACATAAATAGATACAGATATAGATATGAAACATTAATGGCAGTCTATTTTTGAACAGTGTGTGGGACCAGCAGATTTGTATCAGACCATGGCACGATATGGACCCTGCATCTTTAGGAACTGAATGATGAAAGAAGGGCCCCCAGCAACAATCTGAGGTGGAAGGTGACTGAGTGGACAGTTCTCAATACTCATGATTGAAAGCTTGCTGCAAAGAGCCAGCTCAAAGGGAAGGCTATGCAGGTTGGGGTTGTCATTCAAATACAGTTCTTCTAGGTTCTCCAGTGTACCTGTTCCAAAAAAAAAAAAAAATTCAATTATTTTTTTAAAAAAATTAGTTACTACTAAAAAAATTCAATGGCATGATGCCTGTAAAATAAGGATAATAGTAACTTCTCATAGGATTGCTCTGAATATTAAATAAAATATTAAATGTAAACAAATCCATTACTTGGTAACTGTTGTTTTTATTAGTCTTCTACATACCACTATCAAATAGTACAAATTTTGAAGTTTAAAAATTAGCAACACATGAGGCAATTTTACGCTTTTATATGGACATGATATATTGAATACACATTTCCTCTTATTTTCTTCTCCTAATTTTAAAACTCTCTACAACCACAGATCTTAATCTCTGCTATATGTTCAAATCAACTGGGGGGATTTTGAAAATCCTAATGTCCAGGTCATACTCCATACCAATTCAATCAGAAATCTCTTCCTTTATGGTTGGTTTTCAAGCTTGGAGAGTACGGTATTTTTTTTTTAAATACACATGCTGTATCTCCAGAGATTCTGTTAGGGACAACTTGGCATACGTATTTTTTTTTAACTCCAGAGGTAAATTGATTGTACAGTCAGGGCCTATAATCACTTTCCTGTTATAGACAATGTGATAATGTCTCTTATTAATAAATTTCTCATGTGGAAAGGTTTTTGTTACTTGGTATAAATCTTCACTAAGCCAGTTATCACATATTTGGCAGCAAGCCAAACATCAATTTATAGAATCTTTTAAAAATTTTTCTTAGATGGTCTTAGGATACTCACACTTTCCAGGCAAATGTCTCAAGCAATTGCATCAGGCCAGCTGAATAAACACACTAGAAATAAAAGTGTAAAATTGCCTCATGTGTTGCTAATTTTTAAACTTCAAAATTTGTACTTTTTGATAATGGTATGTAGAAGACTAATAAAAATAACAGCTACTAAGTAATGGATTTGTTTACATTTAATATTTTATTTAATATTCAGAGCAATCCTATGAGAAGTTACTATTATCATCTTTATTTTACAGGAAGGAAACCTGAAATTTAGAAAGTTTCCCTACCTTATCCAAAACCCACAGAGCCAGATTTTGAATTCTCTATTTTACTTCCAAACCATTCTTAACTTCTAATCTATAGTGCCTCTGGGACAGCATGATATAGATGAGAGAACATAATACACAAAATTACTAATTTGGGAGCATCTGAGATCTTGCTTCCTGGCATATGTTGTCAGTTTGGTTCAAATGAACTCATAAAAATTCAAAAGAAAAATAATTACTAATTTGAGAACTACTGTGTGACCTCAATCAATTAACTCTCTTTAAAAAACAAGATTACAAATTGCAATGCCTCAAATTCAAGGTGGTCATGTTGATTATACAAAATAATGGATATGAAAACACTCAGGAAATTCTGAAGTATTCTCAAATATTATTAATCCTAAAACCTGACAAAGAAATGTTCTTTTGACATAAGACATTATTAATCTAAATAAAACAAGCCTGTGTAATTTTTAAATTTGGAAGAAATATAAAATAACTTTCAAATTAGTATGCTAAAACATTCTGAAATACAATATTAACCGAAGAAACCTAACCAAAACCTAACAGCCAACCAACCAACTACGGATGCTTTCTAAAAAATCTTGGGAGCCTTTATAACCTCAGTTGACAAAAACGGTAGATTTGTCATAATTATCTAAAATACTGCATGAACATACAAGAGCAAATTATTAGTACAGAGTCAAGCATCCAAAGGGTTCATACCAATTTCCTCAGGAAGATGAGTAAGTAGGTTCTCTCCAAGGCCTAGATGTGTGAGATTGGTAAGGTGACCAATGCCTCTGGGAAGAGTGGTCAACTGGTTGTTTGTTAAGACTAATTTCTAAAAGATCAACAAATAAAAGATGGTTACATATATATTTCCTACAACTGATGTAAATTTAAAATAATACATCTACTAAATCAATAACGTAAATTAACAGGGAAATTACATTAGATAGGAAAGGAATCCCTCAAGTTTTTTTTTTCCCAAAAATATCATTTGTTAGGGAGACAAAAGCGGATAGGTTACATGAACATAAAACTAATGCTATAACAGGAAAATCTACTCGGTCTAAGAAGTAGATCAAATTCTTAAGAAAAATGTGCAATTTGGAATGCATCCCAAAAATTTTAATCATATAACTGTAAAATCATCAGAATAATGTTTTACCTGTAAATCCTTAAGATAAGCAATTTCATTTGGCAAGGATTCCAATTTGTTCTCCTCTAGATCCAACTCTCTTAACTTCCTAAGGTTTCCAAGACCATGAGGAAGCTTCTTTAGAAGATTGTTTGATAATATTAGAACCTAAAGATAAATTATTGATAGTGTTTGGCAACTCATGAAATGAAATTACATATTACCATTGTGTGGCTTACAATTTATTAAACAATGCTAGTTTTCTAAACACTGAATATTAAAGGTAATGTTCAATTATATAACATAAAACAGTTAACTTACTATTCTAAAGAATTACCAGTTATTGAAAATAAAGATTTAAGTCAAAACTAATGTAAGTAAGGGAAAGAATTTAAATTTAACTAAATTACAAAAAATATGTAAAATTATTAACTATTTGCATGAAGATTCATATAGTTAATAGTATTATGACAGTAAATTACAAAACCCTTACAAACCATTATTTAAAGGAGGTAACAACTGACTTCTAAACTGCCTATACATATCAATCCAAAGTTATTATTTGTGGTATATTTATTACATTGCAAGGCATCTCGCAATATACTAAAGAGAGGGAAAAAAGGTTGAAGAAGATAGTCCTTATTCTCAGAGAAAATACAATGGGGGGTGTGAAGAGGGGGCTGGGTAAGGAGCTAATACTGGGTATGGAAATAGTGAAAAGAGCACTAAATGGAAATATCTACATAAGTTTCTGGCTAATTTTTTATGCCAACTTATTTTCTCCAGAGTAATACTACCCACAATAAAATAAACATATACAGTAAGACCAAGAAAATAATAGCAGTTATCATTTACTGAGTTTACTATTTGCAGGGCACTATAATAAATGCATTATGTGCATTATCACATTTAATACAAACTACAACCTTATGAGGAAAATGCTATGTATGATAATATCCCCATTTCACAATTGAGGAAACGGAAGCTTCGGCAGGTTAAATCCGTAAAAAAAGAGAAACAAAAGTGGAACTGTACCCAGATGTTTTGCCTCAAAGCTCATCTTTCAACCATTATACCATACTACTTCAAATTACTGAATAAAATAAATTAGATTTTTTTAAAACATGAATACAGAGGAAATTTTAAAATATATATATTTACTATTAGTAGGCTTTTTCATCAAAAGAATGAAAATTCTAGGGACTCAGAGGCAGGAGAAATCATACTTGACTAAGGAGGTGACAGTAAAATGGATTTTTAATTATGGAAAAGAATTTAGAAGGAAAAATTAAGGGAATGAGAACAGGGCATTATATATTAAGAACAGTAAGACTAAATGTATGGAGCTAGAAATATGCACGTTTCCAACAAAGAAAATAATCTATTTAACTAGTAAAGAGTAAATGGGTAATTAGAATGGAAAAGTAGGCCTGAATCATATGAAGGGTTCTGAATGACAGTCGGAGGAATCCACAGTCATTCTGATAGACAACAGTGCAGAGTTCTTAAACAATTAAAGGAAAAAATATGCTCTAAAAGGTGCCAAGTTTTAGAGACGTTTTATTTCAAAGATACTTTATAGCACTCAAACCTACCAACTTTCAGTGGGCAAGAGTAATTCAGCAGAGCCCAGATTAAGTCAACACCTCATCATCCTAGTAGGAGTGTATGTTTAAGAGAGCTCTAACATTTCTAGTTATAATCTTCATCCAAATAGAAACTGCTTGTATTAATTGGAAACTTTATAAGTGAGATAACTGTTGGAAGGATCTAAGGAGTTCTAAATGCTCTTTTATTCTCACCTCTAGAGAAACGAGACCAGACACATCCTCAGGAATCTTTGTGAGCTGATTAGTGGCTAAATTCAATTCTACCATACTGGTCCAAGTTCCAAAATCCAAGGGAAGTGATGTTAACTGATTGTCCTGGTGAAGACAAATAGAAGCATCTAAAGTATAACCACAAAAACAAAACTCCACATATACCTCCTGATGGAAAGAGAATTCTTAATTAAACAGGAAACCTTATTCCCTCTCTGATATCAAAGGAGGGGAGGGGAAGGGAAGGGAAGGGAAGGGAAGGGAAGGGAAGGGAAGGGAAGGGAAGGGAAACTAAACTCTAAGCCTCCAAAGTTTTTCCTACAGTAATTAGGTTTTTATTTTGAGATTAAATTGGAAGTTTGTTCCTTATATGATTATCGATATTGAATACAGGAAAATACAACATACAGACCAACACTTGATATTTCAAAGGTCCCAGTGATAAATATGATGATTTCCCCATTTCACAATTATGTACAGAAATCACTGAATAAAAAGTGGATGCTCATGAGCACAACGGAAGAATAAACATCTATTTACAGCCTACAAGGAAACCAGATAAGCTTAGCAATTCTAGAGATGCTAAGCAATAAAGTGCAAGAGGAAAAAAGCCTTAATAAGACAGCAAACTAAATCATTCAATTATCCACAATTTTACTTTAAAAGTCTGTAAGATGGTAAAGATGGTGAAAATATATTGATCATTGAATAAAAACAGACGATAAAATAGTGTGATCCTAATTTTGTTTAAAAATTAGATTCAGCTATACACAGAAAAAAAAAAAGAGAAATATATGCCAGTGATTCACTATTTCTTTTTCCGGCTTCCTCATATTTGTTTACAAAACACATTTTTGTTTATAAAACACAATAACAGCTGAACACACTGTTGTGTGTTAGGGGGTATTGGTATTGTGAAAGGACCATCAGTACCCCAGTTGGGTATCAATGATATATGCCAATATGTTAACAGTGATGCTTTGATACCTTTCATTGGTGGGATTATTTTGTCTTTCTTGTTAATCTGTATTTTTAAATTTTTCTGCAATGTCTCATTTTACAAAAATCATCCATAAGAGAAATCTCAAGTAGTAAACATCTATTTGAAAACCAAGTTTTTCCTTTTTTATAATATTTTAACTTATTACCTATGTATTTTATAATATTTAAATTATCTATGCCCAAACTGATAGTTAATAGTATGATAAAACGTTTTCATTAAAAACATTTACTACTGGTGCTTATACGAGGAGGAATATATCAGGCTTCATTTGACTTCAAGAAAAAGTTTTAAACATTTGTCATGATTTTGAAGAAACATTAAGACAAAGCTCTATGCAGTTTTATTATTTCACTAAAAACAGCAAGCCTTTCCAAGCTAACATATTACAATAACATCACATCTATATAAATGTATAACCAAATGCAAAAATGAATGAACACCTGAGCTGCTGTGTTCCAAGCCTCTTATTACAAACTGAACATTATGTTAATGATATTACCACTGCCAAATCTCATATAACCAGACTGATTAACAATGAATTTTACACTTGTTTCAGATTATAAGATTATTTTGAATTTCCACTAGGTCACTTAGTATATACTTCCAAAGAATTACGATAAAAAGATACATATATTTATGAACAAGTATAGATAGAAGCAAGAAAATATACATTTAGACTGTAGTTTAAAGAACCACAATTATGTTGAAATGGTTCAGCAAAGAGAAAAGGATGTATTATGATAAAACAGAAATAACACTATACCTGGGAGCAGGAAATATAGGTTTCCTGAATTCCTATCTCAGCCATGAATTAGTAGCTATGTGGCCAATTTACTTACCACCTCACTAAAAATTAAATCACTGAACAAATCATTTTTTCATTTCTTTCCTCCTTTTGCAATAAACTTCTTTTTCCTTATTACAAATGTAAAACTCATTCACTGTACAGAATATAGGTAAGCAAAAAGAAACTAAAGATACACATAAATAATTCTGATATTCAAAGATAAACAGTATATTTTGGTAAACACTGATGACAGACACACACACACACACACACACACACACACACATGCATATAAATCTATAGATATTTAACATATATGAGTAATTAAGCACATTCAAAACAGCTTTTTAAAAACTATGTGTGGAAAAAAATCTCACATGCTTTAACTTTTTCCAACTTAAACTGAGAATATTTCAACTGGTATTTAACATTCTTCTAAATTAGAGTATTTTTAATGGCTTCATTGAAGATATACAGGCATACCTGAGAGATATTGTGGGTGTGGTTCCAAACCACAATAAAGCAAATATCTCAATAAAGTGAGTTACCCGAATTTTTTGGTTTCCCAGTGCATATAAAAGTTATGTTTACATGACACTGTAGTCTATTAAGTGTGTTAATAGCATTATGCCTAAAAAAAAAGTACATACTTTAATTTAAAAATACTTTAATGCTAAAAAAGTGCTAACCATCATCTGAGCCTGTAGAGAGTCGTAATCTTTTTGCTAGTGGAGGGTCTTGCCTGGATGTTGATGGCTGCTGGCTGATCATGGTGTTGGTTGCTGAAGGCTGGGGTGGCTGTGGCAATTTCTTAAAATAAGACAACAATGAAGTTTGCCACATCAATTGACTCCCCCTTTCACAAATGATCTCGCTGTAGCATGTGACACTGTTTGATAGATAGCATTTTACCAACAACTTCTTTCAAAACTGGAGTCAATCTTCTCAAACCCTGGTATTGCTTTATCAACTTGTGTATGTAATATCTTAAATTCTTTGTTGTCATTTCAATAACCTTCACAGCATCTTCACCAGGAGGAGATTCCCTCTCAAAAACACACTTTCTGGGCCGGCCGAGTGGAGCGATGGTTAAGAACTGGCTTGGGACGCCAGAGGGCCCTGGTTCGGATCCCACATATGAGGGCCAGTGACACTGAAGAACAAAAGGACAGCAACTTGTCTGTTCCCCTTCCCCCAATTTCCCAGCGCTGTTCCCATCCCCCAATTCCCCCATAAAAATCTTTAAAAAACCCCACACTTTCTTTGCTCATCCATAAGAGGCAACTTCTCATCCATTAGTTTAATCATGAGATCACAGAAATTCAGTCCCATCTTCAGGCTCCACTTCTAATTCTAGTTCTCTTGCTATTTCCACCACATCTGCAGTTACTTCCTCCACTGAAGTCTTGACCCCTAAAAGTCATCCATGAGGGTTGAGTCCATGAGGGAATCAACTTCTTCCAAACTCCTGTTAATGTTGATATTTTTTTAACCTCTTCCCATGAATCACAAATGTTTTGTTTTTTTTTTTAAGATTTTATTGGGGAATTGGGGGAGGGGAACAGCGCTGGGGAATTGGGGAAGGGGAACAGACAAGTTGCTGTCCTTTGGTTCTTCAGCATAGTTGCAGAGGACATCATTTCACTGGCCCATGTTGGTATTATCATTGTGCTCTTCCTGGGTGAGGCAGATCGGTCACCACTCACAGCGGCTCTTGGCAGCTCACGCTGGCGGCCGGCTGCTTGCGGTAGCTTATGGGAGCCCACTGCAGCTCCACTGCACCCTAAGCCCGACGGCGACTCTCAGCAGCCCAGCTCCAGGTCGAGAGCCGTTGTTCACAATCTTAGCTGTAGAGGGCGCAGCGTCACTGGCCTTCATGTGGGATCCGAACCAGAGCCCTGCTGCTCAGAGCTGGCGTCCCAAGCCAACTCTTAACTAACGCGCCAGTCGGCCGGCCCACAAATGTTCTTAATGGTATCTAGAATGGTGAATCCTTTCCAGAAGGTTTTCAATTTATTTTGCCCAGATCCATCAGAGGAATCATGATGTATGTTTGTTCCATGGGCTGCATAGTGAATGTTGTGTTAGCAGGCATGAAAACATTAATCTCACTGTACCTCTCCATCAGAGTTCTTGAGTGAACAGATGTATAGTCAATGAGCAGTAATATTTTAAAAGGTTATCTTTTTTCCTGAGCAGTAGGTCTCAACAGTGGGCTTAAAAAATTCAGTACATGGTTATGTTGTAAACAGATGTGCTGTCATCCAGGCTTTGTTGTTCCATTTATAGAGCACAGGCAGAGCAGATTTAGCATAATTCTTAAGGACTGTAGGATTTTTTAGAATGGCAAATGAGCATTGGCTTCAACTTGAAGTCACCAGCTGCATTAGTCCCTAATGAGAAAGTCAGCCTGTCCTTTGAAGCTTTAAAGCCAGGAATTGACTTCTCTATAGCTATGTAAATCCTAGAGGGCATCTTCTAATATAAGCTGTTTTATCTACATTGAAAATCTGTTATTTAATGTAGCCACCTTCATGAATTATCCTAGCTAGATCTTCATGAACCAACCTCTGCTAGCTTCAGACTTTTCTTCTGTAGCCTCTTCACCTCTCTCACCCTTCACAGAATTGAAGAGAGTTATTAGGGCCTTGCTCTGGATTAGGCTTTGGCTTAAGGGAATGTTGTGGCTGATCTGATCTATCCAGACCACTAAAACTTTCTCCGTATCAACAGTACGGCTGTTTCTTTTCTTATTATTCATATATGTTCACTGGAAGAGCACTTTTAATTTCAAGAACTTTTCCTTTGCATTCACAACTCAGCTAACTACTGCAAGTGGCCTTGCTCTGGCCTATCTTGGCTTTCAACAAGCCTTCCTCCCTAAGCTTAATCATTTCTAGCTTTTCATTTAAAGTAAGAGATGTACGACTCTTCTTTCACTTGAATAGTTACTTGCCATTGAAGGGTTATTAACTGGCTTAATTTCAATATTGTTGTGTCTCAGGAATAGGGAGGCCCGAGGAGAGGGAAAGAGATGGGGGAACAGCAGGTCAGTGGAGCAATCAGAACACACAGCATTCATCAATTAAGTTCACCGTCTTATACGGGTGTGATTTGTGGTGCCCCAAAACAATTACAATAGTAACATCAAAGATAACTGATTACAGATCACCATAACAAATACAGTAATAATTTAAAAGTCTGAAATATTGCGAGAATTACAAAAATGTGACACAGAGACGTAAGTGAGCAAATGCTTGCTGCTGGGAAAATGTCACCAATAGATTTCTTCAATGCAGGGTTGCCACAAACCTTCAATTTGTAAAAAACCCATTATCTGCGAAGTGCAATGAAGCAAAGCGCAATAAAATGAGGTCTGCCTACAGTACTTTTAAAAAATGAAATCTCTTTTAATATTAATATGTTGGTACCAATTAAATAGAAAGCTTTGCAATAAATATCCCTACAACTATGCTTTTATGCACATTCGTGGCTATTTCTTTAGGACACGTTTCCAAGGTATTTGTTATCTAATACCAATTGCCCTGATGTATCCTTATTATCAGTTTAGACCCTGTCCGCAAGAAACAAGCACCCCTTCTCCACACTTGATAGAGAAAACATAAATATTAGAAGTGCTAGTAATAATAGCTTTTCCCCACTAATACAAACAGTGGCTTACCTTCATATTCAGCTTACTTAATACTTTCGCTCTGGAGAAAATTCCAAATGGGATTTTATTGATTCGATTGTGTTCCATGTTGAGGGAATAGATGGTGGAAAACTGGGACGGACCGCCTACTGGATATAACTGGAAGCAATTTCTAGCTAAGGTCAAACTATTCAGTTTCACAAGACTTGATAGAAGACTCTGTAAAAAATGAAATAAGCATAAGAATTAGAACTCTAATAAGACTTATTCTGTCAAGTATAAAGCAGCAGTCCCACATAATTGCTGCCTTGCAGAAATTTAGAGCCGACGTAGTCGGATTTTCAGATTTTGCAAGAGACAGAAAATTCATTTACTTATATGAAATCTCCTGATTTTTATTCTTTGGCTAAATTTATTTAAAACACTCTATAAAGAAAATATGTCTGTGGGTAAGAGGTGCCTCATGAGTGGCCAGTGTGAGACCTCGATAGAGCAGAAATTTTGGTATTGGACAGTCCTGGGTCTGAGTCCTTGCTCTGCCATTTGCTGTGTAACCAATCCTTTCCAAGTCTTAGTTAAGCACCTATCTCTAAATTATTATTAACATAATGCCTGGCACAGAGTAATCTGTTAATCAGTAATTTAATGGTTCCTTTTAGGAATAATAAATTCAGAAGATGATAATACTTCCTGATATTGTATAATACACTGCTTTTCCATATGGTAAAGTTTCTGAGGAAATAAGCATCTATCAAGTAAGTATTTATTTAGCACATAACCCTATATCCCCTTAATTCAGCCTCCTACCACGTAACCACGGTGCTAGGTGTTCAGGTTTTATAAAAGAATCTCTGCCGTTAAGACTAAACCCTATTTAGAGAAATAAAGCACAAAGATAGGAAAAAGAAAATAATATATAACTGCATATATTCAACAATAAATTATATAAAATAGGCTCTTGCTATTCAAAGTCTGGTTCAAGGAAGAACAAGTCAGCATCCCCTGGAAGCTTGTTAGAAATGCAGTCTTAGGCCCCACTCCTATAGAATCAAAATATGAATGCTAAAATTCCCAGGTGATCTGTATGCTCATTAATGTTTGAGAAACACTGGTATAGGCTACAAAATAGTTTTGAATCCTGGATGTTTTAGTAGCTTGTGACTTTGGCAAGCTGTTTTTCTGAACCTCAGTTTATTCATTTGTAAATGATGATGACTTAATTTTATAGGTTGCAGTGAAGACTTTTTAAAGAAATAAAATACATATATAGCTTTACAATATCTAGAATATAATAAGTACTTGCATTTAAGTCCCTTCTCTACTTAAAGTCAAAGAAACAAAGAAATACTGGAATAACTGGAAAAACAGGAAGGAGGGTAAGAGTGAGCTAGATGCTGAAGGATGAAAAAAAATGAAATATTCAGAAGTAGAAGAAAACACTCTGGATTCAAATAAAAGCCCAAGTAGGGAGAAAACAAGAAGTGTGAAGTATGTGTCTATGTGCGTGTCTGTATGTGTGTCTGTGTGCTTTAAACAATGTTCAAATTCCAGCTGTCCACCATGAGGAAATTGAAGACTCAATACAGGAGGTGTCAGTTGATTGGCAAGGCCAGCTGAAGGAATGAAGTAACTATATAATTAAAGGTGCAATTATATGGCAAATTGAAACTTGTTCTTTATACTGAATGTTAAGAAGCTACTTAACATCTGTCTACTGGTGTACAAGGACAAAAGGAAGAGCAGAGCAAAGAGTGATGAGAAAGCTCTGCATGGCAATCAATTCAGGAAAAATGTCTGTATCCTACTTTACTGAAAAATAAAGGAGTTTTATTGAGTCTCATGGCAAAGATGTTATTATTATAGCTGACTTACTTTACTGAATTGACTTTCTTCTATTAAAAAATGTTAATACCTGAGGATATTTTAAAAAGGACAACAAGAAGGCAGCTCTCCAACCTTTCATTCTTAGGTCATATTGTGAATCTTTGGGGTTGTTTAGAGTCAGACACATCTGGGTTCCCATCTTAGATCTTCCACTTATCAGTTTTTGTGACCTTTGGTGAATTAATTAGATAATCAGTGTATCTCTCATCACATTCCTAGAAAAATATGTAAGGCAATAAATTTGGCCAAAAAATTAACTTTTCTTATGTCTTATGTCCCTATCTATTTGATAAGAATACTCCAATAATTAGGATTATAGTGAAGATTTAAATGAGGTAATATGTATAGAGCTCCTAACCTTATGCCTTGAGCATATGTGCTTAAATTTATTAAGTTCCTTTTCCTTATATATATATGTCTACATTAAAACTAGTCCATTTTCAGAGTCTTCAAATGAAAAAGTATATAGTCATCCTGTCAGCTCTGATTTCAGCAATATGAGCCCCAACTGAAAATCACTTTACTGATCTTTCTTGCTTAACCCAGCCTGAATGTCTAGAGTAAGAGCTGTCTAATGGATTTTAATGTTTTCCTTATTGTGCTTGTTATAAATGCAGATAATTAGACACATGCATTAAGAAAATGCTCTTCCAAAGCACATATGCTATCTTTAAATAAGGTTTAATGCTTTCTCATATTTGGACAAGGCCAATCAAGGGTTTCCCCCCATATCTTCTCTATCTGAAAACAGTCAATTTAAATACACACACACACACACACACACACACACACACACACACAGAGCCCTTCTTCCACAACCAGAGTGAAGAGAACTGTCCTCTTTATTATTCCTATCAAAAATAAATCCTGACTTATTTCACTCACAAAATATTATATATAAACGTACTTATCACAATGTCTGTATCCTAAATGGTACCCAATAATTATTAGTTTCCCTTCACTGAAAGTAAGACTGGATATATAAATAAATTTAAGTTTCTAACTTTGAAAAATTTGATATACACCCAGTCTTTATATTTAGGCACAGCGACATTGTAAAATCAGTCAATCTTACTTAAGCTCACAAATTACACCCTAAAAGCATCCCAACAAGGTCTAATTAATGTGCTAATTGTTTGTCTTACTCTGGATATGAATCACTGTTAGAAAAAGGGATGATGACATGAAACAGTAGAACCTCACCCATTTTGATCATTCTAAATTACTATCACAGAAAGGCAAAAACCCAGACAGTTGAGTTGTCAGGGCTCTATCTACAATCTGTGGATTCTATTCCTTATCCCACTTAAACTGCTACTAACAACAGTACTCTGCCACAGGTGAGATACTGTCATGGTAGTTTAAGTGAACTGGTCCAGACTGGAAACTACAATCCTGGGAAACTCATTTTTGTACTCTGACCAAGCTGTTTTCTGAAACCCCAAACACCCAGATTGATAGGAGCCAAATTAATAGGTGCTATTTTATACCTGTATAAGAAATAAAGAGCCAAATCAATTGAATAAATTTATTTTATAAACTGCTACAAACCAATAGTTTCATCTACTCCAATTTTTCTTTATGAATCAAAGCATAAATCTGAAAAACATTTATCCAAAGCACCTTTATTCTTAATTCAAACACACACACATGGGAAAACTAGCAATAGTCTAAACATATAGGACCACTTACACTAGACACTTTTAATCGTTAGAACAAAAAATATTTTGCAAAAGCTCAATCAATCCATAAGTCCACAATTCCATTCTATTATGTCAGAATACTACAATAAGATATCATGCATGAATAACCATTAAGTAAACATACAAGTTGTTGGGTATGCTAAAATAGTAGGTAGCAAAAGAAGGAAAGGCAAGAGTGAAAAATTAATCAACAAAGTTGAGAAAGAATTTAAAAAACAAAAGACTTATTGCATTTTGCCCAATTAATCTCTAAGCAAAACAAGTGAAAATATTTTTCTAATAGAACCAACAAAACCCAAATTAAAAATAATGTGTTAAAAATAACAGATTTTGGTGACTGAGATGCTAAACGGCTTTGATATTATTGGATAAACAGGGTAATAACTTGGGCCACTGGAGTGTTGTAGCTAATAATCAGGATAATTAATAGTGTGTTCTATGTAGTGCATTCTTTCATTTATCATCTTTCTACAGTACCTTTGTTTAATAACTGAACGGGGTGGGGTAGTTGAATTTTAAAACCAGCCATACAACTTTTCCTTAATAGCTTTTATTGCCAGTTCTCAAAATGAAAAAGATTTATGTGGAGCTAGAGGGGAATGTAGCACACCAATTTTCAACCCTTGAAAGGTCTCTTCCTTCTGCATATCAAAAATAAAATTAGTATGTTCCTATAATCATACCTATTCTTTCTTCTTTGGAATTTTTATCTTAGTGGTGCCTATATATTCATAGCATACTCATTTTAGGCAATCTCAATCATCAAATGATTTACCCAGCTGTAAAGACTTGCTAGTTTCCCCTTCATTATCTTGCAGGCTTGTTTCAAGCATTTACCCTAATCCACTTCTTACCTCTGGTAAAGTAGAAATGTTATTGTTCTCTAAATTTAATTCTTCAAGTGCACTGCATTTTGCCAGTGATCTGGGTATTGCTGACAGTCTGTTATATCTCAGACCAAGACGATTTAAACTGGACAGATTTCCTGTGAACACAAAATAAAAGAATTTATTTTCTTTAAATATGATAAGCCTCTTGCTGTCCTAGGCTATCAACCAAATATTTATGAATTACTGTGAAACATTATTTCAGCACAATCCTTGACTTCTGGTACCAAGGAACAGCACACTACATTTTGTCAATTAGGAAGAAATTGAAACCACTTTTGTGGCCATCTGTCTTACAGGAATAATAAAATACACAGCTATAAGTCAATTTTAAAAATGAATTATTAGAAAGTGCTGGCATACTTTAATAACAAATTAACCTTTAGATAAAGCCTAATAACATCAACTACCGTATTTCCCCATGTATAAGACGCACCTTTGTTTTCGAAAAATTTGGGGTCTAAAAACTGGGTGTGTCTTATACAGTGGTTGTAGATTTCAAATGCCATAGAGGGAACTGAGGACGAGGCAATATGTGAAGACAGTGATTCGTCATCAGACACAGATGACAAGCTAATGGTTGGGAGTTTTGACAGTGATGAGGAGTTGTATAAATTTTATGATGACTAAAACGTGAGTTCAATAACATTATGTAATACTTTTTTTTTTTTTCAAATTTCGGGCCCCAAAATTAAGGTGCATCTTATACATGGGAGCATCTTATACATGGGGAAATACGGTAGTATATATTTTAAATTTATATAGCTATCCCATTTGTATCTATGTGATGATGATCCAACATGAAACAAGTGGTTATATATAAAAAATGTACATGTAATTTTGAAGAAATTTCCAAATTTCTAAAATGGTATTATTTAAAATATGATACACATTTTATGATATGAAAAAGGTCCAATATTTTCCATGAGTTTAAATATAAACATTCCAAAATTTTCTGAAAAGTTGACCAGATGGTAAAAATAATTTCTCAAAATTATTTTTAAAGTTACAAAGAAAAGTGGAAATTACAGTCTTATTATCTAAGCATATACAAGCTTGAGCACAGATTAGCCACCACTGAATACATAAAAAAGAGCAGAAAAACAGGCATTTTCTAGTTTTATTGCCAAGACTACATATATGGCAAGCTACAGAGAGGTAAGTTACATGGATGAATATGGTATCTGCTATCATAAAAGGTTTAAATCAAATTTAATTTCCCAAACAAAACACATTAGAAAATAGCACTTTGAAAGTGCCCCAAAATAAATAAATAAACAGTGATGAAAATATAGTATTTCTTTGTCATGACTAGTTAATTTCTTTTCTGACTTCAAATTACAACGGTTGCTATAACATTTTTAGATGGCCAAGGTTTAAATGTCAAATTAGCCTCTGGTTTAAAATTAAACAATATTACTAGTGTTAGAAACTATAGAAGTCGATGTCTGTGTCACACAATATTTTGATGCCTGTCAACTTTCAGCAACCTTCTGATGTTTATCTATTTCTTTCTTTTTCCTTTGTCTCGTTTTCAAAAAGTTGTTGCATGAGTAACTTTCTTAGATGCAAAGTTACTACAATGCTTACAGAAAGCATTTATTAGCCTGTAGCATAAGTTAAGTCTTGAAACCCTAGGAGGGCTGTCACTATGCCTCATAACCCTCATCTACAATAGTTATCACTTGTCTGCATATTCCTCTGTTGCTAAAGAAATCAGTGATTAAAGTTATAGGAAATGACTAAACGGAGTTAATTTTCACCCTTTACATTTTCAAGGTAAGAATTAGTCATTTATAATGAATATACTCTGATAATTCTATACCATAAGTCTAGCCAACTATAATGCAAAAAATTTTTAAAAAGAAAGAAAAACTTAGCTACCATTTTAATTCCTACAATTAGAACTATTCCAAAGGTATGCTATGCTTATTTCATTATTTTCTTATAATAGTGTTTGGAAGCTGAGCCAAGAATTTGATGGTTCTGATTAAGTAAGATTCTAATCAGCAGAAAACTGAATACAAAAGCAACAAAAACTACCACTTAGCAAAGACAACTTAATTTTGTCTTTAAAGTGTTTTCTACATTAACTAAGGATGCTTCATTGGTGCCTTTCAGATGACACTCTAATGGGATGTCAATTTTGGGGGGAAAAATAAAAACAAGCAGAGGACTGGGTAACTTTCCAAAGCTCCAGAGAATTTCGAGATTAAAAATTAAGGGCAAGAATAAAATTTACTATTGCTATCACTGTACTATGACATTGAATATGATACAAATGTTACTTAAAAGTTGGGTTGGCAGAAAATAATGTGCTTTATGACTAACTATATTAATTATAGTTCTATTTCCAATGGCTATAAATAGGGACAACCTATATGTTCAAGGATAGATTAATAATTATTTAGCTTGGAGGCATCACAGGTGTAACAGAAAATACAAAGGATTTTATATTATCTATGTGGCCCTGGACAAGTTCCTTACTAATCCATCAGTGGGGATAATGCCTAATACCTGACAAGGTTGCTCTAAGGGTTAAATATGTGTGGAAGATACTTAGCACAATGGCTGATACATAACAGATATTCAAAACATGATTTTATTCTAATGGTGTGTCTATATTCTGGTATATTCTGTACCTATTAAGATTATGATACAAAAATTTTTAAGAGAGGACTAAGTTACAACATTAAGTGAAAACTGCAAGATAAAACTATATTTTGTATGATCTCAACAATGTAAAAATCACATGCATGCAAAAAGACTGGAAAGAAACCACATCAAAACTAAGAGTTATCTGTGCAATGGTAGAATTATGGAGGATTAAAATATTTTTCTTTGAACTTGTCTACATTTTTCCTACTTTTCTATAGTTTTATAATTTTGAAACTTCCTTTTGATAAAGAAAAATCTAATTCTCAAGTTATTTTAATTTTAAACATTGCGATATTTTTCTACCATCCTTTCTTTTGAATGAATGTTTTACATTATGGAGATGTTTTTTACTAATGTAAAACATACTAAGATGTTTGGACACTTTACATTGTGAGGCTCATCTTTTCCATAAAATGAGGATAGGAGCTAAATTGTGGGAAAAACAGAGCATGCTGGTTTGAAGTTTTAAATAGGCATCCTGATAAAAAAAGACAAAAGATGAGAAAGATACCCAAGAAGCAGCAATAAGAGCCATCTGAGAGTAATCACCATGGACTTTGGCATAAAATATGTGAAGTGACTTGTTGAAGTCACCCACTAGTTAGTGGTAGAGCTAGATTCAAGCTCAGTTGGCTCCTTATCAAGTAATCGTTTTTCAAGGTCTTCATTGACTTTACTCCAGTTAGCTTGTTTTATTCTGACACAGAAGAAAAATATGTTTATTCTTACTTCATGCTGTTTGACTGTCCATGCTGTTGTGTTCATGGAATATATTTTTATTCCATACTAAGTCCAACACATTTGTTCAGGAAGCTTTCCCTGGACATTCTATCAAGATCTAATTGATCTCCCTATAAATTGGTCTCTTGGCAGCATACTGTTTTCACCATAAACTGGCATTTAACTATATTTGCTCTTAAGTTGTTAGTTGTTGCATGGATTAGTTAGCTCCCCCAACAGACTTTGAAAACTCTTTTGCTATGTATTTCTATCTCCCTATAGAATTTGTTTTACTGCTAAGCACACAACAGACATTCATTCATACTTTCTTAATAATTACAGATGCTAAAACATTTCAGTAGCCTTCCTTTCTAAAATGGCATGTCTATGAAACATAGACTTTACTAAACATGATTTTAAAATATACATCAGATTTTCCAGGTCTATCTCAATACAAATTAATTCTTCTACAAATATTTGCAATAATTTTATTCTACGATACCCAACTTCTAAGCAGCCCAATCTAAGATATCAGCCGTAAACAAAAAACAATTCCAACTCTGCATTCATCCACCCCACCAAATAATTTTTAGATTACAAAATATATGAATGCATCTTACTCTCTTCCCAGACAACCTGGTTTTTAGTCTAATACATACGTATTGAGATCTTTCTCTAAGCATTTACGTACACATACAAATATGTTTGAGTTTTTAATATACATGGGATCACTCTATATGCTTTCCCCTCCCTATAACAGGTCATAGTAAAGACTGATAAATGATAAACCTCATTTTATTTAACCTCTGTAAAGTATTCCATGATGTGTTTGTACCATTATCTCTTTAATCATTTCCCAATTTGATGGCATTTATTTCTAACTTTTAAAAAGGAATTCTGTAATGAACAACCTTATACACATATATCTTTGTATACATGTGAAAGTATTTCTGATGTATGAGAAGATATGGATATTTTAAATATTGACAGATAGTACCACAAGGTTATATCAATTTCATTCGTACCAAAGCTGAAGGACAGTGCCTATTTACTCACATTCTTTCAAAATGTGAAGGAGGAAAGATATCAGTAATTTATTTCTTGCCTATTCCATGCCCATGCCACTATAGCTACAGCAAGCCTGGTAAAAGTAGAAATTTTCCTACAAGCAGTGATAATCGCTGACTATAAAGAACTTCAAAATGTTTTGCAAGTTTTAATTTGCTGTGCATGAAGTTGAAGATAAAAGAGGCAATCAACCTTAAAAAAAAAACTGGAAGTAAATTAGACTAACCCTTTCTCTCCTTCATACCACTGCTTTCCCTATGGAAGAAAAAAGCTGTTTCACTGTAACAAAATGGCTGAAGCATTCACCAAGGGGTCTTTCAAATCTGCCAGAAGAGGAAAGGGCTTGTGAATAGTGGAAAGTCCCCATAATGTTGCTCCATCAACTGACATGCCTCATTCAATCACTGTTTACAGTAGAACAGTAGACAAATATAACATTTTAACCATTTTTTATTCTCACTGAAACCTAAAAGCCTTCTCTGGTAACAAAGATTAGTATGGTAACCAAATTCTAAATGCTTATCAACTCAAAAACACAGTAAATAGAACCAGATTCCTGTAACTTCTCTCCCAAAGACAAAATAACTTTAAATTTCTCACTTTTAAAATCAGGTTTCTAGAATTTAAATATTACACAATGAAAATGGTGGTGAAATTGCCACATAACATTAAGTAGTACCAAAATCAGTGGTTATTTAAATACAAATAATACTTTTAACTTTCCTAAACTTTTTCTTTTTTCCTTGTGTGTGTGTTAAAAGGGGTCGAACTTTAAAAACTGTAATGTATGAATATGCTCTTTTGAGGAAGAACTCACATTCGCAAAGCCTTTATCCCTTTCTTGAGAGTATGGCATGTTCCAAGAGTCATCCACATTTTGACAAAATCCATTACTCTCAGACAAAATAAAATAGGTGGAAGAAAAAATTAAGGATGAAATATCAAAACTCTCTTATGCCAGAAAAAACCTTGACATCAGAAGTCTGGCATTGACTATGATTCACCCCTGCAGTGGTTTCAACCTCTAACCTCTTTTCAATGAGCGGTTTTAACCACAAACTAAACTGCAACCTCAAAATCAAGCCATAGCTTGCTTTAATGTTGAGCCATTGCTACTAAGAAATAAAATCAATGTTGCTGAGATTCTGTGTATAAATGTAGGCTGATCACTGCCAATCACTGGTATTTAGCTTTTAAGTGCTTAACTTTGACTGTAAGTTGTTCTGTGCTCCACTTGACAGCTTGCTTTTTTCATGCTGTCAGGTTTTTAAAATATGGCAACATCAAATGGCTATGAATTAAAATTAGATGCTTTCAATTTCAGCAAATATAATCAGCATCTTTAGGTTAACTCAGTATAACTTTTCAGTAAAAGTTTCAAATAGCCTTAACCTTACATTAACAAAGTAGCAAAAAATCAGTAGAAAAGACAGACAGTTCTAATGATGAAATATCAAAGGTACAATGTTTTTCAACATTAAACTAAAAAACTGAAAGCACACTGTAAAGCAAGCAATACAATTCTTAAATGCCGAAAACCCAGAAGAATGGCACTATTAAAAAGAAAACTGGTGAAGTTGTTATATGTAAGCTGCACTGTAATTACCTAAAACTTAACTACTAAAACTCTACTTGTTGATAAAACCATAATTACTATAACATTTCTTCAGAGCCCAATGCAACAAAAAGACCTCTGTGAATTGTTCTTCGCTCCAGCCTTGAAGGCAAGGTCTTGTTGCATACTTCTCTCTTTATCTCATTTTGAGGAAATAGAAATTAAATATATTTTCCTACTTCAGACACCCTCCCTCTCCCCCCACCCCAACCCTGCCCCCAATTTCATAAAACCACCAGAGATTTCAGAAGGTTTTAAGATATCAGGTTCATAGTTTGAAATAAAATGACTGTTGTAATGAAGTTTAATATTTTTAGTTCATAACTGATTCTTGAATTAGAAAATATTTACATGAAAGAGAATACACTTTTTAGTCCTCAACAGGGCATTCTAATGGTTCACTCAGAGAAACTATAACTGTGTTTTCAAGCACTCTCTCACTTAACTGCAGCCAGCTGCTCCCTCCCCATTTCCTTCTGCTTCGTCTCCACACCCTCTGAGCTGTCAGGGACCCTGGCACTGCTCGGCCTAGAAGTAAATGGCAGTGAGAGCTACTCTAAGAGTGTTCATGATAAATACAGAAAGGGGTAAAACATCTCGGTCTACACATTCAAAAACAGAAAAGGAAAGAAAGTGATTTGGGGGAAAGTGATTGTAAGATAGTAGTTAGAAGATCTGACTTTCAACTGTGAGTTTAGGGCAAATTACTTTAGTCCAGGAAAAACAGTAGAGCAGCTGCTGCAGGACTAGCCACTCCCCAGGTAGGTGCTGGGTTTTTGTTTGCTTTTCATTTCAAGTTATACTATTCAAGAAGCAGACTAGGAAAAAGGGAGAATGCATCAGGTGATCTATATTCTAGTGAAGTCTGCTATCTGTTTTGGGTGAATTGCTTTTCTCCAATAAATAAGGAGAATCTCTAAGGTCATTTAAGACTAGAGAGATTTTTAACAGACCAAAACCCAAATGTTCAAATTTCTCACCAAATCTCAACCTTGTGCTATACAATCAAAGTACTGGGGATAAGATGGATGAAAAACGTCAAAAGAATTGTTTTAACAAGCATAGTATATGATAAATGACTACCGTATTATAAAAAATTTAAATAAACATTACTTATTCATTTTGCCATTATTCTTGAAATAACAGCTGTACTCTGTTGACAACTTTTGAAACATATAAAAAATATTAAAAATTTTCATATTGTTAATGTTCTAGTTCTCACTGATTTCTAATACATACTTGTAATCTGACCATGTAGAATGTGCTACAAGTAAGGCACTTGTGTTATTCTGATATAACATCTTAATTACAAGAGATTAATAATGAAGTAAAATGTTTTCATATTAATAAACACTCTTAAAATACAGAAGAATTACTTCTGATGGAACAGAGAAATGTAAAATTAAGAAAGCCAGGAGGGGCCAGCCGAGTGGTGCGCTGGTTAAGAACTGGCTTGAGACACCAGCTCTGAGCAGCAGGACCCTGGTTCGGATCCCACATGAGGGCCAGTGACACTGCCCTCTACAGCTAAGGTGGTGAACAACAGCTCAATCTGGAGCTGGGCTGCAGTCAGTCGCCGGTGACGGTGTAGGCTGCAGCCCCTGCTGCAGTGGGCTGCCATAAGCTACTGTGAGCGGCCGGCAGCCAGTATGTGCTGCCAAGAGCCGCTGTGAGCGGCAGTCCAGAAGCCGACGATGGATCTGCCTCACCTGGGAAGAGCGCAATGATCACAATGCCAACATGGGCCAGTGAAGTAACGTCCTCCACAACTAGACAGAAGAACAAAAGGACAACTTGTCTGTTCCCCTCCCCCAATTCCCCAGTTTAAAAAAAAAATCTTTAAGAAAGCCAGGAGGGAGAAGGATACATGGAGATGTTATTCTTTGTCAGAGGAAGTGAATCCAAAGGACCCTAGTCCTACTAACTGCAAGATTTTATCATGCACCACCACCTATGCGTTCTGTTTGCCAAGACTATTCATTTTAGTGCTTTAATTGCATCCTCCTTTGACTGTTATTTAACAATAGGGATACAAACACATTCATAAAATATTAAATAACAAAATATTGTCACACTATTTGAAAGTAAGAAAATAATGTCACACTATTGCTGAAAGTAAGAAAAGGGCTGACTGATGACCATGCCCTATATATCCATTTGATCTGCTGAAAGAGTGGAGGAAATTATGTGGATATTTAGGAGAAAAGAGTTCTATGCAAAGCGATCAGAAAGTACAAAGGCTCTGAGGCTAGAACTTGCTTAATACACTCACAGAACAAGAAAGAATATCTATGATATCCTATGAAATACAAAGTGACTAAGCATCAATGAGAGGGATTTATAACATTTCAAACATCTTTAATTTCAGTTCCCCTGTCTGATCTGCAGTAGAGCAAACAACCCTTATTTTTCTTTCTGAGATTGAGCAGGACTTTAATTTTATAAAAATAAGTTGCTTTTATAATGTGCTTTTATGTGACATTCCACTGAAAAGTGATCATGGTAAGATTAAGTATTATTCTTTCCTTTCTCCTTTACTGTTCCAATTAGTTGGTTGTTCAAAATAAACAAAACTTACCAACGCAAAATGTCAATATGCAATTCAAGAAAACTATACTGAAATAAAAACTAAACCTGTATGTTGAAATGGCTCAGAGTATCTCAGGAAAATGGACCCTGAAAGATCAACACTGAAAAATATAATAGAATTCCTGAACTTCAAAAAAAAAAAAACACAAAAAAATGAACAGGCAAAAAGATTAAGTCACTTACAACGGGAAAAAACTGGACTGGCTTCATGCTTCTGTACATTCAATTCCAGAAGACAGAACTACCTCTTAGTTCTACCAAGGTGTTCAAGGAAAAGAAGTTGAGCCCAATGACTTTTATATCCATCCAAGTTGTTCTTCAAGTATAAAGGTTATAAAAACTAGGGAACTACTTTTCATGAACCATTTCCCAGATTGGTTGACTTCAGCCCCCCAAGAGACTGGGGCAACTATGGCAACAGGACTGTTGATGAACATTAAAACTAAAACAAAAATAGAGATTAGTTAGCATAACAGGACATGCCATAAATGTTACATGTCCCGACAGTATAACTAACAAAAATTAAGAGGAAAAGAGACAAAAAAGGGCAGGTAGAAGAATAAATTCACTGATTGCCTCATCTATGTCACTCCACTCAACCAAAGTAGAACACATACTCAGCTGCACATGGAATACTAATCAAGATAGACCATATACTGAGCCACAAAATAAGTCTCAATAAATTTAAATGATTCAAGTCACACAAAGCACGTTCTCAGCAACAATGAAATTAAATTAGAAATCAATAACAGAAAAACCCTTGGAAAACTGTGAGATATCGGGAACTAAATAACACACTTCTAAATAAACCAGAGATCACAGAAGAAACAGAAAGGTATATTAGGGAGTATTTTGAACAAATCAAAAGGAAAACCCAACATATCAGAATTTGTGGGATGCTGCTAAAGTAGTACATAAGGGTAAAATACATAGCACTAAATGCCTGTATGACATGAAAGGTCTGAAAGTTTCCACCACAAGAAACTAGAAAAAGAACAAATAAAATTCAAAGTAAGCCAATAAAAGAAAATAATAAAGGTCAAAGTGGAAATCAATGAAATAAAAAATCAGAGAAACAATAGAGAAAATCAGTGAAATTGATATACCTCTGACTGACTGGAAAAAAAAGTGGGAGAAGATCTAAATTACCGATATCCGGAATGAGAGAAGTGGCATTACTATAGATTCTATAGATATTCAAATAATAAGGGAACATTATAAACAATTTA
The DNA here is from genome assembly GCF_001890085.2 of Hipposideros armiger. Lineage (NCBI taxonomy): Eukaryota > Metazoa > Chordata > Mammalia > Chiroptera > Hipposideridae > Hipposideros > Hipposideros armiger. The sequence goes on along the minus strand of NW_017731455.1, from coordinate 1,229,979 downwards.
TGCCTATTAAATGTGACAAGTTAAATGAAATGGACATATTTTTACATAATATTTATTATTATACATAAAAGACACAAATGATCATTTGCTCAAGAAAAAAGTGATACCCTAAATAGCCCTAAAAGTATTAAAGAAATTGAAATTGTTTTTAAAAACACTGCTACAAAGAAAAAACTTGACCTAAGTGGCTTCACCAAAGAATTTCACCAAATATTAAGGAAGAAATACTGCTAATTTTATAGAAACTGTTCCAAAAATTGAAAAGAATGGAACATTTCCCAACTTATTATATGTGGCCATCATTACCCTGAAACTGAAACTACACAAAGAGATTTTATAACATATTTCGAAATGATTAAGTTTAATTTTTAAGACTTCTACCAGAATGTATATTTTTTCATTATGTCTTCTTGGCAAGTGATTTCAATCTTATTATCTGAGTTTTTGTCAAGTTCAGGCAAATATTACAAAATTATATTTTATTAGTTTCTTTGCTGTATTACCTCTTTCTCTTTTTACAACTTCTCGTTCTGTCTCTCATGTTTTTTTTTCACTTATTTAGTATTTTCCTGTCTTTTTGTTCTAGATTCTAGGCTACTTCCACTTATCTTACACATTATTATTTTGATCTCTGGATGTGTTCATATTATATAGTATTTTCTGTTAAATTTACTTGGCAAAATCTTCTAAGAAATATATTCTTTGTTTCCTTTTTCTATCAGCCTGATCATGTTTTATAGATGCAGTATACAAGGTCTGACAATTAAGTTTGCGAACTCATCCTAAAATAAGTGCTGCATACCTCATTGCTGAATATCACTATGGTCACCTTTGAATTACTACCCCCGCCCTCGCCCTCTTGGGAAGCTATGCACCGATGCCAGCACCTAGTCCACCCTTCAAAGCAATTTTGAAACTCTTTTTCTGGAATGGCTATCAGAGCTGTCATCAGATTACCCTTGATGTCCTGAATGTCATCAAAATGTCTGCCTTTCAATATTTCCTTTATCTTTGAGTAAAGAAAGAAGTCACTGGGGGCCAGATTAGGTGAGTAGGGAGGGTGTTCCAATACAGTTATTTGTTTACTGGATTAAAAACTCCCTCATAGACAGTGCCGTGTGAGCTGGTACATTGTCGTGATGCAAGAGCCATGAATTGTTGGCGAAAAGTTCAGGTCATCTAACTTTTTCACGCAGCCTTTTCAGTACTTCCAAATAGTGAACTTGGTTAACTGTTTATCTAATTGGTACAAATTCATAATGAATAATCCCCCTGATATCAAAAAAGATTAGCAACATTGTTGCAACAAGTTCACGAACTCTACTGTGAGACCTCACATATCTTTTCTGTGCTATTTTTCTACTAGTGTCACTGCTCTTTGTTTTTCTTGGGTCATTTCAATAGCCTTTAAAGAGTGAAAAGCAAGAAGTATTTGTGTTCAGTCCCCATTGAACCAGGAATCTGATTCTTTTATTTACAAAGGAAATTTGGTAGAATATTTACCATAAATATTAACAGAACAATTCATTATGTATTACAGATCATCTTGCCTTTCAGGGATGAATCTAATCTAATTATTAGTTAACTAGAATACTTAGTGTATTGTCACTACAAATAGTAATGTGATTTAAAGAGCTTTGGGCCAAGAATCAAGAAGATATAGGTTCCAATGACTAGCTACGCATATTATATCCTGAAGAGGTCTCAGATTGCTTATATAAAAAGAAATAGTCCTGTAGCTTAAGACAGTCTATTATAACTTATTAAAAAATTCCTTAACAATTGCTTCTGTTTCAAGTAATAGTAGACTAGGTAGGTAATTCAAGCAAACCCTCCCACTGAAAAATACTGAAAACACTTCTAAAACAAAAATCAGAGAGTTAACAAGATAATGACTAATTACCAGGCCAGAAACCAGCTGGGAACCCAGATACAAGCAAAAAACACTGGAGAGGATTTTATCCTTACAGTGCTTCCCTGACTAGAAGATAAGCTGAAAGGCTAAGGCATGTTTCTGCCAAGGGTCAAAATCTAGAGCCTGCCAAGGGTGCGGAGTCTAGTAATAGGTACCATCTGGGACCCTACAGGGCTGCCCCATAGTATTAAGTGTGAACTGGAAGTAAAACAGCCCTATAATTAGTCTGCAGCCTGCCTTTAAATCACCTGGGAGATCAGAAAAATCTCAAGCCTTAGAACATAAATGGATTAAAGTGGTCCTCTAGGTACTGATAGAAGGAAACAAAAATCCTTCTGGAAAAAGATATCATCATTGGCCTCAGATGATTTAGCAATATAACCTTATAAATATTCATTACTGAAATTATATAAATTAAGTATGAGTATAATTTTTCTAAATAAAAATTATAGTAGCCTTTGCATCAATAACTAAAAAGGTATCCCCACTTTTTTTTTTTTAAAGATTTTTATTGGGGAATTTGGGGGATGGGAACAATGCTGGGGAATTGGGGTAACGGGAATAGACAAGTTGCTGTCGTTTTGTTCTTCAATCTAGTTGTCGAGGACGTTGCTTCACTGGCCCAAGTTGGCACCATCATTGC
>NW_017731455.1:1225814-1227306 GCF_001890085.2 Hipposideros armiger | reverse complement strand
TCACTGGCCCTCATATGTGGGATCCGAACCGGGGCCTTCTGGCCTCCCAAGCCAGTTCTTAACCATCGCGCCACTATGCCAGCCCAAGATATCCCCACTTTTTAAAATTCCCATAAATTATATAAATTTATGGGCATTTAGAAAACTAAACAAGGCTATATAATATAGGGCATATCACAGTAAGAGCAATTCAACTTTTTGCAGTTTGGCTAAGTCTCAGAAACACATTTTGCACTTCAAGACATTGCTTCTCCAAGTCCCTCAATATTACAGATGATCACACATTATATTGGCCATGTTTTAAAAACTAAACAGCAATGGTTTTATTTTCCAGTGTGCTCTACTTTAACAAAGAGGGGACCACACCCTTTACCACAGCATGCAACATTCTGAAATAAGCAAAAACAAAACATGCATTCATTCTGCAATTCAAGCATAGCGCTATAGAATATACACATATGACTTAATGTACTACCTTCTTTATAATCCAGTTGAGCTCATTTCCTAAAACCTAATTATTTTCTTTGCCAGGAAAGGGAAATAAAGAGTAATTTAAAAATACTATCTTTTACAAGATTTACTACTTTGACAATGCTGAATTTTAATGTTTTCATTTTTATTATCAAAATGGATCAAAAAAAGTCTTTTAATGTCCAAATAGCTACAAATGAGTATCAACATCTTGCTCCTCTCATACCTATAGTATCTGGGAGGTCTAGCAGTTCATTGTGCTGCAAGTCAAGGTTGGTTATCTGTGTGCAGTTTCCAATCTCCTTTGGAAGGTGTTCAAGTTGATTGTGAGCTACATCCAGAGTAATGAGGTTACATAATTCACCTGTAAATTGATCAACATAAAAATTTAATAAGAATTATTAAAGAATATATTAAATAATACTAAAAGAAAAAAGCTTCATTTTCAATATAATTATACTTTCTTTCTGAAAGTTAAAGTGAAACATAAAACTGAAACTGTTATTTAAAAATTACATCTTACAAATATCAAATCATTATGTTGTACACCTAAAACTAATACACTGCAACTTAATCAGACCTCAATTTATAAAAAAAACGACACCTGACAGTTAAAATATTGTTGTAAATGATTACTAACCAATATTATATATATATTTAAGTAACCAATTCAACCACATTTACATCTGTACAGTCCATACTTTAAAAAGAGCTAATTTTTTAACCAAATTCAACACAATAATATCAGCTACATCTTGAGTTCAATGTGAGAGTCACCATCTATCTTAAAATATATATGCTCTCAGTGTCTCTGAGACTATCTCCATCCACTTCTCCCGTGGAAGAACTGAGGGTTGTTAGTTGGGAGGGGGTGGGGATGAAGGAGAAGGGGAAGGGATGAGACAATACAAATTGGTAATTGCAATATGGCCTCAGGGATAGAAAAAGACAGTCTGGGGAATATAATCAATAATGCTGTAAATATTTCTTAGGGAGCCAGATGGACCCATGTCCTGTTGGG
>NW_017731455.1:1196174-1225749 GCF_001890085.2 Hipposideros armiger | reverse complement strand
CAATACATGGGGGGAGGGGGGTTGTTACTTTGTGAGGGTGAAAAGGGTAACTATTGCATTGTTCTGTACACCTGAAACTAACAATAAAAAAAATAATAAAAAATAAATATATATATGCTCTCAAATAGGCATATTCTGATGTTATATAAATATGTAAATTGAGATATATAAATCTAAAACTGCTTCTTAATGTAATAGTACTGTAAAAAGATAGAAAATAAGGTATATTTCTTCTCATTCTGGTTGAAAGGGCTGTATCAACAACTTAATATTTTTTGTCTTCAAAAACTTTATCATTTATAACAGGTATATTAATTCGCTCCTGTTTTCCTTTTTTTTTTTTTAAAGCTAAAGATGCTGAAAACAGTAAGATGAGCAAATAAAGTGCATAAAACTCTGAAAAATGGTGTAGGACACACTATTAAGCCAAAAATAAACACAGGCAAAAAAGAGATAATAGAAGAATAGATTTCATCAAAATTAAAAACTTACGTGCATCAAAGGACACTATCAAGAAAGTGAAGAGCAACCCACAGAAGAGGAGATAGCATATGCAAATCATATAACTGCCAAGGGATTATATCCTGAATATATAAAGAATTCCTGCAATTCAACAACAAAAAAAACCACCCAATCTAAAAGTCGGCACAGAACTTGAGCAGACATTTCTCCAAAGATATACAAATGGTCAACAGGCACGTGAAAAGATGCTCAGCATCACTAATCATCAGGGAAACGCACATCAAAACCACAAGGAGATTCCACTTCACATCCATTAGTTTGGCTACAATTAAAAAACTGAAAATAGGGGCGGCGGTTAGCTCAAGTGGTTAGAGCCCAGTACTCATAACACCAAGGTTGCCAGTTCGATCCCCACATAAGCCACTGAGTTGTGCCCGCCACAACTAGATTGAAACAACTACTTGACTTGGAGCTGATGGGTCCTGGACAAACACACTGTTCCCCAATAAAATTTAAAAAAAACAAAACACAAAACCCAGAAAATAACAAAAGTTGGCAAAGATGTGGCGAAATTGGAAACTTTGTGCTTTACCTCCAAGAGACCCACCCCAGATGCTCTGGGTGGAGGTAAGAGAAAAATCCCCTCCTGTTTCACCTAGGTATATCATATTCAAACTGCAGAAAATCAAAGACAAAGAAAATTTTGAAAGAAGCTAGAGGGAAAAGACATCTTACCTATAGAGAAACAAGGATAAGAATTACATTAGACTTCTCTTCAGAAGCCATGTAGGCAATAAGAGAATGGAATGAAATATTTAAAGTGTTGAGAGAGAAAAAAAATGCAATTATCCTTCAAAACTAAGGGAGAAATAAAAATTTTCCGAGATAAAAACTAAGAAATGTGTCACAGTAGACCTTTCTTGCAAGAAATATTTTAAAAGTTTTCAGAAAGAAGGAAAATGATGTATGTTGGAAACCTGGATCTACATAAAAAAGAGGAGCATTAGGGAAGAAATTAAATTTTTTTAGTTCCTTAAAAAAATTTTTTTTTATTTTCTTACTCTTAATTGATCTAACAGGTAACAGTTTGTTCAAAGTACTAATAGCAACAATACATTGAGTGATTTTAGATTAAGTAAGGATAAATGAAATGAATGTCAGCAATGTTATAAGGGATAGGAGGGAGGATTGGGAATATTCTGTTACACGATGGCCATACTACCCCTGGAGTGGTCTAGTGTTACTTAAAAGTGGACTTATATAAGCTGTAAATACATACTGCAAAACTCCAGGGCAACCACAGAAATACATACAAACAAAAAGAAACTTGAAGAAGTATAAATGATATGCTAAGGAGAAAATGGAATAGTATAAAATGCTCAATTATAACCAGGGTAAGGAAGAAAAATGGTGAGAGACAAAAAAGAAATAAAAAACAAGTTCAACTAATAGAAAACAGTTACAAATATAGTTGCTATTAAGCCAACTAAATCAATAAGCACTTTAAATGTGAATAATCTAAATTCACCAAATAAAAGACAGAGACTGCAGAGTGGATAAAAAAACAAGACCCAACTCTTGTTTCTTCAAAATACTCACTTTAATACAGACACAGGTAGGTTAAAGGGATGGAGACATACAATGCTAAAACTAATCAAAAGAAAGCTGGAGTAGCTACATTCATTTCAGACAAAGTCTACTTCAAGGAAAATTACCAGGGATATACAGAAAGCATTACATAATGATAAATGGAAGAATTCTCCACCAAATAATCCTTAAAGTGTATGCACCTGCTTATTTCCTCCATATCTAGTAAAGTGCTTACTTAGTACATAGCAACACCTTAACTGAAAGATAAGCGACGGTAACTGGAGAAAATTACATTTGGATTCTAATACTCTTCATGCCAGAAGTAATAAAACATTTTTTGAATTTATCATCTTTTCCAATACATACTTCAAGTGGTTTTAGTTCCCACTAACGTAAATTCCAATACTCTAAAGGAAAATGTATAAACCCAAAAGTATATAGAGTCCAAGCAAGTAAATAAAGCAAATTGGAAGGATATGACAGCTAACTTTAACCCATACGGAACAGCTATGCGCTCACTCAGGTCAATTACTGCTACATTCATGACTTCTCAACCTCAGCAGTATGACATCTAAAGTCTAATTCCATTTGAAAAATTTACTTTCCATTTGTCTTGTCTTTAGAGGAGGCAAACACTGCAGGCTGTATCCAAGACTTTCAAAGCATGACATTACTCTTCATCCAGACAATGAAGCATGCTGGACACATCCCTTCTCAAAAGTGACATCACTGACTAATCTCATGTTGGAATTCTTCCTGCTGCTTCTCTAAGCAATACAGTCTCCCAGGTTACGCTAACATATTAAACTCATTTTCATTTTTGTAATACAGAAAGGCAGTAATCCACATGCAAAAGCAGTGGGGCACATGGTCCCTGACATCCACGAGTTAGATAGTTGGGATGTAAAACTTAACATTCATGAAACAACAAAAGGGCAGTTTTAGGGGGAGAAAAGTTTTGTTCTCCCCTCCCCGTTTCTGGAGACTACAGGTAATTAAAATGCTTAATACCAAATTCCTGAGGATTATTTAGCACTTTTCCAAGTTTCTATTTTTTCACACCTTATTTTAGAATAATCGTTGACTTTTATTATGTAAATATATTTAATATATGGCTTTATTCAGAATAGAAGCTTAATGAATATTTTATTAATAAATGATGAAACTAAATCTGTGCGGTTTAACCAATAATTAAGGAATATTATCATACAAACATTTGAATATACTATGTCTCTAAAACATAACAGAAGATAAATGATTGCTATAAGAACATTAATTCAGTCAGACAAAAAAATTCTTATGAGCGTATTCTCTTTACCAGGCACAATACTAGGCACTAAAGACACAAAGAAACTACAATATGCTAAATACTTATTCTCATGAAACTTAAAATTAGCGTTAAACTATATGTAATTTGAGAGAAGCTGGAGAGGACTCTGCTAACGAATTTTCACCATTAAAGAGCCATTCTTTTGAATCTTCAAGGCCATTCAAGGTCAAAATTCTTTAAGGTGACCATGTCATTCACTTATTCATTTAAGAAAAACTTATTGTGCACCTACAGGAGATTAAGCAGTAAACAAAACAAAGTCTCTATTCTCATGGAGCTTACATTCTAATGTGCATGGAGTGGGGAGTCAGAAAATAAGAAGACAGAGATAGGAAATGACATCTGCTGTAAACAAAAATAAAGCAGGGAAAAGAAATTGGAAAAAGTGTTGAGGAGGGAAACCATGAACATATTTAAACTGAAACACAGGGCATGGGAGGGGAGGGGCCGGGAGTCTTAAATATCAAACTAAGGAATCTGGACCTTTTTGATCAGGTACTAAAGTACAATTTAAAAATTTTAAACAAAGCATGATAATCAGAATACTGTTCTAAAAAGATTATTTTCTCATAGATTTGAAAGGATGGATTGGAGAAGGCAGAACTATGTAAGAAGCAGTCTATTAGCAAGCTGCTACAATAGCCCACAAGAAATGATGAGGGCCTACACTGAATCAATAGCAGTGGGATGAACAGGCCCACTACAACAGCTACTAGGAGAGGTGGAAAAAGCGATAAGAACAGTGATCTGCAAATTATATATGGTGAAGGTCCAGTTTGGGGGTTTTGTTTTTTTCCCAATTTGTTGTGAGCCAATATTTTGTAAAATACACAATTGGATGCTTGGATGTTGGAGCAATGTCCAATTGTTATACAACATTCTAAATGTTTACTTGCAATTTCTGTTAACATGTGGCAAACTGGTAACAAAAAATTTGTGGTCCACGACAGTCTGGTGAGTAGGCCACACCCTAACTACAACTAGAACATAAAATAAAAATCCTCTGATTTGAAGAGCTTGAACCTGGGTTGACAGAGAAGATAATGACATAATTAAGAGAGAAATGGAATCCGAAAGGAAGGCAAGTTTTTGGCAAGAAGTTATATTTAGATCATGCTGAATTGGAGGTACCAGTGAGACATCTAAGGTAAACTAACTAATGGTTAATTAGGAAAAAATAAAACAGATATGAAGAATATGTTACAATAGGACACTTTTGTCCTAAAGAGGGAGTTGGGGTTATTATCTGCCAAGAGTCAAACACTGAGCTTCTGGCTAAAGGTAATGGTGAGTCCTAGATAAATTATTTAAGCTCTGGATAAATTATTTAAAAAAAAAACACTATAAAAGCATGCAGAGAAACCAAAAGCAAACTGAAACTGGAGAGAATTCAACTCTTGCAAAAAGAGAATTGTGGCAGGCAGATTTCCAAGATGGCCCCAATGACCTTGCCTCATATACAACTGTATACACTGTATATAATTACCCCTCCCCTTGAGTGAGGGCTGAACTTAGTGACTTGCTTCTAATGAAGAGTATATGGCAAAGATGATGAGATGTCACATCTGCAATTAGGTTACTATTGTGACTTCCATTTTGCTAGTACTCTCTCTATTGCCTTCTCAGCTTGTAACTTGTGATCAAGCAAGCTGCCATATTAGAGGACCACAGAACCAATGGCAGCCAGCAGCCAGCAAGAAATTAAAGCCCTTAGTGCATCAACCCTGACATCAGCCACATGAGCTTGGATATGAATCCTTTCCCAGACAAGCCTTCAGATGACACCCCAGCCCCGGCCAGCACCTTGATCGAGACCTTGTGAGAAACTCTGAATCAGAAGATCCAGTTGAGCTGTGCCTGTTTTAGAACCAAAGAAATGTAAAATAATAAGTGAGTGTTGTTTCAAGGGCTATTTTTTTAAGAGTAATTTGTTACACAACAGTAGATAAGTCACATAGGAATCACACTGGGTGAGATCCACATTTGTAAGCCTTTTACCATGAAGTTACTTACAAATCAGCCTGTGGAAAATAAATCTCAAGTAGAAAGCCAGAGTTCTATTGGCCTGAGAAACCACAGTACAAGGTCCAGAGTTATGACGGTGGCTAGAATTCAAGGTTGGATACTCTGGAAAGAAGGAAAACTACAAAGAATGGAGTCCCAAAACCTGCATACACGACCCTCAAATTTTTGACTGACTCCAAAAATACACCTATGGGAGAGCAAACTGAAAGGACCCCAGGGGGGAAACAGAAGCTAGAAGAGCCAAGCAGAAAATTTGACAGCTGCCAAGCATTATGGGTAAGATTTTCGCATTTCAGTCCTGCCAAGTTAGAAGGGTCAGGAAACAAAATCCCAAAAGGGGATAGCATAGAAGTAGAGACCAATCTCAAGACTAAGGAATTTGGGGCTGGCCAAGTGGCGTGTTGGTTAGGAGTTGGCTTGGGATGCCAGCTCTGAGCAGCAGGGCCCCAGTTCGGATCTCACATGAGGACCAGTGACACTGCGCCCTCTACAGCTAAGACGGTGAACAACTCTCGACCTAGAGCGGGCTTCCATGAGTCGCCAGCGACAGCATAGGCTGCAGCGGGGCTGGCCGGCAGCTGGTGTGAGCTTTCGTGAGCTACCGTTAGCCGCTGTCCAATGGCCGGCAAACGACTGCCTCACCCGGGAAGAGCACAATGATAATACCAACATGGGCCAGTGAAGCGACGTCCTCCACAACTAGACTGAAGAACAAAAGGACAGCAACTTGTCTGTTCCCCTTCCCCCGATTCCCCAACACTGTTCCCTCCCCCAATAAAATCTTAAAAAAATAAAAAAAAAGACTAAGGAATTTGCCCTAAGTTTAAGGACATAACCAAATAAAACTACTCTAAGAGAGCTAAATCCAAGACTCTGTTAAGATCAAAGTAACTCAATAGTAATTTAGTTACCTACCAGAATAAAATTTAACACTTTTCAGAGGACAATAACAGAATCCATAATCATTACAAAATCATCCATTTATACTACACAATCAAGAGTGACTAGATTGACTTCTACTTCTGGCTATGATACAACTAGAAAATGGACAAAATACAGTATTCCCTCCTTATCCACAGGGGATGTGTTCCAAGACCCCTGTGGTTGTGTGAAACCACAGATTGCACAGAACCCTAAGTCTACTATGTTTTTTCCTGTGCATACATGCCTATGAGTAAGTCTAATTTATAAATTAGGCACAGTAAGAGATTAACAACCATAACAGTAAAATAGAACAATTATCATGTATTGTAATAAAAATTATATGAATGTGTTCTTTCTCTCTAAATATCTTATTGTACTATACTCATCGTTTACTTAAAGGAAACACTTTACAGCTTCTCTCTGGCCTATATGAATCATCAGCATCATTACTCTTGTACTTTTGAGTCATTATTAAATAAAACATGGGTGACTTGAGCACAAGCACTGCGATACCACGACAATCCATCCAATAACCAAGATGGCTACTAATTGACTAATGGGAGAGTAGAGTATACAACGTGGAGACGCTGTAGAAATGGATGATTGATGTTCTGGGTGGGATGGAGTGGGAAGGCGTGAAATTTCATCATACTACTCAGAAAGGTACACAATTTAAAATTTATTTCCATTTAATGGAAATAAATTTAATTTCCATAAAATAAATTTCCATTTAATTCCATTAAATGGAATTTTCCATTTAATATTTTCTGGCCGAGGGAAGCTGAAAATGAGGAAATGAAATTGCGGATAAGGGGGGGACTGCTGTATATAAGAAAATGGCTTGCAGACAGCAGACAACAACCATACATGTGACTGTAATCCTGGATGTAAAGGAAAGAAACTGTGAGCATCATGATTGCCCCAGGTTATTCCCTGGCATGATCCAGGCCATAAAAAAAGCAAGGAAGGAATACCAATCAAAGGCCAACAGTCTCACTGAGATGTGGTGAAAGATCTGAGTTTAGGAAGGGCCACGTGTCTACTATATTTGGGGCAAATTTTGAAAGAAGAGAAGCAAATAAATCTGTACAATTTGCAAAAAAAGTTCCTTTCAGTCTTTGCCTAAGAACTGATCTGCATGTAAGTGAAAAGAAATTACCAAAGGCCGAGCAAAGAACCAGCAAAGAACCAGCAGTAGCCCATACAATTCCCAGCAGTTACACAGGCTGGGAATAGTTTTGAGTTCCTATAAGGCAGAAAGAAAAGACCTCATAATATATAGTGCCATCAAGAAGAGTCCTCAGAAAGGTATCAATTTAGTAGTGTGGCTAAGTTAGATCTAGACACTAAAGCTGCTCTGAAACCACCATAACAAAGCTTGAAAGTAAGCCATAAAAGGATCAAACTGACTCCAGGTAACTCAACAGGACGCCAGAACAAAGTTCAGCGCTATTTGAAAGAATACAACAAAATCTAAGAGCCAACAATGTAAAAATATGAAGACAGCCAATTAAAAATTATCAAGCATGCAAAGAAACAGGAATGTATCACCCACAACCAGGAGAAAAAATTATTCCATAAGCTAGATAGAAGTAAGAGATGACACAACTAGAAGAAAAAAGACATTGAAAAGCTATTACAAATGAACTCCATATGTTCAAGAAGGAAAAACAAAAAACAAAAAAAAACACATTCAAATGGAATGTATAGAGATTAAAAATACAATATCTAAAATTAAAATTTCATTGCATGGGATTAACACTAGATTTAGACACTGAAGGAGAAATGATATATAACAATAAAAACAATCTAATATAAACACACACCCAAAAAATGAACATCAACGACCAAAAACACATTATAATGTGGGGCATACAATGTACATGTATGACATGTAGAGATCCAGAAATTATAAAAGCAATCAAGGGGTGAAAAACAGAAAATTCTCAAGAAATGATGTCTAAAATCTTTCCACCTTTGATGAAAATTGTAAACTCATGGATCCAAGAAGTTAGTAAACTCCAAGCAGAAGATACATGAAGAAAACCAAATAGAAGCACTTTGTAAAACAAATAGCTGGAAACCAGGCACAAAGAAAAAAACATTTAAAATACACAGAGAAAAAAAGACTTTACAAACAGAAATAAAGATAACAACAGCAAAATTCTTGTCAGAAGCTAGGCAAGCCAAAACAAAACCTAAAACAAACAAAAAAAAACAAAACGAGACACATCTTTAAAACACTAAAAAGAGGAGAAAAGCTGTCAAACTAGAATTCAATACCAAGAAAATAGCTTTCAGAAATTAAAGCAAAATAAAGGCTTTCAGACAAACAAAAGCCTAGAGAATTCATTATGAGAAGACCTGCACTACAATATATATTAAGGGAAGTTCTTTGGGCAAAAGGAAAATATGAGATCTACACAAAGAATGAAAAGTACTAGAAGTGGTAAATAGATGGGTAAATATTAAAGATTTTTTTCTCATATTTTTTATCTCTTTAAAAGGTAACTGAAAAGGATGATAGCATGCCAAAATGCACTGGAACCAACCTAAAAGAGTTTGCAGTAACCAAAGCTGGAACAATTTGAGCAATAAAATGATAAAAATAATATTGGATTGGAACTCATACAATAGAATGAGTCTAGACTTGCATATAATTAAGCAATAAATAAATAAATGTGGGAAAAGGGACACCTCTTCCTTATACAAGAATTTCAATTAATAAATACAAAGGAATAAGGAAAATAAAAAGATCACCATTCATATACAAAATAACTGTGTCAGGGAAGATACACCAATGAATGCTACAATTAATGAGCAAAAGATATAAGGAAAAACAAGATATTGGCATAATCTTTCATGAGTGTCTTTACTTCATTCTCCATCAATGACAATGCTCTGTCACACATCGCTTCTGGTATATGGCAATTTCTGTCAAATAAAAACATTGCAGTGTGTCCTCATCCACCTTATTCACTGGATCTGGCACCGTGGGACTTCTAGCTCTTCCCCAAAGTCAAAATGGCCATGAAAAAAAAACGTTTTGAATCGATTCAGGACGCTGAGGCAGCCACGACAGTGTAACTAATGAAAGGACTTTCAGAACTGCTTCATAAAGTGGCAAGAATGATGGGATAAGTGTTTTCAAGGCAAGGGGGAGTATTTTGAGGGGGATTAACGGCATTGTGTCTTTTACTGTAATAATTTTTTTATTTAAACATTCACCGTATCTTTGGATCACACCGCATATGTGAAGTTGTATAATATTATTTGAATGTAGACTGTTATAATATGTACTGGAAATATTAGAGCGGACACTAAAAAAAGTAATAAAGATGTATAACTAATATAGCAACAGTTAAGATAAATGCAGTTTATAAAAAATAATCCAAAAGAAGGCATGAAATGAGGAGAAAAGGACTAAGTAACAAAAGGAACAAGTAGAAAATAAATAGCCAGACGGTAGATTTAAACCAAATCATATTAACATAGTAGCTATATTAAATTTAAATGGTATAAATCCTTCAACTAAGGCAAAATCTGTGAAAACAGGATAAAAACACACCAAACCTAACTATATGCTGTCTACAAGAAACCATTATTTAAGTATAAAGACATAAAAAAGTAAAAATCAAAAATGAAAAAAAGATATACAATGCAAGCATCCACCAATCAATAAGAAAGACTGGGTGGCAGTAATTAATATCAGGTAAAATGGAATTTAGAAAAAGAAATATTACTAGGACTATTAGCAGAGATAAAGACAGACATTTCATAATAAGTCACCTCATCAAAAAGAAAAGAAAATCCTAAGTATATATACAACTAATAACAAAGTTTCAAAATATAAGAAGCAAAAAATAATAGCACTGATGGGAGAAAGACAAATCTATTATAATTGGCTATTTCGACACTCATTTCTCACTAATTGAAAGAAAATTGACAGGGGTCTAGAAGAAATGAACAACATTATCCACCAACTTGACCTTCCTCCAAAAAATAGCATAATGCACATTGTTTTCAACTGTATATATTAATAGAACATTTACCAAGACACTATATTTTATAAATCAGTAACAGAAAAATATCTGAAAACATCTCTCAAATACTTGGAAATTGAACAATTCACTTCTAAATAATCCACAGGTGAGAGAATAACAAGAGATATTTAGAAAATATTTTGAACTGAACAATAATGAAAATAGAACACATCAAAATGTTGTGTGCTGCTGCAAAAATAGTGCTTGGAGGGATATTTATAGCTATAAATGCTTATACCATTAATTGACCCTTGAACAACAACACAGGGGAGGTGGGGAGGTAAGGAGTGCCAATCCGTGCACAGTCAAAAAATCCATGTAAAACTTTTGAACTCCCCCTACCTAAAACTTAACAACAGTCGTACCTGAGTATCCAGGACTCCCCGGATGCTGAAGTCCCTTACATAAAATGGTGCAGAACAGTACATAGTCCACCCTCCACATTCACAGATGGGAAATATTGTTTTGTGTCCTTTGTTGGTTGAACCCCTGTATGTGAAACCCCCCCGGGTTTCAGAAGGCCAACTGTATAGTTATTGAAAAAAATCTACACATAAATGGACCTAAGCAGTTCAAACCCATGTTGTTCAAGGATCAACTGCATAAGGAAAAATTCTAAAATCAGTCTAACAATTTAAGAAAGTAGATAAAGAAGAGCATATTAAACAAAGTAATAAAGAAATAAATATTAAGGAGCACAAAACAAAATGACAGAAAAAGAAAACAAAAATACTAGGGAAAAAAGAACACCAAAAGCAATTTTTTTTTAAAAGACGGATAAAACTAATACACCTCTAGCCAGACTAATCAAGCAAAGAAAGAAGACCCATATTACCAATATCAGGAATGAAAGAGGGACACAATTACATTTTTTACAGACATTAAAAGAATAATGAAGAACTGTTATGAATGTTATGCAAAAAATTAAACAAATATATAAAACAAATGCTTTTTGACAGATTCAAAGTACCAAAATTCAATTGAGAATAGAAAACCCAAGTAACTCTATATCTATTAACTAAATTAAAATAGTAATTAAAACCCTTCCTACAAAGAAACCCTTAGTCCTAGATTATATAGTAACTAATTCTTCTACACATTTGAGAAAATAATACTAATTCTACACAAACTCTTCCAGAATATAAAAGGGGAACACTTCCCAACTCATACTGATATGAAGCTAGCATTACCTTAATAGCAAACCATTACTTAAAAAAAAAATTATAGATCAATACCCATGATGTATATAGATGTGAAAATCCTTAACAAAATTTTAATAAATTAAATCTAAAAACATATAAAAAGGCCCTATTACAATGTATCTAATAGGCACTTAAACATTGGTAAATAAATAATTTAGGTTTGTTTCATGAGTTTTGACCTTCCCCTATACTATCATTTGACTCACATTAAGGATGCTTACATTTTAAAAGTAACTCTTATTCCTGAACTTATAGGGATGTTTTTCAAACATTCAAAGCTTAGCTCTATAAAAATCACATCAAATCTTACTAAAATACATTTATTTGTAAAACTACATATTAAGGGCCAGCCAAGTGGCGCATTGGTTAAGAGCTGGCTTGGGACGACAGAGGGCCCCGGTTCGGATCCCATATATGAGGGCCAGTGACACTGCCCTCTACAGCTAAGATGCTGAACAACAGCTCAACCTGGAGCTGGGTTGCTGTGAGTCCCTGGGGACGGCATAGGCTGCAGCCCCTGCCTGCAGTGGGTTGCCGTGGGCTACCGTGTGTAGCCAGCAGTCAGCGTGAGCGGCCCTTAAGACGCAGTGAGCGGCCGTCCAGAAGCCGGTGACTGATCTGCCTCGCCAGGGGAAGAGCGCAATAATGGTGCCAACTTGGGCCTGTGAAGCAACGTCCTCCACAACTAGACTGAAGAACAAAAAGACAGCAACTTGTCTGTTCCCCTACCCCCAATTCCCCAGCACTGTTCCCATCCCTCCAATTCCCCAATAAAAATCTTAAAAAAAAAACTACATATTAACAAGGGCTGGAAATACCTATGACATAAGCTTGAATAGATTTAGGGACTTAAGTCAGAATTTATACATTATTTAAATTTGCCTTATAGGCTTATTCTCTGTTTCATTGCAAGGAAGACTTCAGTAGCTCTTTAAGCAACTGCTTCTGCAATTAAGCAACTTGGACAAGTGTCTATATTCCTTTGAATGGGTAGCATGCTGTCATTAGAGTACAATAATTGCCCTCTTCCCCATACCTCGCAGTACTGGAAGTCAGTGGTATCCTATGAAATCCTCAGATGGCTCAAGTGCTATTTTCTCTGTTCTCCTACTGCTTCCTTTAGCAATAATAATAATAAACTTTTCCAGGTTTTTGTTGTTCAATGAAAGACATGACAATTTGATAACAATAAACTAAGTTAACAGTTCATTTCTAGGTCTCTAAGGTTTCGTACTGAATCCCAGTCAAAAGGAGTTATTGATTAACAACTCTGAATGCCCTTTCCTGATTTCTTTTCCTACCAAACTAAGTTACTCATTAACACTTGTACAAAATACCCAAATGAGATCATTAAATAATGTTACCTGGACCATGAAAGCAATTGTAAAACCCCTGGCAGTCCTGGGAGAATTTCAAGAATTTTAGGGATTGAAGGTTACAATTTGAGTTAATACTGAAAAATGAGTAACAGTATTGGGCTACATTAAATTCACTTCAAGGCACATTCACTGAAAACCTACCATTTATTGTCTACAATAGTTCACAGAAAATTACATAACTGAGAGTTAAAATCTCTAAGATCCTTCAACTTAAAAAAATTTGCTCATTCTGTTCTTTGTATTTTTATAGATATTGATTATATATGCATTTATTATATATTGATTATATATTATTTGACTTATAAAATGTAACACTGCAATACCACAGTATAGAGAATCGGTTTTCATTTCAATAAGTGTTACTAAGCCAAATAGGAAAAAAAAACAATTGTTAATTCAACATTTTCATATATCTGAATGCTGTAAGAGTTGTTTTTTAAATGGCTAAAAATGATCTGGGTTCTGAAAAAGCATATACTTTAACATATCAGACCATTCCCCTATGCAAAAAGGGTTATTTTGAGGAATTCATGTGAAATTGTATATACTATATAAATGATGTAACATTTTATTGAATACACAATGTAGAAGAATAGATTTTTTTTAAATGCCTCTAACTTAGCTGTTTCATAAAGAATAATAAATAAGGGTAAATGAAGCTTTAAAGAAAGAGAAATCCTAAACTAGGCCATAATTCAATGAAGGAAAATATATTGTAGGAATATTAGTAAGAGACAAAGATGGAGTTTATTTCTGGTGTCAAAGAATAACCACTTCCTTCCTAGAAGAACAAAATTCTTTAAAACTTCATTGTCCAGGGCCGGCCGAGTGGCGCGATGGTTAAGAACTCGCTTGGGATGCCAGAGGGCCCCGGTTCGGATCCCACATATGAGGGCCAGTGACACTGCCCTCCACAGCTAAGATGCTGAACAACAGCTCAAACTGGAGCTGGGCTGCTGTGAGTCACCGGCGACGGCAGCGTAGGCTGCAGCCCCTTTGGCAGTGGGTTGCCATGGGCTACCGTGTGTAGCCAGCAGCCAGCGTGAGCAGCCAGCAGCCGCAGTGAGCGGCTGTCCAGAAGCCCGCGACTGATCTGCCTCACCCGGGAAGAGCACAATGATGGTGCCAACTTGGGCCAGTGAAGCAACATCCTCCACAACTAGATTGAAGAACAAAAATGACAGCAACTTGTATGTTCCCCTTCCCCCAGTTCCCCAGCACTGTTCCCATCCCCCCAATTCCCCAATAAAAATCTTTAAAAAAAAAAAAAAACTTCATTGTCCAGAGTCTCCTGAACTACATTGATTAATTATTCAAACTCACTACCTGATGGCCCTCACTCTAATTCACCGAGGCCTAAAAAATTGTTTTACAAAATCACATCTCCAACATGAAACTCCAAGGAACCAGTTTGGGAGGGAGACAGTGGTTATTTCCTGTTTTCTCTCTGAAAACATGATTTCTTGACTCTCTTGGTGTACAATGAAGAGTCTCTTTCAAGATTACAAATGGTGAAAGGAGGTATGGGTGGGAAGAATGGAACACTGATCTGTAAGAGAAAGCAATAACTAAGGTTTCCATCTATCTACTTAACACAAAAAGACATGCCTTATACAAAAGGCGAAAAGTAAATAAATATTACCAAATGTAGCGTTTTCTTGGCTACTCTGATATAGTATCTCTGGCTCTTCCTATGCTTACATGTACTGTCTGTTCAGTATCCTTTTATGATGTTTTCTGCCAGTGTTCACCCATGTGAATATTTATCACTGGTATAAAATCACATTGCATTAATAAAGATGCCATTAGTGCTTAAACAGATAGGGGTTCTGATTTTAATATAATTTCCCTATAAAGGCAGCAGCACAATACAACCTTGCACAATGGTTAAATTCTAAATATACTGTTTAAACTAAATAGTAGGCTATTATTTCAAAAACTGCTAATTTCTCACATCTCTCAAGTATACTGCTGAACACAAATTGGATGGTATAATTAAAAGCAGTATACTCATGAAACAGAGAATCATTCAATATGAATATAAATCTAATATATATCTATAATAATGTGGATCTAATATGTATAAATGCGAAGTTTAACAAAATGATAATTAGCATATATTTTGGATTGAAAATTCTCTTATGGGTTTCAGCAATAAGTCAAATTATATTACACGTGTGTAACACTTTAAAAAAGGTCAAATTTCCATTTTACTTTATCTTTGTGCTTGGGTCTTATTTTATAAATATTCTCAAAGGAGCTCACGATTTTAGGGATTTTATTTAAAAAGCAGTAAAGCAAGATTCGCATCACAGAAAATAACTGTTTCTGTCTTTCCTTTATAATAAAAGATAGCTTTCAACATTTAAGAACAAGTCTATAGTCATCAGAGAACTACAAAATCAAAACCACAATAGAATACCGCTTCATAGTCATGGAATGGCTATAATAAAAAGATACGTAATAACAAGGATGTTAAGGATATAGAGAAATTGGAACCCTCATACACTGCTGATGGGAATGTAAAATGGTGCAGCCACTTAGGAAAACAATCTAGTAGTTCCTCAAAATGTTAAACATAGAGTTACCATATGACTCAGTTATTCCACTTCTACACTCACTTATACACAAGAGAAATGAAAACAAATGTCCACATAAAAACTTGTACAAAAATGTTCGTAGTAATTTTACTGATAATAGCCAGAAAGTGGGAAAGATCCAAATTATCAACACAACCG
Source organism: Hipposideros armiger (assembly GCF_001890085.2). Lineage (NCBI taxonomy): Eukaryota > Metazoa > Chordata > Mammalia > Chiroptera > Hipposideridae > Hipposideros > Hipposideros armiger. The sequence goes on along the minus strand of NW_017731455.1, from coordinate 1,210,056 downwards.
ATGAATGGATAAATAAAATGTGATATATTCATGCAATGGAATATATTCAGCAATAAAAAGAAATGAAGTACTGATACATGCTACAACCTGGATGAATTCTGAAAACATTATGCTAAGTGAAAGAAGCCAGTCAAGACCACATTTTGTATGATCCCATTTATATGAAACGTCCAGAATAGGAAAATCTATAGAAACAGAAAGTAGATTAGCGTTTACCTAGGGCTAGGGGTTGGGAGAAAATAGGAATGGGGTGACTGTTAAAGGGTACAGAGTTTCTTTTTAGAGTGTTCTAAATGTTCTAAAATTGTTTGTGATGGTTGCACTAGTCTGTGAACATGCTAGTAACCATTGAGTTGTACACTTTAAATGCATGAATTATATGATATATGAATTCTACCTCAATTAAGCTGCTTCCCCCTCAAAAAAACCTAATGCAATGGCTTTCAACTGCAGCCACACATAGAATAACCCAGCTTATTCTTTAAAAAAAAAGTACAGATCCCCTAGACCTGCCAGACCACTAAATCATAATCTATGGGAGTGGGACCCACTTTTCTAGACTCGTGGGGACAGTACAGTGAGACCTAGGTTCAAATTCTGACTGCCAACTAACTTCCTAGTTGCATGATCTTCAGTAAATTATCTAATTTCTCTATATTTTCAGTTACTTCTTCAGTTAAATTATCTAATTTATCTATATTTTCAGTTACAATGGGGGGAGAAGTATCTATTTCATTGGGTTACTGTAAAAATTTAATGAGATAACACATGTAAAGTATACATGTACAGAATAGTATATGGTATATAACATTGTGCTAAAACAACAACTATGCTTATTATTACGATTATGTTATTTTTACTGGGCGTTTATTTTTGTCTTCCCTATAAGGAAACAGATAATGCATACTTTTGCAATGTTTGCCCAAGTCCATGCATCTAAGTTAAACCTTATAAATCTTAACTCCTTATAAGAAATACAGTAATACCTTGGTTTACAAGCATAATTCGTTCCAGAAACAAACTACTCGTATTGCAAGGCATCGCTCGTTTACTACATTAAAATGTGTTAGAAGTGTTTGCTTGTCTTGTGGGAACACTCACAAACCAAGTTACTCGCAATCCAAGGTTTTACTGTATTAAGTTTTACATTTAAAAGCAGTTTACTTTCTATGATGCCCTGCTTGGAACAAAATAAATAACATTTATGAAGTTAGTAGTTTTATAGAAATAGAGAAATTACAACAAACTTTAATAATGTCACTAATAATGAGAGGTTGCTCATTTTAAAAAATTATATGGTTATTTTTAAAATTATAAATTTAGGAATAAAGGTCAAAAATTAGGCAGCCACAAATATCAATCATTTAATTAAATAAAACTTGCCAATTTTTAAAAATACATTCACTTTTTGGTAAAAATGCTTAAATAGCTATATACTCAAGAACAACTGAATTTAAAATCCTATGAAATAATTTCTTGCATAAGAAATGTGTGTTCTTAATTCCTGGGTAATCTGATAACATCTCTACAAAAAAAAAAAATCCTTAAAGAGAGACTTCATATGAATAAAAGCCAAAGTTTTAGGGTGGAGTACAATACATATACAAAACAACAAGAACAAAGACAGGAAATAATTTTTTATTTCTATATAAAAAGTCAGTATTTCTTTCTCTAATAGCCTATAAATCTATTCCACAAGGAGCCATACGTACAGGTCAAATTTTGACTGAATCTGGTATGAAATCAAGTCATTCAACAACCACATCCCTATCTGAAAACATGGAAACAAGCATTTCCATTCAAATTCCTGGGAATATTTTAATATCTCATGAGTGAGTCATAAGTACAGTGCAATGCTTGAGAAAATCTATCATGGATTTTCTAAGTACATTTAATTAAACCAAAATTAACTAAGATTTTAAGTGTCTGGTTAAAGTTAAATGTAGTGGAACACTAGACCTAAATTGCATCTTTTTCAAAGCTAGATAAATTGTTATAATACGCACAGAATATTGTATCTCTACAAAACTACAGATGCTAAAAACAGAAAGTTCCCTTTATCACCCACAATAACACCAATGCTCAAAGCAACAATATATTTAATTCACCTTTCTTATTCAGAATAAATTTGCCTTTCATACAAAAGAAAAACTTTCCTCAAAATGTTGCATAATCAATTTTTATAAATCTTATAAATGGCCCATAGACAATGCCTTAATCAATTTCCCAAAATTGATTAAGTCAATGGTTTACTATATTCCAAATGTTTTTAAGATTTTTTTCCATAATTAAAAATATTAAAACAATGATTTTTTTTTTACTGACTTGTTTACACATGTATGTTTCCTACTACCGTTCTTTTAAAAACATTCCTTTGTTTCAGTACAATATAACTTTATATATAAAAACTGAAGTGAAATCTACCAAGATGCTAACAGTATTGTATTTACTATAGGAGACTTTTCTTCTATTTTTCTGTATTCATTAATTGTTTTTAATGAACATGTGAGTACTTTCAAAACAAAGAAAAATTCTTCAATTTTCATATGACACTGCTTTTTCATAAGGATCTGATATGCTATTTTGTAGTAACTTAGGTAGAACAGTGATGTGAATTTAAACAAACATTTTTCAGGTAAAGAAGGGAAAGTCAGAAAATGGGAAAATGTAAATGTAACCTTAATGCATCTAATAAAATTACAGCTGCAAATACTTTAAAAATAGGTGGCAACAACTTAAAAATTAGGCAAACATCTTTTTTCTGCTTCAAATTCATTTTTTTCTTCAATGAAAATGAATGACTAGGTTTGTGTGAAAAAGGCCCAATTACATCTATATTCTAACTCATTTTATTAAATCTATAAGATATCTCAAACTATGTACTATTAATATTGCTAAAACTGAATAATTAAAGTAAACCATAAGAAGATGGAATTTAGGAACCAGATGTTTTTAGGCTAGTATCAGGTATTTTCTGATATGGATAAGCACTCACTGAATTATTTAGCATAACAAGTACTACATATAATAGTAAACCAAGGCCTCTTACCAATTTCAGCAGGTAGTTGTTTGATTTTGTTCTCTCGAATACTAAGCATGCTGAGTTTTGACAGGTTTTTGATGTCCTTTTCCACAGTAGTTATACGATTAAAGCGAAGGTAAAGAGTGGTGAGAGAATCTAGCCTGTACACCACTGAAGGAATTTCTCTCAGTTTATTGTGCCGTAAATCAAGCATCCGCAGCTTCTTCAAGTTATCAAGAGAGTCAGGCAAACTGGTAAGTGAATTTTCACTTAGAGCCAGTGTCATGAGATTTACTAGACAGCCCACTTCTGCTGGGAGGGACTGCAATTTGTTGCTATATAAATAAAGTTCTGTTAATTGAGTTAATTCTTTGATTGATGATGGCAATATGTGTATAGACCTCTTGGATAAGTCCAAACGCATTGAATTCTCTTCCCGACATTTGTTGAGCTCTTTAATCACCTCTGCATTGCTAGACTTTTTTCTAGTCCCAGTTGCTGGATTTGGCCGTTTGATCGTATTGTCAACTGAAAAAGCCACCCCTGGTTGGGCAGCACTGGAGTCCTTCTTTCCATCTTTGGCATCTTTCCCTTTGGTCTTAGGTTCTTTTTCTTTGCTATCTTTTCCAAAACCTCCAGAGGCTTTTGCCTCCTTTTCTCTTTCCTTGGCTGATGGTACTTTGGGATCTTTCTCTTTAGAGTCTTTTTCTTTTCCTAAACTACTACTCATGGTGACTCAAGCTTGGGCAAAAACTACATGAACTCCTTTTAATTTCCTTGCCAACAATAGTAATTGGAATTCAAAGATGAAGAAACAAAGATCCTACAGAATCAAAAACAGTGTTGGCTTGAAGAAGTCATCACCATAGAGGAACAGCCATCTGTTACATGTTGGATCTGAAAGCACTATGCCCATTTCTGGTAACTCATTCCAACTGGTAAAGTGGTACTGGTCAATGATTCATTAGAATTCCTGAAATATAATACAGAGAGAGTATTAATACTTCAGATTATAACTTATATTAAGCAAATGGGCCCTGAAAAAACAATCTTACTGATAATTTTGCCATTTTCCATGATTTGATACCATAATTATCAAACTATTATGCAAAATCCATTGAAAAGCTATAAAAATCAACAAGGCGGGCCCTACCTTCAAAGTGTATTTACAATCTAACAGGAAGAGGTAACAAGTTACTATAGTACAAAACTTTGTAAGGGCTGAAAAGGGGGAGAAGTCACAACAGCAGATAATGTTTGAGTGCTTTCTATACACAAACACTATTATAAGGAATTTACAAATATTAATTCATTTAATACATTTACCAGCCCTATGAGATAAACTGTTGTCCCATTTTATACATAGGAACATTGAAGCACAGAAACATTTTTAAGAAATTAACTTTGTGATCTTGGAAAAGTGACAGAACTGAGATTCCAATGTATATAGTCACTGCCCGTGTTTCTAACAACTACACTAAAATTGCTCTATCTGCAACTAATTACCCGATCGCTTTAAGCAACACAAAGGCTTTCAAAGGTGATGACAGAATGGAGAGCAGTCTGTTAAAAGAACAAAATGAGCAAAGTGAAACATGTACAGAGAACAGCAAATAGTTCAGGAAAAAGGGTATCAAGAATCTGCACTTAAATAAGCACTGTAGGTGACTGTAATGCAAGTAGATCTAGGGACCATCTTTTAGAAACAGTAACGAAAAGCAATCTTCAATCATGTCTGTAGTCTAAGAATTGGAAAAGTGAGAATTCTTAAGGGTTCTTAAAAGTAGAAATAGTTCACTGATAAAATGACTGACCCTTTAAAGCAGCGGTTCTCAACTTTCCTAATGCTGCAACCCCTTAATATAGTTCCTCATGTTGTGGTGACCCCCAACCATAAAATGATTTTCGTTGCTACTCTATAACTGTAATTTTGCTACTGTTATGAATCGTAATGTAAATATCTTTTTGTTTTCTGATGGTCTTAGGCAACCCCTGTGAAAGGGTCGTTGGACCCCCAAAGGGGTCGCGACCCACAGGTTGAGAACCGCTGCTTTAAAGGGATTCACAAAGGCTGAAAGAGGAGTAAAGTCTTTGTGAAGGAGTTAGTCTTCCCTAAGAATTTTGAAATTTAAACTCTAATTTTTGTTTTGTGACTCTATTATAATAGAGTTTTATAACTAACTGATCTTTATTTGGTACTAGGGCTTAAAGCTTAAAGACAAAATTATAACATCTCACCTGATTAGCTTAAAGGTTAAAAAGCAGTTAATAAAATTTTATCAAACCACTAAAAGCATTTGATAGTCTCAACTGTGCTAAGAATTTCTATATAGAGGATGTGAGCCTCGTTCTATACAAGGCTACAGTTTAGACAGCCAAAACATTCACATGACAACTAAGTAACTGATAAGATGGTATATTAAGTCCTCAGATAAGTGACATATGCTCTAGCACTTTTGAGAAATCACTGGTTTGAAATCACTCACATACTAAACACACACACACACACATATATATACACATACTTATACATTTATATAAACATATATTGGGTTTCTCCATAACCAGGCTTCAAATTCTATCTTTTCCAGGTTTACCATTTGTACCAATACACTCTCCATTCCAGTCTTATCATACTATGGATACAGTATGCTTATAAAGTGCTTTCGCATTACCATATCTTTCTTCGGCTGGTTCCCTCTGCCTGGATGATCCTTTCCTCCTCTCAATCTCTACTCCCTTAGTTCCCCCGGCCACACCGTTTATATACTACCCTCACCAGTTCCCAGTTTCCTGAAAATATGGTAGTTTTCCTCCCTCCATGCCTATAGTTTTGCTGTTTCCTCCTCTGCCTATATGCCTTCCCCTATATATATATCCCTCACACTTCTTCCTTTTCCAGGTACCTCCTTACCTGGTGAACCCATAAACATCTTTTAAGACTCCTAAAGAATCACTTTCTCCGGGAAGTCTTTCCTACATCCCTCTCATTAGGCTAAGTACCTCCCAGAAGCTCCTATGAGTGTCTATCACTATATAACATACTGGTTTTTTTTAAATCATTGGTTTTATTTTTTAGTTCCTAGGTAAATCTTTACACACCTCAAATTCTTATTAACATTCACAACAGCAATATACTTGTACTTGTGTTTCATATATGCTCATTTGTTTCTGTTAGGATGTATTTTTATTTCTTTAATAACTGTAATAACATTTTTGAATATCAAAAAGTTAAACATACCTATTCCCCACCCTGAACAAGTCAGTACTAAAGCAACTGAGTGTTGCAGAGCAAGGTGGGCTTCTGCCCAGTGATGGTAGAAGGTGAGAAGTCGAAATGTCCCATAGCAGAAAGTCAGAGCCCAGGCAGACTAAAGAGGGTGGGAGTACAGAAGCCTTACCCCATCTTGGATTTCAGAGTCTGGGTGAGATGAGAAACACAATCCCACAATGGGGCAGCTCCGTGGGGGGGATATTAGAGCCCAACCAGGACAAAGTGGACATCAACATATGTTGGCAACCTTCAAGAGGTGTCAGAGGCCAAGTGAGCTGGGGATGGGTGTCCTCAGAGGGGGATGGCTCAGCATGGAGAACTAGAACCTGAACGGGGTAAGAAGAGATCCACAGGTGGTGACAGACCAGTGTGGGATGCTGGATTCTAAGGCATAAGTGAGGAAGATGTCTACAATGGAGAGCTAGGTGGTTAAAGGGTAGGTGGCATGGCACGGAGAGTTAAGAATATGAGCAAAGTGAAGAGGGCATCCACGAAGACAAATACTGTGCTAAAAAGTGGGCAGGCAATTCCCAGGAGAAAATACTTAAATGGCCAATAAATATTGTTTCAAAACTACTCAATATCACTAGTAATTAGGGAAATATGAAGAGATATTACTGCCATCAGGTTAGCAAGTATAGAAGTCTTATATCCAGTTCAAAAAACAAACCCTCAGGATTATAGAAAAGATACTACTGTAACTGATTATACTCTTATTCTGAGTGTGTCTACATACTAGGACAGTAGTTACTATTTATCCATATTAAAAAGCTTATTATGCCCCCATGGTTACCGGTAATCGTAACTGTCACGCAAACACATGTTTTGGGGTACCCCAACATGTTAATCTGAAAATGTTCAGTAATATATTCTCAGCATTTCCCAAAATCTATTTCTACAACATCTAGTTCCGTGGTCAAATAGGTTTAGGATAAGGTGTTTCAAACATAATAAAACTGTGTCTTTACAGCAGAAATTATCAGTGCTTTGAATATAATAATTTGTAAAGAATATAATATACAAGATTTTCCAGTTTATTTAGCTATATACTAGTTATCAGGATTCTTCATGTAAATGATATTAATACCTTTTATTTATTAATGAGGATATCAATAGATATGCGATAAATATTTCCTCTGTTGATGGTTTTTCTTGTAACTTTATCATAGCATTAATAAACATATATGTAATATTAAAAGTCTAGAAGAGCACCCAACAAATGATATCCTTGGGTACTAGGATGGTCTTCACTTTATCCCTGTATTATTTTTTAAATGTACAATAAGTATTCATTCCTTTCATAATCAGGGAGGGGTGGGAAGCCATTTTCATTTTGAAACAGAAAAAAATCCTAACAGTGAGAGTTTGGTTATGTTGACTTTTACACTGGGAAAGGATAAAGGTAATTAAAAATGTCAAGTAAACCTGAATGTATAATACAAGAGGTCAACATAATATCAAAGCCTATTTAAATCTGTCCATGATAGCCCATTAGGAACTAAATACATCTAGCACGTCAGATTTGAATTATAACATACATTGTTTTTACAACAGATATGCAAACAGTGCATGGAATGATCTGATTCACTGAAATTATAAACCAAGTTTTTGGATGTTGGCAGTTCAGAAAAACAGTTTTTTCTCCAGTTATAAATATTTAAATGTTTATAAATATAAAAATGATATTTTCATTCAGTCAACTTTTATTTAATAAATACTATCAAATAAAATGCACTGTTCAAGGTGCTAAGTATGTAATAACAAGGCACAACAGTCCTTGGAGGTAAGCTTACAAATAAGTGGAAAGGCAACACAGTGTGGTAAGAGCTGTTGAGGCACAAAGAGAAGGTGCTTAAACCAGCCTTGGAGGTTGGGGGAATCAGTAAAGGCTTCTTAAAAGAGATATGGGCTAAGGAGAAATCAACTAAAAACGGTAGTACTGGGGTCAGGACCCCTGGACTCATCTTGACTCCTCTCTCTCCTTCAACTCTTCCATCGTAACAATCACCAAATCCTATCCATTCTTCCCGCAAAACCTCCTGACTTTTCAATTTCTCTACATTCTCACTGCCACTTACCCAGCCCCCTGAAGCCTCTCCTCTAACAGCTTTGTAACTGGTCTTACCACAACCACTCCTCTGTCATGTTCCTAACCTAATCAGTACACTGTAATTAGAGTGATCTTTCAAATACTCAAATCTAATCGGGTTACTGTCCAATTTAAAACACTTGGGGAGAGAGTGGGTGGCCCCCATAAACATAGCCCTCAGGATAAAATCCCAAATTCTTAGCAGTAATTACAAAGCCTTTCAAGATCTGGCCCCTGCTTACTTCTCTGCCCCAACTCTGACATTTCCCAACTTGCACTCTGGTCACGTGAACTTTTTTCAGATCCCTGCTATCACTTGTCCCTCGGACTTCCGCACAGCTATTTCCTTCTGCCAAAAACACAGGTTTACAGTTCTTGACTGAGCTAACTCCCATGTATTCTTCAGATCTCAGCTCAGAGGTCTGAGAAGTCTTCCCTGATTATTCAAAAGCTTTCTGAATACCCCCTCCTCCACGCTCCCACTTAAAACTTCCCCTATCAGAATATGTATTGCTTTGTACTCACACTATATTTGCCAGGTTAGCTGTCTGACTCCCTTATTTAAAGTAATGGGAAAACAGGGACCCTTCTTTCTCACAGTTGTATCCTAGTACTTAGAAATAAAGTGTAACACACATAGCAGTTATATTTATTGAAAGAATTATAAATATTTGTTAACTTGGCTTTATCTACCCTACTAAACAGCAGGCTCCTTACATAAAAATACAAAGGAATTTTTACTTTATAAAGTGGTCTGCAATTTAAAAAATATTATGAACTTTTTATTAAGCACACAGTAAGTGCTCAATAAACACTTGTTGAATGAAGATGATCAAACGATAAACATATAAAAACCTTGTCTCATGCAGTTTCCCTATATTCCACTTAAAATTAACTTTAAATCACTCAGATTCTGATATGAATACCTAAAAATGGCAAGATTCCATTTGTATTTTCCTTTGTTTATAAAGATCTGAAGTAACGCCTTATTCTTTTAAGCAGCTTTAAAAGACAAAAATAAGCTGCTCTCCCCTCCAAATCACTTAAAGCTATTTATTTTTGTAATTCAGGAGTTAAAAAAAAAAAAGGAAGCCTCAAAATTGGAAGACCAAAGATCAAGAAAGCACTCCAAACTAACATGCTCAAGGGAACGTAATTATTCAGAGAAAAGTGAAAAGAACACATCTTTAAGCAGAGTGAACCTGAGATAAGAGTAGTTTTCATGGAAGCTAAAGAAATAGCAGTCTGTGGAAAAATAACCATCTTACACTAGTCCATGTTTATTAGAATTATGTCAAGGGTGTACAACTCATAGCACCTTCAAATTCATTCACTTAACTTTTTTCCACTTTGGTTAGGAGGCAAGATAAAATAGTTTAGATGGACATCGAGAGAGATAGCACTAATCTATTTTACACAGTAACAAATACATGAAAGTTTTTCAGGAAATCTGTATTCCTTCTTGTGGGAAAGCATAAGACTTATTATGTAATTTTGATTCTGGGCAAACAAAAGTTTTCAGCAAAGAACTGAAAATTCCTGTTCACCCAACCCACAATATAAGCCATAACTGGGATTATAGTTCTCTTGTACAACACTTCAACTCACCATATATATAAATTATAAGATGCTCAAACATCCCAAACTAAAAAGCAGCAGTAGGGTACGGGGGATTTAAATTCTCAAAATAACTTAACATATAATAGTAAACATAAAGCATCCCAACCAAACCAAACATTACCTGAAAAGCTCTTACGCCACACAAAACACTCCCCAAAAAAGATTTACCTCTGAATAGTGCTTAAACTGCATTTCTTGCCAAGGAACTCAAAACATGTCACACACAACCTAAGTATTCCCAAGATATACTTTACGCTTCATTTACCATGGACAAATTGGCAATAAATCAAAAAGCTGGTTAATTATCAGTGTAAAGCAAAAGAGATAAAATGTAATTGCTATCTTAGGTTATTCCCACTAAGATGACTATAGTGTTCAATAGTATTTTCAACTTAAAAAAACAAATGATTTTCAGTACTTTTAAGCTAAAAATTAAGGTAATTACATTTAACTGCTGTGTTTTTGTAAGTATAAACCCACACATTCCTTCCCTAGGTCTTATCTGATTATAAATCCTTTCCATTACTCACTCTATAAACTATTTACCAGAAACTGTCAGAAAAAATATAAACAAAAATAAATGTACCACACATAACAAGATTAGAGTGTGGTCTCAAAGTAGGCATCTTACATTTAAGGATCAGTATTTAGTAAGTTGCCATTATTATAAAACAAATAGCCTTTCTTGCATTTATATAGTTCATTTTGAGACTATTTAGAAGAAGACTAAATACTCAAATAATTATTTTATCTATTTACTTATCTCAACAGTTGTTAAAAATAGGATTTACATAATGCACTTGGACCTTGAAAAATATAATCTCATTTTTTTCTGTATTAAATTTAAACACCCCAAAGCAAATAATCTGTCTCATATAAGATCAAGAGAAATATACTGAGCATCCAGGCCCAATTTAACTTAAGGTTAATATGGAATTTCTCCCATTAGAAGCTACTCAAGGAAAGGCAGCTCTTGCTTATATTTTTGAATATGCATAAAAAGACACTTTATTTTTCTAATTTAGCACATTAAACCAAACCAGTTCACAACTGGTATGTATGTACTATCTACTATCTTATGACTATAATCCCAAATATGATTCCCATAAAGTCTACAGAAGCTCTGATGTAAAAACTTCTTATACCACAAAGATGTAAAAAACCATTTAGTAAGTAGCAGGTGATAAGTGATATATGATTTAAATCATGCCAGAAAGAAAAAAAACATTATTTGACAATACTTAATTTTAATTACTCTCAAAAGCAACTCAAATATTATCAAATGGTTAGTTATAAAAACTGGATAATGGTAAAGTTAGGAAAGAGGTGGGCTAATTAACAAATTGTTTTTATTTTTAGCACATGAATCTACCATTTGTGGATTATTCAATTTTCAAAGAATTTGAATGTAATAAATACAGCAAAATTTCAATTATATTAAATTTAATTTCAACTTTCTTTGATGAAACAAAAATCTTCAAAATCTTGACACAAAATTATTATATCAATTATTGTATCACTATATCAATTATATGAAATATTGTATATTTCACATATATATATATGAAAATGTTAGGTATAAATGAGCTCCAGTTGAGAAAAGTCCAGGTAAGGTTTTTACATTTTTGTATTTAAATAACTAGTCATGAATTAAGGCATTACTCTCAGAGCTAACTCTACAAGAATTATATAGCTGACTTGTAAAGCAAATTTATTAAGTCCTGCAAATTTATTAAGTCCTTCCTTTTTCAAATCATAAAAATCTTTAACTGATATCCATTTGCAGATATTACAATTAGTGCAGATCAACTCAGTCCGTTTTTTAATTAACAAAGTTAGTAAAAGTATGTTTTATCAAATGCCCTTACAGTCATACTTTCCTGGGCAACATATATAAACTAGTAGATTGCATTCTTTATAGTTTCTAATCAGTTTCAATATCTGGTTCTCATAGACTACTATAATGCTACAATGTTTGGATTACACAACATTCCGGGGGAAATGCTATTTCCACTGAAAATTTTAAATGATGTACACAAGCATCATGGAAATGTTCATATCAGAGTTATTAAATAAAAATTTTAATAAATTTTTTTTAAATGTTCAAATACAGTGACTCCACTTTTCAAGTCCTTTTTCTCAGGCCCCAAAACAGTTCTTGCTTTTCATGCCTTATCTGTTACCTAAAACATTACCACCTGATTCATGTCATTCACTCACTGACCATCATATTTGATCATCTTTAGGTCCTCAGAGCCCAGCAAAAAGCCTGACAAAGTCTCACATTTTGGAGGGCTTCAATAAACTTTATTCTTGTTCCAAATACTCAACTTCTGTTGTGCTACTATAAGCTATTATATAACAGGAGGTGGAGAAAATTAAAAAATACTGCAGCACTACAAGCTGAGTTCCCACAGTTGCTCAGTGGGTGTTCTGAAACTAGGCCATATTTCTAGTATTAAGAATTTCAAATCACTACTTCCAAAGTACAGAAATAAATGTCTTCAAGATTAAATCACAAAACCTTACTATTTTAAGCTGCCTAGTATAAGCAACCCATTTCAGACTTTAAAACTGTAATTAACACATGCTAGATAAACCAATATTTGTTTTAGCAACAAAACAAGAAATAATTAGCTCTTCTACCTATCCTTATATAGCCATAGAATTCAATAGATTATACTAAGATAAAATGCAATATATTTAAACCAGAACTAAAGCAAAATTTTATCCCAGAAGATATATTTTAAAAAACTGAATTAAATACATTCTATTTCAGGTTACCCAATCTGCTAGGCTGCACATATTGCTAGCAAAAAAGTAATTATGACCTCCAACCTAATTTTTCCAGTCCAGGTTACAAGGAAATGCCATGAGAATAAAGCTTACTCTCTTCAACAGAATAAAAGTTGCAGAAATATGTCATTTTGTCATATCATTGCAACAGGTATGTTTTCACTCAACAATGAAGAAGAAAAACATGTTCCTCAATTTTATGTATTTCATAGATAAGTAAACAAAGAAACACATGGCAGGCATAAAATCGACAAGTTGTAAGGTTGTAATATTATACTGCACTGATTCTGTACTGTCAGATAATTATTTACTTCTACTTAATTTTACTCAATAAGTATCTAGGGGGCCAGCCGAGTGGTGCATTGGTTAGGAGTTGGCTTGGGATGCCAGCTCTGAGCAGCAGGACCCCGGTTCAGATCCCACATGAGGGCCAGTGATGCTGCGCCCTCTACAGCTAAGATGGTGAACAACAGCTCGACCTGGAGCTGGGCTGCCATGAGTGGCCCTTGACAGCGTAGGCTGCAGTGAGGCTGCAGTGGGGCTGCAGTGGGCTGCCGTGGGGCTGCAGTGGGCTGCCGTAAGCTACTGTGAGTGGCTGGCAGCCGGCGTGACCTGGCGTGAGCTGCCCTGAGCCACGATGAGCGGCCGGCCATCCAATGGCCGGCAAGCGACTGCCTCACCCGGGAAGAGCGCAATGATACCAACATGGGCCAGTGAAGCGACGTCCTCCACTAGACTGAAGAACAAAAGGACAGCAACTTGTCTGTTCCCCTTCCCCGATTCCCCAACGCTGTCCTGCTCCCTCAATTCCCTAATAAAGCCTTTAAAAAAAAACGCACACAAAAAAAACATTTAAACCATTTCTGAACCCGTAATCCTATACCTGAAAACCTAGCCTGGGGAAGCATAAATGTGCAAGATGCAAACACAAAACAAGCTTCACACTCAAAGATGTTCATCTCGGTATTGACACTAGTGAGCACGTGGAAATGACCTACAGGCCTGCTAATATGGAAGAGCGGCTAAGTTAATTATAGAACTGCATGCTCAACTACTATGAAGACACTGAAAGTGACAATTA
>NW_017731455.1:1148869-1196166 GCF_001890085.2 Hipposideros armiger | reverse complement strand
ACTGAAGAACAAAAGGACAGCAACTTGTCTGTTCCCCTTCCCCGATTCCCCAACGCTGTTCCCCTCCCCCAATTCCCCAATAAAAATCTTTAAAAAAATAAAATAAATAAATACGGTACCTACTGAAGCATCTCATTAAGCAAATCTTTCCAATAACAAAAGTGCTACATGTTAAACATTTTAAATTGTATCATTTTAGATGTAAACCTTTCTGAAGAGCAAAAGCACCTCTTTGTCCTGGCCTGTTTTGTTTGGGGGCTCTAGACTATTAATTTAAACTAGTTTTCTATTAGGAGCCTATAAGATCTAGATATTTTATACTGGAGAAATAGTAAAGTCAGACAGACATATTCATGCTCACTGTGAAGCCTACAGTCTAGCAAAAGCGACACATCATTATCAAAATGATGAGTGGTATAAAAAAGAAAGTACAGGAGGATCTAACTAGGGATCAAAGAAGGCCTCCCAAAGGATGAGATATTGAAAGTATGGGGTTGTATCCAAGGAGATGATTCCAGAAAGTTTCAGTTTCCTAATAAAGAACTGTGAGATAAATGAGGTATAACATTTATAAGGTAACTGCTAAAATGTGAAAAGTTTTAAAAGAAATTTCTCAAATTTCTACAATGAAAATAACTAGAAGGATCCAAACAAACAAACCAAAAAAACAATATTAGAATGTTTTAAAACAGGAAACTACGGCACTATTGCACTTTGTGGGGAATGGAGTTTGGGATGGCAAACTCCATTTGTTAACTGAAATATTAATTAAATATATACTATGTAAAATTTTAAATAATAATTTGGAGCAGTTCCTCAATATTAATGCAGATCTTCAGTTCAAGGCCCAAACTAAATTAGGCACACAAGAAATAACAATCTTAAAAAATATGAGTTTAATGAAAGCCTACTCTATCACCTAAAATGCTAGGTTATACAAGGAATCTAAATTGCTATTCACCTGAAATTCTCCAAATGAACCTTAACATCTCTAACTTCTATGCTTTTTCTAACCTCTACTTAGTCTACGTATTCCTCAAGAGTTACTTCAGGCCCAGTCTTCTTAGTAAGCAATGCTAGTTATACATGTAGTTTGAGTCTTAACTCATCTGAGTTCTTCAGTATACACTGCTATTAAAGCACTTGTCACGCTACAACATCTAACTACTGATTTGTCCAGCGTATGCAACAAACTGAACTTACTGAGAGCAGGAAACAGTATATTTATCTCAGCATCTCCAGAGTCTGGGACATAACATGCTGATCAGTAGAAGGTTTATGACATTAATGAATATGAAACTGTAGTTAGTGAAAAATATTTATAGAACAAAATTTAAAAGTTAACATAAAGACCATCTACAAAACTGTGAAAGTTTTGAAAGCAGGAAGGAGTGCTGTACAACACAAAACTAGAAACTGAGAAAGCCAAAATTTAACTGATGAAATTCACAGCAAATTCTAGACATTATCAGTGTCAGAACAAGTCATTTCCACTTTACCTCCATGACATTAGAAAAACTAAAAAAAAAGATTTATCTTGGTCAACTGTAAAATTCCTTAAAATTGTAGAATTTATAAATAATATTTGAGAGCAAATAAAGTGCTTAAATTGTGAGTGTTCACAGTGCTATAAACATGAGAAGTTAGGCATGCCAAATACTTCATGAAAGTCTTTCAGGTTCATTTCACATAGGGACCAATTATACCCTTTAAAGGTATCCTGTAATGTTTTAGCTTCAAGCAATATGTTCATTGTTTCCAACAAAAGACCCTTGCCTTCTACAGTATGTACTCCTTTTTGCAACCAGTTCTGATCTTTAGAGAAATTGCAATGAGATATATAGTGTGAAATCTAATTAGTTCTTTTAAATTTTGATAATGGGAGCGTCATACTTTCTCCAAAAGCACATATGTTTCCAACATCTCACTCAAAAGCTGAAGAGCCCTTTGTAATTAAAATATTATTTTCATGTGTTAGAACTTTGATTTGTTATAAAGTTGAGAACCAGGGGAACCAGGGTAAAATACCTAACAAAGACAGAATGAACATTAGTTTACCTTAAAATAATGCAACTACATATTTTAGAACATAAATTAGTTTCTCAGACTTATGCATGCTCCTCTCAACCTACACTGATTGACAATTAAATTTCAGAACACTCTATAATATATCAAGTTCAAGCATACCATAGGTCACCTTATAGCTTGTACATTTTTCAGATTTTAAAAGTTACTGTAGACAGAAATGTAGGAAAATACAAAATTTCAACTGCCATATTAACAGAGAAAATATTTACAGAAAGAACTATAGGATATAACTTTGATGCAGTGCAACAAGTAGACAAAATTCAGAAGACAGAGATAACAGAATAACAAATTATATATATGTATGTATATATAAATATACATATATACATATATACATATATATCAAGTATATACATGTCATATATACATATATATACACATATATATGAAAGATTTAGCCTTAAATTATAATATGCCTAATGCATAATATATAATGCATAAAACATAAACAAAACTAGCACCAATTTAATATTTGCAGTACTCACTTCTCAAGTACCACATAAAAGTACTTAATGTATCACTCTGCTGCTAAATTACAACCAATTTCTATCTAATTCATCTATAAAAAAATAATTACCAATTTCCTACTAGTCTTATTAAGAAATGGCAAAGTGTTTATTTTATATCTAAATTTCTTCTCCTAATCGATATTTTATAAACTAGTTCAAGAACATTTCCACCAAAGCCAAGCTATAAATCTCAGAACTCATTGAAGGGCTGACAGGTCAACTTGTTTGGTTGTTTTTTATTGTTTTGGAGGGGGGCTGGTCTTGTTTCATTTGTTGTTGTTGTTATAAACATAGATTTTATGTTTTTTTCATACATGAATGATACATATAGTAAACTGAATTCTAAAGATACGTTTTATTTAATCTTGAACCTCCAAAAATATTAATCCTTATATCTGTACATATACAGAGTAGAGTATATGTTTTAGTCAAAAACACGACAGAATATTTTTATGTTTAAATACCTTACTAGAAAAAATCTAAAAATTATTTACATTGTTTAAAGAATACAAGTCCTACAGAAATATTAAATTACACAACAGATATTGATAATCCAGCATGTCTTTAAAACAAATGACTGAAATTTAACTGCCTGGATAACAAAGAATTCCAATTTTATTCATCCTTCCCCCACAATTCACATTTGGGTAAGCCAAGGCAAAAAATATACCAGCAGCTATTCACAAACTATCATTAGGAGTATTCTACAGAGAATGTTACTTTATGTCTCCCTGAACATGGAACAAGCCCTGTCATAAGTTACCGAAGCAACAGTAATATTTAAAAAGCATAATTCCACCAAGTTTAACAAAAGGATTTATAATTTTGCTGTTCCTTTTGAAAAGAAAAATGTTTCAAATTTCTGACTGGTTTGTAGTTCACAAGTTGTATGGCTCTTTCTTGCTACAATTATCAAAACAGCTCAGATAAACTTTCTGAATATGGTAATTTAAAAACTAAAAAATAGTGCAGCTGCAAGCTATTAACATATTTCTTAATATCACTCTTTAATCCATAACAATTTATAAGAAATAAGAGAAAAATTTAAACACTTGAAAATTGTATTAACAATGAAAGATCAGAAAACAATGTCAATATGACATAAATGTAGTTGTTTCTTCAAAAACTAAACAAATACCTTGGGAAAAAACAGTAACCTTAGAGACAGGCCAGGGTCCATACCTTGAAACTGACATTTCAAAAATACAGTTTTACAAGGAAATCCTACCATTTTCGACAACAGATGAAACTTGAAGGCGTGCTAAGTGAAATAAATCAGACAGAGAAAGACAAATACTGTATGATCTCACTTAGATGTGGAATCTAAGCAAACAAACAAACAAAACCTCATAGAAAGAGATCAGACTTGTGGTTACCAGAGATGGAGAATGGGGGGGAAGGGGGGTTATTTGGAGGAAGGCGATCAAAAGGTACAAACTTCCAGTTATACAATAAATGAGTACTAGGGATATAACGTACAACATGATGACTAAAGCTAACACTGCTGTATGATATACAGGAAAGTTGTTAGAGTAAATCCTAAGAGTTCTCATCCCAAGGAGAAATTTTTTTCCTTTTCTTTTTCTTTTCATTTTATCTATATGAGAAGATGGATGTTAGCTGAACCCATTGTAGTAATCATTTCACAATACCTGTAAATCAAACCATCACGCTGTACACTTTAAACTTATACAGTAATGTGTCACTTATTTCTCAATAAACTGGAAAAAAGGAATTAGTTTTACATGTTAGCTTTATATTACAATTAAGCCATTTGAAAGCTGCAAATCTTACACAAAGTATTTGCCTGTGGTCTATTTTTCAAATGTATATTCATAATTAAAGTTTTACAGTGTAACGTATGTCCAAACAAGTATCTAAAAGACTGATCTTATTCAGTCTAAGTTCTATGTGTAGGGAATCATCATTTATATACGTTATTCCTCAAAATTCTTGTCACTGTGACATAGAAAAACCTCAACAATTGTTAAGTTCAAACTACAAAAGTAAGCTTACTCAATGTTACAAATTGTACCCAATAGCTAAATCTCTTCAAATACAAAGTAACAAGCAGTTATAAGGGCTATGGCTTGGAAGGGTAAGGGGTAGAGATTAGTACACTAATAAACTGAGATCTTTACAATTAAGACAATTTTTCAGTGTTGATGCTACATTTAGATACAAAAAATATCTTGGTTACACAAGTGTACCCTAGGATTCTGAAAAACATAAGAAAAATTAAGTTTTAGATACAGTAATCCCTGAGTACATACTAGAAGCTGCTGACATTTAAGGAGTGTACAGACTTGCACGGGGTTAAGTTTAGATATAGACTGTTGGTAGTTTTGATGGAGGCAAATACTGTACAGTCCACATCTGCAACCCAATTTTGCTTCAGCATCCCCAGAGACTTAGAAAACATTTCTTTGGGTAGGTTGCAAAACACTGCTTCCTCTTTTATTCTCATCACCCCGATTACAATACAAAGCAACAGAAAGACAAAAATCCAATCAGCAACTGTAAGCAAACACACACAAAAGCATCTTCTTTCCAGCTCCCGAATTGGTATTCATTACACCTGTTTGTAAACCCATACTAACACAATAACACAAACCCTCGGCTGATGGAGGGGGGGGGGGGCAATTAATGGTTTGGAGTCATTATTCTTGTACCCTGGCATGGGGTGGGGGAGGAGGATGGTACAAAACAATGGATACTGAGGGGCTGAGGAAAAACCGTTTTGCCCTGAAGCCTCTAGCGTTTAGCTGGGAAGGGGTGGGGGTGAGAGTACTTTTCCTCTATCCCCAAAAGCTACCGCGAAAGAGGTTGCCATCAGGCATGTCCAACAGGGCAGTCTTGGATGCCTACAACTCGCTCCACCAGGCAACACACCCAAAACCTACTCACCACTCTTCACCGAAGGGAGGGGAGACGAGGAGAGCGCGGTGGGCTTTGGGGAGGGGGCGAGGAAAGACCCCACCCCGTACCACTACCGCTGCGCCAGGGACCCCGCCAACGATTTACACGCCCTCCCGGACGCCCACGGGTCGCCCAGCAGCCTGGGCCCGATGGCTCTGGGAGCCGAGTGGAACAGGACCGTCCGCCAGACGCCCCCAGCCCGCGCCCTCGCGCCGGCTTACCGTCGCCCGGGCGCTGTGCCGGCCGCCCGCCGCCACCGCAGGCCTGGCCCGGGTCGCTGTCAGAGTCGGTGGGGTTGCTCTTGGCGCCCAGCGGTGGGACCCGCACGAGAGCCGACTCCAAGGGCCCAGCCCTCCCGGCGACAGCACCCAGGAAAGCCGCGGCGGCGGCGGCGCCTCCCAGGGCCCCAGCCCCTCGGGCCTCGCCCCGGCCCCGCCGGCTCGCGCCTGTCAGGGCGCGCGGGGCCTCCCCCTACCGACAGCCAGCCCCACCGCCCGACGGGGTGGAAGGAGGGCAGGAAGAACCGACCCAGAGACACCCTCCCGCCTCAGCGGCCCCTGGTTACCGTCAGGAGCCCCGACTCCGCCATCCTCCTCGCTCGCCCTCCTTCCTCCTCCTCCTTAGAAGCGACGCTGCCCAACCGCTGCCCCCCGCCCCTCCACACACTCTGGCTCCTACCGCCCCGCCCCACCCTCCGGCGCAGGCCGGTCACTCGCTGGGGAAGGAAAACAGGCGGAGCCCGAAGTATCGACACTGCCCAATCAGATTGAGGCACTGGCGCCAGCGCCGCTACCCAATCAGAAGGATGCATTGGTGCCAGCTTCCCTCTCTCCGCCCTTTTCCTTTCCTCCACTCCCCTACGCCCTCTCTCCCGCCCACTGGGCGCCGCAGAGTGAGCCTCCAGTAGGGTAGAGTGACAACTCAGTCGGAAGTTGCCGCTGAAGCTAGGGCCGCCATCACTGGTAACGGCAACGGGAGTTTTTCTAGCTTCCCGTCTCCAGTGTGACGTAGTTTCCCTTCGCCCAATCTCTCCGTTGCCCTGGGCAACAGTTGAGCCGTCTGGGAAAAGAAGCATCTGTAAGTAGGCCCAAAACGGGACCAAAGGTGACCAGACATCCCACGTTAGACAAGTTAATTCATATTAAGGACTACCTGCCCGGATTGTGGGAGAGGGGGGAGCAGGTTTCCTGGCCCTTAGTTTGCTGGGACGTCTGGTCACTTACCTAAGTGGCCAAGAGTTTAGGGCTCCAAAAATCCCTGTCCTGCCCGGAAGTTGTATTGGGCACTTCTGAATGGGGTCATGGCGGAAGGGTGGGAATAGTTTGCTCCCCTCGCGCCCCAGGGAGTGACCATTCCGACTGGAGTCGCGAAGCAAGGTGAGTGTCCCTCGGCCTCGACCCGTGGTGCAGGCCTGGGCCGGACGGTCCCTAGGAGACGAAGCGCCGGGGAGGCAAGCGGGGCTCCGAGCTGCTTCCGCTGGAAGAAGGTTTTCTTTCCGGGCTGGCCCGGCGGCGGCCCGCCCTCCCTCCGCCCCTCTGAGGATCCCTGTGGGGCGAGGCCGCTCCACCGCCATCCCCGTCGCCCAGCTGCAGCCAGGCGGGACGGGAGGGGCCTGGGCGCGGGCCTCCAGGCGGTTCCCCCAACTCCTGCAAGTAGGAGCTCGTGACCCCGCAAGTTCCGGTTAAGTACTTTTACCCCCTGACCTTTGGAGGACAGAAAATTCAGGAGCTTGAGGAAATCATTTTCCATTCCCAGCTATAAAGGAAAAGGATGGCCTCCCACTGCCGCAGCAACACTTCCAAGTCTCATTTCCCCGACCTCCTGCCTTGACATTCTGAATAGTCTCCCTTTTCATTGCTTTTTCTCTCTTGAGGGTTTGTGAGCATTGACTGCAGTTCTGGATGAAGGTATAGTGTACTAATCCTGCATGTCTACGGTTTATTTAACAATTTAAAGTGAAACACAGTATTACTTCTGTATGGCTCCTTACAAGAGCTGTCACACAGTATTTATGTGGTTCCTTCTGTAGGCATGAATCGAGAACCGTCAGTCACTTTGGTAGTACAGGGTTGGATGCCTAAAGCTCCTGGGCGGGGGACCAGGAGAACTTTCAGATAAATTGAAAATTGTTTATACCCAGCCAGTCACCAACAAGGGTGCAAACCTGCCTTCTTAATTTCTGCTTCCTTAGTATTCATTCATACTCCAGCCAAAATGAACTATTGTTTTTTCCAAAGGTAATCACGGAAGCACCAACCTTTTGTGATTCTGGATCCACGCCCTAGTTATCCTTGGAGATGTGTTTCCAGATTCTCCACAGAAGGAAGTAGTTTCCTCTGAGCTTAACCTAGCACTTTTTGTACCTTGTATGACAACCACTATTTTATGTAACAGCTGCTTATGCTTATGTTCTTCGCTTCACTACTATGTTCATGCCTAAATAGAATGGCTTGTACCAGATTCATCTGCCTATCATTTTACACTGCACATGATATTTTGGTAAGTACTTACTGAAAGATTGAATATATCCTGGAAGCCCAAGATACGGCCACCAAAGTTTTATGGAACTCCAGTTTATCAGAAATTCAGCATAGTCCCCACTACTCAACCTTTTCTTAGGCTTCCGCTCTGAAGACTGTCCAACATGATTTCTTCCCCCAATTTTATTTAAAAAATATTCCTACATTTAAAAATAAACATTAATATGCCCTTCACTTAGATCCAACAGTAAACTTTTGGCCATATTCATCCTTTTTCACACATTTTTCATTGTCATTGAGCCATTTAGAAATAGGTTGTGGACACCTATTATTAGGGAGACACCCCTAAAATTTCCGACATGTATTTCCTAAGAATTATAAAGTTCTGCTAAACACACCCTTATTACAATTAAGGAAATTAATAATTCTTTAATATTTAAAATCCAGTTTATATGTACATTTTATCATTTGACCCAAGAATATCTTTTAAACCTTACCCCCCTCCCCGCCCAGCAAACACTATCAGGATCCAGTCAAGGTTTCCATGTTGTATTTGGGTATTGTAACGTTAGCCTTAACCTTGACAGCTCTTCCATCCTTTTTTTCCCTTGTGACACTGGCATTTTGAAGACTTCTGGCCAGGGTATTTGTCTCCTTTTTTCTTATTTCTTGTAAACCAGAAGTTGGTGTAGAGCCTTGATTGGATTCAATTTAACATTTTTTTGCAAGAATATTTCACAGTATTCATACTTTCCCAGTCATAGTTAAGCTTTCTCAAATGTAACTACATCTACCTGTGCTGTAACTTGCTAGTTGAATCCATCCCACTTTTCAGCACATGCATCCTTCTGTGGTATCCTACAAAGAAGAGCTTAGCATTTAATCCTGTCTTTGTAGAGTATGCATTATTACCCTGGACTGGCAACGTAAACTGCCTACCTTTAATAAAGTGTTGCTGCTACTCTGCCTACACTTGGAGCTGATGCAATGTAATCTGCAGCGAAGTGTACTGATGTCAGCATAGTTTCATGAGTTTCAACTCATGGCACCCTGAGGACTGTTGATGAAAGATGTGTGGGCCCTGCAATTCATATACAGATGAATCTTGATGTTATCAAAGCAGATACCAAGGCAACTGCTGGCCATCTGGCCACATTCCAATTTAGGCAATGTTATTTTTCTTCCTGAAATTCTCTTGCAAGTCCTAATTGGTCCTGGTGTTCTCATGATAGCTTTTTGGTAGCATTCCTCGGAGCCTATTAAAAATTGCAAAATCAAGATTATACTTAATACATACTACATTAGGAACATTCCCTGCCCACTGGATAGAGACCTGTTTGCAGAATTTACTTCATAATCACAAGAGGAAAGTTCCCAAAACTGCCAAGCTTATGTACCTCCTCCTATCCTAGACTTATATTTGATCATGAAAGATAAGTGATCACTTAGGGGAGCAGAACAAAGTGCTCTGGGAAAGCAGAAACTCTTAGGTTGGTATAGACTATCGTTAGCCATCATATTGAAAGTTAAGTAATGCACTCCATCAGTCATTTCTTTTGTGTAGAAGGAAATTTGCTCATGTGGGATTATAAAACAAGGTTAAGTTGACTCCAGATTCAAGTAAGGCAAAATAATATACCAGTTAAGACCACAGATTTTAGAATCAGATCTGGGTTTCAGAAACAGGGCCATTCACTAGCTGGTGACTTTGGACAGTTTACTCATTCTATTTATCACCTATTAAATGGAGCCACAAAACTTCTCAGGATTGTTGAATAGAATGAATAAAATATGAGGTGTGATCAAAAACTACAGTTTAAATAAAAAATGTATTACAGTAAAAGACACATTGCCATTAACCCGTCAAAATACACCCCCTCGCTTTGAAAACACTTATCATTGTTCTTGCCACTTTCTGTTGCAGTTCTGGAAGTCCTCTTCCTTGAGTGTCTTTAATGTGCTATCGTGGCTGCCTCGATGTCCTGAATCAATTCAAAATGTTTTCCTTTCATGATCATTTTGACTTTGGGGAAGAGCCAGAAGTCGCATGGTGCCAGATCCAGGGAATAGGCGGATGAGGACACACCATAATGTTTGTATTTGACAGAAATTGCTATACCAGAAGCAACGTGTGACAAGGGAGCATTGTCATGATGGAGGATGAAGTAAAGACACTCACAAAAGAGGACCTCCAGAACTGCTTCAGAAAGTGGCAAGAACAATGGGATAAGTGTGTTCAAAGTGAAGAGAAGTATTTTGAGGGGGATTAATGACTGTGTCTTTTACTGTAATAAATTTTTTTATGTAAACATTCACTATCTTTTGATCACACCTTGTATATATAAAGTGCTTTAGCTTTGTGTATTGCACATGGTATGCAGTCAGTGTATGGTAGTTACTAATAACTTCAGACCAATTTGGTCACATAGTAGGCATTAAATATTTATTGAGAGAATGAATCTAAGACAGTGGTTCTCCAAGTTTAATGTGGGGAACTTAATTAAAAATTAGAGATTCTAATTCAGAGAGTCTGGGGAAGCCTCCAGAAAAATCTGTATTTTAAATAATTGTCCAGGGGATTTTGACGCAGGTGATCTGAGGATTAGGTTTTGAGAAACGCTGAGGAAAGAAACATTTATTTCCATTTCCTTGCACACTGTTGAAATAGCTATATATCTCAGATGCTGAGAATGTAAAAAGCTCATCACATAATCAAATACCTTTTTTAAAGATTAATAACTAACATTTTTAGGACCATTTTCTAGTACTGAATTTTAAAATAGCAAAAATTATTAGAAAGAGGCATTTTGCGTAAGTAGCATGTGTCATATTCTACTAACTTAATAGTAGTGTCTGCTACTGAAGGATACCAAAACCAATAGGATCATCCAAGTTTACCCAAGAACAGTTCCCGTTCTTAGGCCTAGGCACATTCCAGAAACTGACACCACACATTTTATTCACATGAGTCTGGATTAATTAGCCAAATTGAACATGTTGCAACATTCTTCTACCAGCAGATGCCAGATAGCAAAACATTATCAATCCAAATTAGGCACTCTGCTGGCAGGTGGGCAGCCACTTGAGTGAGAGTGAGCATTACTACGTTGTATCTGCTGAAAAACACTTTCTGTTTGGGCTCTCACTTTTTTCATGTTAGTTTACATTCAGAATTCTAATTATGCATTTGAAAATTCATCTATTAGTCAACAACGTCTTGGATAAAAGATACATTTTTGCCATTTTCCTACTACCATCCTTGCTACCCCCATCCACAACCTGGACTAGCCAGATTGAATTTACTTAAAAGGAACTTAAATATTCACAAAAGAAAAATATCCTGTTCTTTACATAAAAACAGGATTGCTCCCTCAGTTCCCAGAGACTGTATTTTTGCTTCTTAATGCCCATTAATGATAAAATAGGACACTTTGGCATATAAGCCGTTGCAGTAGCTGTGTTAAGTTGCAAAATCAAGTGCCTGTAGTAGCTGGGCAGGTAAAGTAATGGGAAACAATAGGCAGTAGTTTCGGAAACTGGAGAACTCCGTGCTCATCTAAATGGGGCATCACTTCCCAGCCCTAGCCAAATTTTACCATAGGGGAATATGGGCCTAATGTTGCCAGATTTGTCAAGAGGAGCTGAAATGTGGACTTTATATGAAATCTCTTGATTTTTAAATATTGGTTCAAATACTTTTTAAACATTTAGTAAGCCAGCAAAACATTTAACTGGATAGAACCAAGGGCCACCAGGTTATGACCTCTGTCTCTCTTTCATGAAAACATGATTGGTACTTTGGCTGAGAATCTCAAAATGCTTTACCAATGTTTTCTTTTTTGCCATATTTCAGGTGCATTTACTTGTTTAGTAAGGCAGTGAGTCACTTGTCACCTCCATCAGAAATTCAAGATAGATTCTTATATACACTAAGCTTCTGTTCCCTTGATTACAATTTTAAAGGTTTTTACTTTTTGCCACCAACTTAAAAACATGCATATTTTCTCAACCTTGAATTACATTATGAAGTAGGTTTGCTTTATTATATTTTAAAAATATATATTTAAGAACACAATTTGGCATCACGCTCTTGAAAATAAGTAAAACAGGTTTTTAAAAGAAAAACCTTTAAGTAGATCATGCTGCCTTATAGGTACCATGGTGTTGATAAGGATTCAGAGGAATTTTAGAGTTGGAAGGTACTTAACAGGAAATCTAGAAAAAGTCCTTTATTATAGCAACATGATCATTAGACCTAGAATAATAAGAGTCACACTATATTTCTAAGCACTTTCATATCCACTTTTCACTTGAACTTTGCAACTCAGGATAGATACTAAACGTTTTTTATGAGAAAAATAGACCTCCAACAGGTTAAGAAATGTATTCAAGGGCACAGAGTTAGCAGTAGAGACAAGAGTACAACCTTGTGTACCCCACTTGAAGTATAAACGTAAAATAGATTAGAAAAAAATGAAAAAAAAACCTCTAGTACAAGCTTCTGCTTTAAATTATACATTGGATTTTACTGTCACAACTTATTTAAAAGAGAATCCTAGAATAGGATTAAAACTTGGAATCCTAGAATATTCTGAAGCATTTAATTTCAAACTTTAAAAATGGGGTTTTGTACAATTAGAATAAGCTGATAAATTTTAGGTAAATTAATGGAGGGATAAAAATTATGATGAAGAGCTAATGGCTAGTTAGGAGTGGTAGGCAGGTACATAAGGAGATAACTAACTACACTGACCAACAGAATGGTTCCTTGGGGCACCCAGCAAAGATTAACATGGACTAAGGAGACTTTGGTGTGACCTAGGATAGTTTTTAAAACATCCAAATCCTGTCCTGAGCATTTTTAGAAACCAAGAGTTGGCTCTGGCACCGCCAGTATGTTTTCACTTTGATATTTCTGATCTGTATGTATATGCTTTGAGTTAACAGGAATTGAATTTGGATTTTAGTTATTTATTCCCCTTCTGTGTCTACCCGCTATGTGACTGTAGCCTATATTTTCCAGATGGTTAGATGAAAATAGGGTACAATCTGAAGCTAATAGTCCTGTTCAGCTGTTTAACCCATGATCTTGCCTCATCATGTTCCCATATAAGCTAACCTGTGAAAAAAAATACAAAACGTGTAAGCTTTTAAAGTGTTGCATATCTCTAATTAAGATGGAGATTTGAAAGTTCCAGTGGCATGTTCTTTTAAAAATAATATTAATGCTATAAACAAAATCTACAGACAAAAAAGTATTTTTTCCTGCTAAAGGATTTCTTTCAGGATGTTATCAAACATGACAATTGGAATGCTGAATGCTCAAATTAAGGAGAAGAGAAAGTGTGAGAAAGAAAAATCACATGCTGGTTAGAGCCATACATTAGTGTGATTGCGACACAATTCTCAAACTTAAAGAGAAAAAAAAATTCAGTAGTCACTATGCTGTATTTACATTGTTAACATGAGCTTTACTGTTTGACTCACATTTTATGTTCATCGCCCTTTGCAAAGGTCATTAGTAGCTTCAAAACTGCCCATTTCAGTCGAAATTGAAGATCATGTTACTTTAACCTTCATTGGCTTCCACACACCATACTACTCTCCTCTCATCTAACATCTTAAATGTGTTTGTACAGTGAGGCAGCACACTAAATGCTTTTGGGGTCTTCAGGCCATTTCTCCAGATAAAACATAAAGAAAACAGAAGACACCAGGCCTTGGAGTCTGGCAGACATTAGTTCAAATCCTGTTTTTCCCGTTTTTCCCAGCTACGTGATGTTGGACAAGATAACTTTTCCTAGACCTGGCTTTAGTCTGTTAAATTTAATATATGTATGTATTAGGGGATGCAATGGGAGGTGGGTAAATGAGTAATTCAATTCCAAAGTCTTGGAGTAAAAGTTATTTTCACAATTATTAGAGAAATTCCTTTAAATGTCTATATAGTTAAATATATGATTTTGTACTAACACACTGTGCTGTTAATTATTCTTAAGCAAACTAAAATTTAAGAGCCACTATGCTAAAGAAGCTAGAGTAGATTTGTGGGCATTGAAACTGTTCTTCCTTTAAGATAACTGTTAAGGAAATATGGGTGGCAGGGGATGAGCAGAGAATTCTCAAGTATTCCTGCTTGCCTGTAGATTTTTCATTTTGTTTTATTAATAAGCCTGTATACATGTCAGTAGCCTTATTTTCTAAAAAACCTAATTTTATGACAACATTGTAATGGTACAACAGTAAGAGTCACTAAAACTCACTGAGCTCTTACCGTGTACTAGGGACTGGCCTAATGGCTTTGTATGAATTATGTTCTTTCATATGCCATCTAAAGTAAGTGCCATTATAGAGGAAACTGAGGCTTAGAAAATTAAGTAATTCATTTAAATGACTAATCTGACTCCAGATCCTTTTCTCAACCACTACACTATATACTCTTAACCACCAACCCTATCATTTACTGTCTTTCCACATCCTTTGTAGGTGAGGTTAGATCCATTTCTATAGCTTATGCTACTAGACCACTGGCTCTGGCCCCAGTCCTTTTTACCTCCTACTGGACTCCCACACTCAGGGGGTCTGAACCTAACTCATGGTCTTCCCCTTCCTTCCTAACCTGTTCCTGTGTTCCCAACTTAAATTAATACCTGCACCATCCACTCAAAACATGCAGCTTGAAATCTCTGTCATCCTTAGTCATTTTCTTACCACCCAGAGGGGGGTGGGGAGGGCCAGGGGAGTGGTCGTGGAGGTTTGAATCTCAATTTCGTATATCCTTGAATACCTCTTATATCTTTTATTAATGCCTGTCATCACTGCTTTTGTTCATATCCTGATCATCATACCTAAACAATTATAGCTTACTAATCTCCTTGCCTCTAGTGCCTCTTCTGTTTTTCATTTTTGTCTAGAATGGGTTTCCAAAAACTGAATCACATCAGGAACCCACTCAGCCATCCAATTAGCTCCCTCCTGTGTATAGGATATAAAGTTCAAACTCTCGAGGCATGCATGGCATTCAAGGCTGAGCATGAACTGGCCTCCACCTAGCTAGTCCCACCACAGTACGAACACTACTCTAACCATTCCCTCCGGCTTTTTTTTTTTTTCATTGCTTCTTTCTTTGAGCATATTTTTCACTTTGTCTAGAACACCCTCCCCTTGTTACACAGTTGCTTCTCTTTGTAATAAAATCCCCATTCATCCTTCTGGGACTAGTTCCAATATCACGTTTAGTACATCTTCAGAGACCAGCCACTGTCACCTATCCTGAACCAAGTCACTCATGGTTTTGGTTTCTTAAAGCACAATAGATTGTTTTTATTAAAGAATGTTTTGTTCGACTAACTATTTATTTACGTGTGTCTCTGCCCCCATCTCACCTTCCCCAAATTCTTCAAGAACTGGTTCTCATCCACTGTATCTCCCTCATTTAGCTGTGGCTGACACATCATTTAGTATGTTTGATGCAAGAAAAAATGTTTGCACAGGCACATATGATTTCAAATTCCTCCTCTTATATGACATTTACTTTCTACTCTGAAAGAATAATTCCCTATCGCCAAAAAGAGCATCCTTTTCTACTTGTCTTTACTGTCCAGCACTTACATCCAAAGCTCTGTCCTTCTTAACATATATGGCTATTAACTTTATTTTTTATGTTCAGTAGCTAATGTGTGATTTGTTTTGATCAGTTTTTCACTACTTGTAGTAACTCAATCCAGAAAATTTTAAATTTGTAAACATTTTTGTAGCAGAGAAATATGGTAGGATGATTACTATGTTGAAGCATGAAAATATATAACATTAAAATAAAGTGGACTGGAAATAGAACTGGGAGAAAAAAGATATAAAATCTGATTAAAAAATAAATTCATTTTTTAAAATTGATGGATGATGGTGTAGCTACCAAATTGCTATATTTGGATTATATTGGGTACATTTTTAAAAGACTGATGTTATTGTTAAATATGCCAAAAATTATATCCTTTATAACTATTTAAACTTATGATAAATTTACATGTCAATTTAGAAATGTGTAAAGGGGTACCTAGTTGTTCCACCTAGTTTTTCAAAATCTCCGGGTTTTTGCAAGCATAAAACTTGAGAACCACTGATATATATTCTCAAGGTTCAGAAGCATGCTTTAGTGCTCTTGTCCAGCCCCACACCCATAATTTTGATTACCATACTAAATCACCTTAGAGATTTTTAATTTGTCCAAGTTGTATGATTAACTTATCAACATGTATATGATTGATTATAGTCCTTCCTAGACTTGTGTCTTTCAACTCTCACTCCTACAGCTTAGTAAAATATTTCATGACAAAGATTTAGTTTCCTTCCAGATTCTTCTGGATTAATTTTAGGCATCCACCTTAAATGGCTATGACAGGTTTGCTTACTTTGTCATGACTTTGAAACGCACTATCCGTCTAAAACCATTATCTCTAGGAGAAATTCCAAACTAAAGAAACTATGGGGGAAAGGGAAAGCAGCAGGTTATTTTCCAATTACCCAGACCAAGAGCTTCAAAAAATTATTGATACTGCATTCTCTAAGCAGTAAAAGTTTGGGTTCTATTAGTGTAAGAATTTTATTTCTGCAGTTTAATGTTTTTTTCTTAAAATATGCCTTGACCATCTTTCATTTTAAAATCAGGCACAGTATTCCATGGTATTGCTGTTCCATAACTTAACGTTTGTCATATTGCTGAACATTTAGATTTACCCATTGCTGAACATTTTGCTATTCAATGCAGTGCTTTAACGAACCTTCTTATTCCTGTATCTTTATACACTTGTGCTTTGTTCCTTTAGGGTTCATTACTAGAAGTACAATGTTTACATCAAAGAAAATGTGCATATTTTTAGAAAATAGTATAAAATATTAAAAACTACAAAATATCCCTCTAAAAGAGCTGTACCAGCAAACCTACCCAACAGCGTGCCCATTTCCCTATACCTTCCCTAACTCTGGATACTATCAGGCTTTTGACTTTTTTACAAGACATCTCTCTCTCTCACACACACACACACACAACCAAATGAGACCATAATGATTTTCCTATTTAAACGGCAATACCCACCACCATCCCCTGCACTCCTAAATCCCCTTAAAATATTTTATTTTCCATAGCACTTACTACCTTCTAGCAATTTATCTCTCTCCTCTCTAAACTGTAAGCTCCAAAAGGGCAACATCTTTGGTCTTTGTGTTGTTCACTAATAAATGAATGTCGACACATATTGACAGCATGTAGACACATATTGAATTGAATGATGTGGCAGTTGTATGATACACATGAATTTCAGCCATAGCTGGTATGTTTCTTCATTGGCCCATCTGTCCCCAGTGTTACACACATCTTACCAATAAGAAAGTATCCTCAGGAGTAGCCACAATTCCTTAGGGCATGTTGTACCAGACAGAACACCCATGTTGGGTTATTAGCAGGCCACCTGGAGAAGGAAATAAATGCTCCTTCCTACTCTGGACCCCTGGGCAGTTATCAAGACAATGCATGTAGCCTTGCCAGTGCAGCCATCCAACCACCACCATGCTTATTTTAGCCCTTCCCTTCCTGTTTCTCTCCTGCCAATGCCTTGGGGGGGCTAAGAACAAGAACCAACCCTAGGTAAGCAGACACTCCACCCAGGCATGTGATGGCGCTAATCTTGCCCACACCAGGCCCAGCCCACTCCCTACCAGGCCTTTGGCCCCACACCCTTTCCAGTAACAATGGCAGCTCAGTCAGAGAACTAAGGTTTGGTACAGCACCAAGTTTCATTGTTTTCCTCAGGCCAGATTTTAGATGTGAAAGAGGTATAGACCAGAGAAAGCAAAGGATAGTGATTGAATTCTGGGTAGCTGGCGTTGCTAATCTATAAAACAGCTAAGAGTTAAGTATTTGTTCATCCACTATTTTAGCATTTTGGTGATACAAATGCGTTGCTACTATGTATTTCCTTCACGTTTATCACATCTATAATGTACATCGTCCCTTTCAGTAGCATTATTATATCAGGTTCAAATAAGGGCCTAATGAATATTTTCATTGTGATGTCTTTAATGGAGAGGCTACATGTTATTTTAGTTATATTGAGGCTAATCAGGGATCTGCAATGTTATTAACCTTCAACATAACCTGGGGGAGAAAAAAGTAAATGATCACTAGGTGCCACTGGCAGGCCTAAGTATCAGGAAGGTAAGAACGCAGCATAAGTTGTGCATTCTAAGGAAATAGCATACTGCATTTGCTCCGATTCCAGTTAGTGATAGCTGCTTTATTCCTGGTCCATTCCCTACTTTATTTTTACTCCCAGACAGCAGCGTAGGGGTAAACTCTGATGACCAAGTTCTGGAAAGCGGATAGAGGTTCCTCAAGAACCTTAGCTGTACCAGAATAGGAATTTGAATGAGAGGAAAAGGCGTGGTGGAGTAAGAGCAGGAAGCTTTTATAAGGAATGTCCTTGTCCAAGTGGTAGTGAGTGGGAATAACTAAGACCAGAAGCAGCTTCACTTGATTACAGCTCACTTGCAGTGGGTGGTCAATGCAGGCACCAAGCCAGCATCACCACTTGACAATAAATCTTTCTTCTGTGGTGATGTTGTGCAAGAGTCTGGTAAGGTTGCATCAGTGTGGTGAAATATCACAAAATGGGTGGGACGATCTAGAGAACCATCTGTTTAGAAAGGGATCATGCTAAAATTACAGTCCAGAACACCTTGAATACATGGCATAGGATTAATCTGGAATGTAACACTGGGAACAAATGCATCAGCCAGAGATGGTATATATGCTAGGATAGTCTAACAAAATTCTCAGATAAGGGTATTCATTGGTACTTCAGCATATAGTTTATCTCTGTATTGAGGAAAATAGTAAACTGAAAGCATACCTCACTTCCATTCAATAGCCAGTTTCACCTGTTACTTCCCCATAACTTGCAGCTATATAGCCAGTAACTGCTCATGTTTTTTGTCATAACAAAAGGGTTCAAGTAGAAACCAGCTGTTAGCCATTGAGAGAAGTGAGAACGTTAGTAAATGTTTACCTACTACCTCATCCTTTCCGGAACTACCTGCCTTAATGCCACCACCTCCCAAGTGGTCATGTTATTTACCTCACCCACTATTCAGGGGAGATACTATCAGTGAACCAAAGTGGCTGCATATAAATGCCTTTGTTTTTCCTCAGCTGATATCTACTAGATCATTATCTTTGTCTAAAAACAAGCCTTACCAATTTTTCACTAGGAGGGGGAAAATTTTAGAATATGAAGCCTTTCAATTACCACCACCGATTAACAAAAGTTGACAAAGAGTTAGATGTTTATGTGGACTATCTCAACCTTGTTTCAATGTAAAGACCCACAGGAAATTGAGGGGGAAATTATACAAGGATAATTCATTTTTTTATAGGAATTGTGATTTTACTTCTTAACTACAATGGAAATGTCTCAAGCAATATGCTTTGGGAACCCATTCTTGAGTAATACTAATAATTGATTTCTCATTTAAGGGAAAAACTGTATCCAACAATTCAGATATGGCAGAAGTGAAGTTCGTATTCCGGGAAGTTCTTCCAAAACAAGGTATTTAAATCACAAATACTTAGATCATAATAGGGACCTAAAAAGTAATAAGCAGTTCTGTTTAGATACAAACCACCATTGTTAGTTACTATTGCCTACAGTCTTCAGTACAGTAACATGCTGTCCACTTTGGACGGTAGTAGGCTATACCATATAGGTTTGTGTAACCACGCTCTATCATGCTTGCACAATGATGAAATCACCTA
This sequence comes from Hipposideros armiger, assembly GCF_001890085.2. Lineage (NCBI taxonomy): Eukaryota > Metazoa > Chordata > Mammalia > Chiroptera > Hipposideridae > Hipposideros > Hipposideros armiger. Next base: position 1,176,364 of record NW_017731455.1, on the reverse strand, counting down.
CAATGCATTTCTGATTGTCTACCCATCATGAAGTGGTGCATGTCTACAGTATTTGTTAGCATTTGACAACTTTAAACTATTTTGTCTTATATCCCATTTACTGTCCGTTTCTACTATGTTACTTTCAAAAGTAGGTTGTAAAGGAGTAATTCATTGCTTTTTCCCAGTAAAAGTACGACAAATGAAGCAGTTTCTCAAACCTAGAAATCCTGTTGTTATACTCAAGATTGCAGATTACAAGATCAAATTTTCAATAAAAAAAAGAGCACTGTAGTTCACCATATTTAATAAGGTCTGAAAGTGGGGGAAAAGAAACCTAAATCAAGCAATAGTAAGAAATGCTGAAGGTTTCAATTAAACATTCAGTAATCTGAATATTCATGTTAAATGAATACCATATTTTACTATAATAAGTATTTTCAGGGACTGTGAATTTCTCCCAAATCTTTTTTTAAATTAAACATTTGACACAAAAAGTTGTGTGTCTCATGGTAGCTTAGAATCATAAGTAGAAAGTTCAAAACTTGTCTTCCTCATGAACTCCCTAGTATTAAATGCTGATTTTTTTTTATATATATATTAAAGAAATGTTACAGGGGTTAACTATGAGAATAGATTTTCATTTACAATGGATTAAGTTTTTAGACCTTCATTCTACCTGAAAATCCAAACTGGATTATCTCAAATTAATTTTTTTCTTTTAATTTAGGACAGTTGTCTGTGGAAGATATAACCACAATGGTGCTGTGTAAACCCAAACTTTTACCCTTAAAATCTCTGACTCTGGAAAAACTGGAGAAAATGCAGCAAGCAGCAAATGATACAATTCGCCAACAAGAAATGGCAGAAAAGGAACAGCAGCAAATAACTCACTGATAACTTGGCACTTCTATGTAACACCCTACCTTACTTACTATTAATAGCTAGTAAATCTGTGTGGCTGAAAGTAGTATGTGTTAATAAAACTGATAGTTTTCATATAAATAATATAAAAATACCCAAGACCAATGAAACTTGTATTGTGAATTTCAACACTCTGGTTTGTATTGAAGTAATAAAAAAACTGTGAACCCAAATTTTATGGGGTTTTTTACCCCGTTTTTTAGAACTGCAAATTACTGTTCTCCATTCCTATTACTATCAGTTTTATAGATAACATCCTTAGGCACAAGTGATTAAATGCAACTTTTATATTCAGAGAATCTTTACATGTTTATTAAAACCTGAATTTGAAGATATATTCTAGTCTTGTGTTAAGTGTTCATGCTGGGCTTTTACATTACCTAATTGTAAAACTTTCTTAAGAATTTTGTGTCATGTCATGTTTAAGGCTATCTTGCTTGACCAAATGATCCTACCAGTAATGACAAAACTGTATTTCTTAAAATAAATTCCATTTTTAAGAAACCCTCACCTGAGCTTTTAATTATACTGATTTTAAGGACTTAACGAATTACTGGCTACCTTAATTATCTAGATATCAAACACAATTAAAACCCTAAAAATGGAGAGTATATATGGACTTCAAAGAGCCCATGAGGTAAATATGAACAATTTGTGGTTTTAATTCAGAAAGACTGTACTTAAATCTGCAATAGGTATAATCCTAAGAATACCTTTGTAAATTCTGAATATAATTCTTGGTTGGTTTGCTGCAGTAAATAACAGATAATTTAAATTAGCATAGACCTTAAGCCTTATTGAGAAATTAAGGATCTGCAAAAGAGGTTAGAAATATGATCATTCTTTACATAATTGTTATTTATTGGCAGCTACTATTCAGACACTGAATAAATGTAAAAATTTTGAGTCTTTGAAGAATAATTTTTTATAACACAAACATTCAGTAATAGAACTTAAGAATGATGAAAGGTAATATAGATTTTTTAGAAATTTCATTAAGCTATAAAAATCAAAAAACAAGGAAGTGTACATGTATTTCCCAAGTATAATATTAAAAGATATTATTTACTATTGTACTTTGGATTTAAAAGAAACATTTGTAAGAAACAAAGTTTAAATTCACTAGGTTCAAATATGCTCCCTTATGTGATTTAAAATTTACTGTGCAAAATAATTTTTAAAAAAACTAAAATAAATGTACTCCCAATAAAGAATCAACACTGCTTCACATGTTTTATTTTGTCACACATTCTTCTAGAACCAGGTTCATTTTTCCAGTTTTGTAGAAAAATAGATGTTCCAGCCACCACTTACTTAACTGTCTAGTCTTTAAGACCAATCAGTATGTTCCCTGGAAAGATGAATAAGTCTCATGACTGACTCATTTTCTTAAAATTCTTTAAGACAAAGAAATAACTTTTTTTTTTTTACTCCCAAAGCACAGTATTTCAACAGCAGCAGCCAACATGGGGTTTTAGCAGCTTAACTTGACCCCCTAAATAAAGCTTTGTATCAACCAGTGATTTTACTACAAAAACACTGTCCTTGAAAGAAAGGAGTGGCAGTCAGACATCAATGCAAAACTTGGAATGATTAGGTCATAAACATGGCACTTACAAAAGGTAGCTTATGAGAATATTCCACTTAAGAAGTGGTTCCTTTTCTGTCCCTTCTTTATACCCTCAAAAAAAAACAAAAAAAAAACCAAACACTTCCTTTAAAAATTCCCCTTAAATGTAAATTTCAGAAATGCCTTGTACCCAAACAAGTGCTTAAAAAACAAAAAAAAACACCTGTGCTAACAACTCTTACAATTCAGATATATGTATTTTTATAACATCTAAGACTGCAAGAGTTCTTATATTCAGTAGCTCTCTGGTTTAAGACGACCTCCATCTCCTTCACTTACAAAACGTTTTCTGCCCCTGTAATACAAAAAACATAAACATGAAAACAGATATAAATTCTGACTATAGTCCATTTTAAAAATTACAAGTTTGGTATTTCCTAGTTATTAAGTTTTGAAGGGTTTTATTGTTTAAAAAAAAAAAATCAGTATGCCTCTAAATCTTTTCAAAAAGACTCTTTCCCTGCTATATATCCTAAGATATGGCATATCAAATGAACTGTTAATCTGAGTAGGTTTTAGTTGAATAAAAGCTTACTGAAATAACTCCATTGTCCAAATATTAAAAAGTTAAAATATAAATGAGACAAACATTTGCTATTTAGAAATTTAATATTTATTTGTTATTAATATTATTTGAAAGCTAAACAGTGAGACAAATAGGAAACAACATAATTTGGAATTATGTAAACTAGAGCTACAGAACCTATCAAATTATCCATGTTTAAAATTAAAAAAAAAAAATCAGATGTAAAAAAGCCATAACCTGAATATAGAAAAATAAATCAGAATCCAATTAATTCCAGTCTATGCCTCATTTTGGGGATTCCAGCTATTTCAAACTCAAGCAGACTTGCTCTGTACTGTAACCACACTCTAGCTACAGCAACAGCCCAGAAGGAATAGTTGACCAGCAAACGACAGCAGTAAGTGGGAAAGAGAGCTTGGGCAGAATGAGTCCTTATTCTGACCCTAGACCAACATTCACAGGCATTTGAGACTACATACAAATGTGCACTTCACCCAAATAAGCAGGATAGAGAGTAAAAAGTCAAAGTTCTATAGTATACACAGAAAGTTTAGGTGTCTCCTGAAATGATACTTGAGAGTAAAGTCACAATAAAGATAACCAGTTAGCCCTTTGAACAGAGGCGGAAAAACTTTAAAAGCCAGTGCCAAGGTGCTGACCCATTTTCATACTAAGTCTAAATGGAAACCAGCTATATTTTCATGAACTTAAAGTCACAGACTATATTAGGAGACCAAAGTAGGGAACAAAGTAGTAAGTCACAAGAAATCTTGCGAAAGTTGACAGTTTTTACTGACTTATACCACTTAGCACATCAGGTACATAAAGGGTACCGTCACCAAGTAGAAATCTACATTTTTAAACATTTTTATCAAAGCCATTAAACTTTTATCTTCCACCATTATCCCTTCCTTCTCTCTTAATGGCTTCTACTTTATAGAGCAAAGGGACACTACCAGGAAGTATTTTTCTGAGATTTAAAACTCACAATACACAAATAAAAATACAAAGAACTTAGAAATTTTTTGATAAAAATTGCAAAAAATTTAAAACGTACATAACAGATCCACATAAGAAGTTTAGCTATTACTAAATTTTTATACCTATGAGGTGTGATAAAAAAAGTGAATGTTTAAATTTAAAAAGATTTATTACAGTAAAAGATACATTACCATTAATCCCCCTCAAAATACGCCCCCTTGCGTCAAAAACATCGCATTGCTCTTGCCACTTTCTGAAGCAGTTTTGGAAGTCCTCTTTCATGAGTGTCTTTAATTGTGCTGTCATGGCTGCCTCAATGTCCTGAATCGATAACAAATAGTTTTCCTTTCATGGCCATTTTGAATTTGGGAAAGAGCTGTAAGTCCCACAGTGCCAGATCCAGTGAATAAGGTAGATGAGGACACACCATAATGTTTTCATTTGACAGAAAGTGCTGTACTAGAAGCTATGTGTGACACGGAGCGACATGGAGCGTTGTAATGATGAAGGATGAAGTAAAGACACTCACAAAAGAGGACTTCCAGAACTGCTTCAGAAAGTGGCAAGAACAATGGGGTGTGTTTGAAGTAAGGGGAGTATTTTGAGGGGGATTAATGGCAGTATGTCTTTTACTATAATAATTTTTTTAAATTTAAACATCTGTATCTTTTGATCACACCTCATATTACATCATAAGTTTTAACAAAAAAATTCATCAACTACTAAAGAGTTAGATCCTAGTAGCACAAATAACTCCAAAGAATCAATCAATCTCTCTCTCTCTCTCTCTCTCTCTCTCTCTCTCTCTCTCTCTCTCTCTCTTTCTCGCTCGCTCGCTCTCAATCAGATTAAGATCCAATTAGCCCCAATTCTCCATTCTATGGAGCAAAAGGAAGCAATGTAGAATACAAGAATGAGCCTAGTTCTTTGAAGCCAGAAATTCTGGAATCATCCTTGCAAGGCCTCTACCATCTATGACCTTAGAAAAGGTACATTACAGCTCCCTAAGCCTCAATTTTCTCATCTTATTTGTGATAATATTTACACTGAAATAATATTTAAACTACTCAGAACAGAGCCTGATACACAGAACTGCTCCACAAAATTCGTTCCCGAGCCAGCTGAATGGCGCATTGGTTAAGAGCTGGCTTGGGATGCCAGAGGACCCCAGTTTGGATCCCACATATGAGGGCCAGTGACACTGCCCTCTACAGCTAAGATGCTGAACAACAGCTCAACCTGGAGCTGGGCTGCCTTGAGTCGCCTGCGACGGCGGGCGTAGGCTGCAGCACCTGCTGCAGTGGGTTGCCATGAGCTACCATGTGTAGCCAGCAGCCAGCGTGAGCGGCCGTCCAGAAGCTGGCAACTGATCTGTCTCTCCCAGGAAGAGTGCAATGATGGTGCCAACTTGGGCCAGTGAAGCAACGTCCTCCACAACTAGACTGACGAACAAAAGGACAGCAACTTGTCTGTTCCCCTTCCCCAATTCCCCAGCGCTGTTCCCATCCCCCAATTCCCCAATAAAAATCTTTAAAAAAAATTTAGTTCCCTTCCAGTGGCTTCATGAGGTAGTCCTGTATGGATTTACAAGGGACAAAATAAGCTCTGCCCTTTTTTCTCCATAAACTTAAAACAGATGATTTTCACTCTTGGGTGACTTCAGGGAAGATATTATTATTTTTCTGACAGCTCAGAATGACAGAAAATTAACTTAGCCTTCCCATGCACCTATGTTGAGAAAGTAATAAAGTACCTTGAAGGACAAAGATCTCTGAGTTGTTTGGAAATTATTCCAGCCTGAAAACATTCTTCTACAAACCGCTCAAGCACAGAGTATGAATGTGGGACATCCAGATTAATGTCTGGAATTTCATTATAAATTCTCTCATAACCCTAGAACAATGAAATTATACACAGAAATGTTAGCCCATATGAATTACATAATGCCATACAACTCATCACCGTCATCAAGCTATATTTAAGGACAAACATTCATATAAAAGACTGAAGTCACATCTGGACCTTGAAAAGTACAGATAGTAGGTACATTTGTTACAGAATGTTTTATTTAAAACTGTTCTCTCAAAACATCTTCAGGCAGACATCAGATATTAGACACATTTCTTCCCTATCACTTCTCTATACACATTTACTACATTTTAAAAATATAAAAGGCAAGTTAAGAACCTCACTAATAATTTAATAATAATGTATTACAATTTTAAATAGGAATAAATTAAATACTTTAAAATATAATTTGTTAAAAGTTCATGTTTCTCTCTAGATATAAAATAGAAATTATCGTATCCTAGAAACAGAACTCTTGATGAAGAACACACAATCACAATCACATTTAAAAAATACAGGTAAAAAAAAAACTCATTAAAGTGTTACTTTCCAACAAATGGCTGCAGAAAGGTTCAAACATAAACACTGCCATTGGGGGAAAAAAAAAACACCTACAGGCATACTACTAAACATACCTGAAAGAAAATTTCATTAACAATTCATAATATTTATTCAATCATTATATATTTAAGGTATAAGCCTAAAAATTGTTCAAAATTAATGTTATACTTACTCTTTTCATTTGGTCTAAAGTAATGGTAGAAGATTTCCAAAGGGATTTTAATAAATCCAAAATCATCCTAAATGTATTTTCTCCAGTTGACTCCAAAACCATTACAATGGCCTGAAAATTGAATGAATGAATGAATGAATTTTGGGTTATCAATTCATATAAGAGACTGCTCCTAAAATGTATCAGATCCCTTTTCTCTAATATGTTAACTATAATCATTATAAAAATGTTAAAACTTTCTCCCTTAACTTAAATTTTTAAAAAGATGTATATTATTAAAGAAACATTAAGGACCATGGTACAAAAAGGAACACTTAATCATTCTCTTTGGAATATCAAAGTAATCTTACTTCATATACTAGCTCATGGTGAAAATGAGGTACTTCCAGTTCCTTAAGGCAATGTTCAGCTTCAGATATGTCTCCAGAGAGCAAATACTCTTTCAGCAGCATATCAATCTATTAAATTTAAAAATTGAGATGTGTTAGAATTCTGAGTTTTAAAAAAATTGTACTTTGCCTAAAGGATTTACTTACTCTCATTACATGATGAAATAGCAGGTTACAAACAACTGTCTAAGAACACATAGATTTGACATGACACTATCATAACAGAATATTTTCATAATTAAAAAGCAAATCCCCAATTCTAAATTTAAGAAGAAAATGCAGTGTTTCAGTGCGTCTTTAATAATCATCGAGAACTATGTGTGTAGCCTTAAGGTGTACATACCTTGAGTTGTGACCAGAATTCTTCAATGCTCCCTGTAAAGCAAGGGATCTTAAATACCACTAGAGGGCACTAACTGAAAGTCTCAAAATGAACTTCTAAAGTGGCACAAGCTCATTTCCATCAGGATGACCTCAAAAATAGTGCACTAGGATCCAAAAAATGAGATATCAGGACTTTACTAGACAGGGTAAAGATATCCATATAGTTTCTCTTTTCTCTACAACTGAGGATAAAACCCATTATCTGTAACATTCATCCAGTAATTCAGCTTCCAGTTATAGTTAAAGAGGCAAGTCTTCTCTTTCTTGTTCAAATTTGTACAATAACATCTATGGCTCCAGAGAAAAACAGGAAAAGTTTTTCAGCATAAGAGCTTCAACTACTAGGAATGTTCTTCCCTATACACTGCCTGTTAAAATCACCTTTGCACCTAGCAGATGCTCAATGTTAGTTGACTGAATAAAATAATCTCATGTATCTTCTACTTCATATTTCGTATTTCTACAATGGATTTCGTAAAAGGTAAAGTAAAATTTGATCAACAGAATACATCCTGATAATTTCTATTATGCTTTTGAGTAAATATTTAAAAGCACAACGTTATTTGAATAAAATGTTCACTATAATTATAAATACATTTATTTAAATTGTATCACTTAGTTTTTAAACTTTGTTATGTAACTTAAAGTAGTTATTAAATGTTTTCCATCAGGTTTCATGCATTTTTGAGAATAAATTCAAACACATGTAAACATTTCTAAAAGTACTCTTTGTCCAACTCATCCTTCCATGAAAAAGTAAATGAATATCCAAATGTCAGCCTCAAACTGAAATATTGTTAGTTTTATTTCAATTTGTATTTTGACCATTTTTTGTTCACATAATTCATATACCATAAAATAGTTTGGCAGCTTCTCAAAATATTAATTTTGGGGAGTATAGATGCTCCTCGACTTATAATGGGGTTATGTTCCAATAAACCCACAATAAATTGAAAATATTGTTAACTCAAAAATGCATTTGACACCTAACCTATAAAACATCATAGTTTAGCCTCGCCTATCTTAAATGTGCTCAGAACAACTTACATTAGCTTACAGTTAGGCAAAAAACATCTCACCGCCACTGCTCAGCATCACAAGCAAGTATCATATCACTTATTTCGCTAGCCCAGAAAAAGATCAAAATTCGAAGTACAGTTTCTACTGAATGTGTATAGGTTTCACACCATCATAAAGTCAAAAAATCGAACCATCGTTAAGTTGGGGACCATCTGTATTATCATCTTAACAATATTACATCTTCTAATCCATAAACATAGGATATCTTTCTATTTGTCTTCTTTAATTTCTTTCCAACAATGTTTTGCAGTTTTCAGTGTACAAGACTTGTATTTTTTGTTAAATTTATTCCTAAGTATTTTAATCTTTTTTTATGCTATTATAAATGTAATTGTTTACTTGATTTCAATTCAGATCATTCTAGTGTATAGAAGTAGAAGTGAATTTTGTATATTGATCTTTTATCCTACAACCTTGCTGAATTCATTTATTAGTTAATAGTGTGGTTTTTTGCTTTTGTTTTTTGTTTTGTTGTTGTTTTTGTGGATTCATTTGGTTTTCCGTATACAGGTCATGTCAGCTGGGAATAAAGATAGTTTTATTTTTTATTTCCTTTCCAATCTAGGTGCCTTTTATTTCATTTTCTTGCCAAATTGCCCTGGTATCTTGCCTGTTTTTAAACTCAATTTTTCCAGTAACTTTTTGTTTAAAACAGCACCAATTCATCTATCTTAACACATATAAAGGCAAAAATGGTCAAAGCACGAACTATATTTAAAGCTCCTTAACTCTCAAACTAGCTATACATATCATTAACAAATGAAGTACTGAAACAAGTCACATGTAAAGACCGTATTCCAAAATCAGAAGCACATTAACTATAAATCTTCTAATTTTCTTAAAATCTGCAAATATGGAGATTAAATACTTTTTTGGTTTCTTGATCTAGAACATCATTTTACTGCCAAAAAAATCCATAAAAAATAAATCTGGCATTTAAATGTAATAAATCAATTACTTTTTCTTTTAAAGCATGCATATAGGTAGTGAACCTCCTTATAAAAATCTACCACTCTGATCTACTCTAGTGTTCATAATTTATAACCTGAGACTATCTAGTTACAAATTGCTCATATAAAAATGGATATTTACTGGAAATGTCTTATTTCAACGGTACTTGAACTTACGTTTTTTGGGGGGTTTTTTTGGTAACTTTTTTTTTTTTAATTAGGGAACAGTGTGTTTTTCCAGGACCTACCAGCTCCAAGTCAAGTAGTTGTTTCTATGTAACTGTGGAGGGCGCAGCTCAGTGGGGATCCAACCGGCAACCTTGGTGTTGTAAACACTGCACTCTAACCAACTAGCTAACTGGCCGCCCCTTGAGCATTTTAAAATATCAATATAAGAAAAAGACTACATGCATTCCTTCATACATAGCTTTCTTATAATTATTCATGAAAGCCCTTTTAACACAGTCCATTTTTAAGTCAGAGAAACCATACAAATTTAATAACAATTATATAATTATTATATAATTTACAGCAAAAATTATATAATTTAAAGCCAAATATACAAAAATTATTCAATTTCCCATTTGCAGCTTTAAGGCTAACTTAATTTTTGTCCAAAAAATACCAGCTAGAGGAATACATAAAATTAAGTTCAAGATACTACGCAATAGTTACCTCTTTAACAAGGTGATTAACAGACTGCTGCCCACCTCCGGAGCCCCACACGCTGTCTTTACGCTTTCTACCTTTAGACATACTCAGGAGCACAGTAGCCTTGTCCAGAGCAGCTCTACAAAAAAAATATTACTTAAATAAATAAACTTAATTCTGACACTTGGACATGCTTCAGGTTGATCAAATTATGGATTAAAAAAAAAATCATATTCACAAAAAGCTTTCACATAACACAAAAGCAACCTAAAATTGAAAGTCTTTTAAAAAACTATTTTTCAAAATAAAAAGTTGGGAGCAAAAAAAAGTTGCTTCTCATGTTAATATTCTCATACTCTATTATAATTTCCATTCCTTGGTCAATAAAAATCTAGTGTTATTACAAAATAAGTGATCAACACTGAGAAGGAACACTTCACATAAAGCTAACCTTTACTTAGATCCATGCCTTCCCAGTAGTCGTCCCAGAAAATTAAGTTAACATCTATACCTGAGTAAACCTAAGACATGGCTAAGTCCAAATCTAAGTTTCTAGGAAGTTATAGAGAATCATATAGCATAATTCCTAAATATCATATTTAGCTTCCAATTATACCAAAGAACAAGACTGGAAAACATTATTTCTTAAGATTTCTTTAGCAGATAAATATAAAACTGGGCTCCTGTTAATATTATCCATCTTATTAGAATATTGCAGAATGTTAAAACCTGAAGGGACCTTATAGAACACTCTTAAGTCCAATCCTTTCATTTTATAAATAAGGAAACTGAGGCCCAGAGAAAAGTGGTTTGTTTGACATGAAGATAGCTAATGGTTTAGCTAAAAACCCAAACTTCTGCATTATAGTACTGTCCTCTTCCTGTTATATCATGCCAACAATCTCTCAATTTTGTTTTAACAGTAGAGAATACACACAAATGACAAACAGATGTCTACAATGTCTGATTAATTCAAGTGTCATTTCAATAGAATCCTGTAGAAGTTTCCCTATTTTGAAATTCTAAGTAGGAAAATTGATTTACTTACCTAGCCTGTACACAACCTACAGTTCCTTTGTAACTATCAATATAGGTATTACATAAAATTCCATCTCCAACAGCTCTAGCAATAAACTGGCCCACCAACTGTAATAAAAAAATAAAAGCTATATTAAAAAACTAAAATAAACCTTTATAGGACACAATTACTAAATACATAAATGATGAAAATTGGTTGAACTACAGCCAATGCCTAAGACATGTTGGAATATTTAAAAAATATCTATTTATCACCTACTAGTTATGCTTGGCATACACTCCCACATTTTAACCTTCTAGTTAAGTACCATCAGAAAGGGGTGGGGGGTCTCATCTATTTTGCTCACTACTGAATCCCCAACACCTTGCACACTGCCTGAAACAGTACGTGATCAAAAATACTTGTTAAGTCAATGACTTCAAGTCAAGAGAAACCTCTCTACTAAAATAAAATAAAACTAGGTTTTCTCAAAAAACTGTTTGATTAATGGAATTTATCTTATAGAGAAAAATTCGTGTAGAAATATTTATCTGAAAATATTATATAATATTTACAGCATTATAAAAACTGGAAACTTTAGTGTCCAACAACAAAGGTGTGGTAAAATGGTACATACATAAGATGGTACACTATACGGTCACAGGGAAATACATTTACCACATATTTACATATGGTGTAAGAAAACTCAAATTTACAAAATAGCACGTTCAATATGATTCCATTTATTAAAACAACAAAAAAAGTAAAAATATTTAAAAACCATACACTGATATATATCCACAGAAAGTAGAATGGAAGATTTAACACCAAAATTTTAACAGTGATTATATTTGCTGGACTTTTTGCTTGGGCTTTTCTTTATTTTAAAAAAATTCTATAATGAATATGAACTTATGATATCATTTTTTAATAGTATGGGTATTGATATTAAAAGGAAAAAAAAGTCCATGTTTGAATCACAGATCAAATACCTTACAAAGACTACTGTCTGTCATAGAAAGTATAATAGAAACAGCATTTAGGAATTAACTTACTACCTATATTTTATTCCTAAATAAATGTTTAACTGCTCCTACCTTGATTTAAAACTTTGGTCAAGTAAACAGCAACAATTTCACATATTTTCAGTTTCAAACCAGAAAATCATAAAGTGTCATCATGTATTAAATCTAATAAAAGTATAAGGCTTTGAGGACAGAATCTAGACAGAAGCATAAACCACGAATTTTCTAATTATTTCCCCACAAAGCTACAAAAGAGAACAGACTTATTTATGATTTTTATAATAAACACTAGTCAAGCAAATTTAACCCTCAATTATAGCAAGCTACATTTAAAAAATCCTAGCTAATTAAACAGCTTAACTACATATAACAGAGAATATATATACAGCAAAAAATTATGACCTAAAAGCCATAGAGCATGGAGAGGAAAGCAGAATATAAAATTATAGTATGATGAAAATTATGTATGGGGGGTAAAAAAAGAACAGGTAGGAAAAAATACACTAAAATGTTAAAGGGCTATCTCTGTATGACAGGAAATATGCACCATATTTTCCTCTTTCATCTATGAAAATTTCCTAGGAGCATGTATTATTTCTATAGTTGGAAAGGTAGTAGGGGAAGAGAATGAACAAAAAGAAGTCATACAAACCTGTGGTGCTCTAGGGGTATCCAATGCTAATTCAGGTAGATCTTTCAACAATTTATCAAATGACTTCTCCACATCATTTGTGCTCATTACTGTCCCACAAAGGTCAGAAAGCAGCTTAGATGTCATTTCTCTATGACTAGCCTTTCCCTCCAATGCTAAGGACACTGCCAACACTGGTACTCCACTTTTCATTTCACCAAGATTTAAATCTCTTAGCATTTCCTATTCAAAAAAAGGTATGTCAATAGTCAATATACTTTATTTTTTTAAAATCAAGATTTTATCTATATATCTATATACCTTACCTCTTCCCCTTCGGAAATGATCAGAGAAGCAGTCACATTTTGAGGAATAGGATAAAAACATCTTACTCTGCACATAAATTAGATAGAAACCCACTTTGTCAAGTTTTAACTGTGTGAACATCATTAAACCCAAGAATGTAAATTACACCTAAAATAGTTTATTAAACCACATAATATTACTAAGTTTGTTGTTAGAAGATAACTAGCCCTCGATCTTATCTATTAATATTTCTAGGAATATTGTTTATGAACATTTATAGAGATTTACTTTATGTTATCATAAGCTGTTTATACTCTACTTTTCTTCAGAGCTTTCTCTTCACATAAAAATTAACTTTATACTTTCATATTAAAGTTAAAATGGGGTCTTACATCATTGTTTTTAAGAGGGATTATTGTTTTAAATACTGGGATAAAGCTCAATTTCCTATTAAAAATATAATAGCAGGGCCGGCCGAGTGGCGTGTTGGTTAAGAGCTGGCTTGGGACGCCAGAGGGCCCCGGTTCGGATCCCACATATGCGGGCCAGTGACACTGCCCTCCACAGCTAAGATGCTGAACAACAGCTCAACCTGGAGCTTGGCTGCGATGAGTCCGCCAACAACAGCATAGGCTGCAGCCCCTGCTGCAGTGGGTTGCCATGGGCTACCGTGTATAGCCAGCAGCCAGCGTGAGTGGCCAGCAGCCAGCGTGAGTGGCCAGCAGCCGCAGTGAGCGGCCATCCAGAAGCCGGCGACTGATCTGCCTCGCCCGGGAAGAGCGCAATGATGGTGCCAACTTGGGCCAGTGAGGCAACGTCCTCCACAACTAGACTGAAGAACAAAAGGACAGCAACTTGTCTGTTCCCCTTCCCCCAATTCCCCAGTGCTATTCCCATCCCCCTATTCCCCAATAAAAAATTAAAAAAAAAAAATGTAATAGCAGCAGCTATTACTTATTGACCACTTACAATGTATCAAGCATTATTAACAGCCACTTTATTTTATATAATTTAATACTCAAAACAACCCTTTGAGGGAGGTATTATCCCACACTCATCAAACACAAAGCACAGAAAAATTAAGTATTTGCCAAAGGCACACAGCTGGAGTGGCCAAGTTGGAAGTGAAATACAGGCAGTTTGACCCTAGAGACTAAATTCTAACATAGTTACTTAAAGTGCCTTCTTTTTTACTTAGTTTTCTCAAAATATTTAAATCATGGTCTACTACTAAAAGGGTTCCAGAACTACTTTCACAGGCACCTGACTGGTGTCCTTGTTAGTAGTCTCTTCCCACTCCATTTCATCTTCCTGGACTATGCTTGAACTCATTGCCTTTAAACACAATACTCCTCCCCAGAAAACCAACGTTCCCTGGCAAACTCCTAACCATCCTTAGACGGCTCAGAATCATCTCTTCTATTACTCTCTATTTTATGCTTCCATAGCAGTCTGCTCATCGTACTTATTACTCAGTTAATAAACACATAGCATACTATTGGTCCCATGCTAGGTAGATAAGATTTCAAAAGTCTCTGCCCTCATAGGACTTAAATTCTTCCTCTTGAATAGAATGTTTCACATTATATTTTAATAATGTTTATGTATCATTTCCCTCACTGTACTGAGCTTCAAAAGGGCAGGAGTCACCTATTACAAATTTCTCTACACGGTATGCACTGAACAAATATTTGTTTCATATTCAAATTGTGCAAATCCAAAGATATCAAATACCTCATGTTATCAGGCAAAACAAGAAAGGCCAGTCTGAATTAAAAGACTCTAAATTTTAAGTCTCCTAAAGAATTGCAATTTTATTGCTTTAAGTGAGTAATCCTAATAGCTAGACCAATAATTTTATTTTACCCTTTTAGATTTACTTTATGAACAATTCATAACACAGTAAATGTTCCCATAACAAATTATCACATTTGTTCTCTTGCTTTCATACACATTCCTTTCGAAATCTTTATCTGTGTTCTCTTTTTTTTTGGACAGAGTACAAAGATAAATTTTATCCTAATCCTAAACACCAAATTGAATGTCAAAAAAATGGAACCAAGTCAGGCATTTTTAACTTAAACAGCCTCAAGAGGCTTCAAAAGTCCCATAAATGCCTTGAAATTGTTAATATTATATTTTAGAAACTATCAATTATAAAAACGTTATTATAAAAATTATTAAAATATTGTGTTGTGCCATTTTTCAGGGAAGGAAATGGCACATAACCCTCATCTGATCCCAAATAGGTAAGAACTGGTCCCAAACTCATGAAATTTTCTCCATTTCTTAGAAATTCATTTATGCAAAAGAAAGTATGTACTTAAATTTATTCAGCTGTCCAAGATAATTCTAGATATGATGTTTGTCTTTTAATAGTGTTTTCTCTCCTATATGAAATAAATTATACTTGCAACTTTAAACCTACCGCAACTTCATTAGTATCTCCATGCTCAAAATATTCCTGTATGATTGGTGTTAAAGTCTTTTCAAATGCCGTTTCATCCAAAGGCAAAACTACAGTTTCATAAACACAGTTCTCCTGAGAGGCGCAGGGGGAGAAAGGGTTATAAATTCAAGAACAAAATATTCAGATAAACTGAAATGGTTTTATAATTTTATATTCCAACTGGTTAGTAATTCCAATTCAGGGCTAGAAAACTTAACTACATGCTTTGATCACTTACATTACATAAAAATGGAATTTGTCTCTGTTCTTTTATAAAATCTGAATAAAATAAATATACAGATTAGAATCCCTAACCACAGCAAATATATGACTTGTTCCCAATCCCCCATTCTTCTGCTAATTCTTTTTAGCTCTTACAAAACGAATCTTTCAGTGACCAAAAAGCTTCCGATCATACCCAGTATTTTCACTAAAACTTCACTTTTGAAAAAAAAACAAAGCAGGGGCCAAAGTCTTCATGATTAGTATTACCATACTAAAAGTTCCTATAACAAAAATCTATGTTGCAGTAACTAAAAATTCTCTAAGGAAAAACACTATTAAACTGAAATTTCAAAAAGAAGATTAATGTCCATTAATCTTCTATCCAAACTTCTCCTCTGCAAAAAAGCCCTGAAATGTTTATATGCAACTTGTGACTGGCTTCAGTCTAACAACATACACTTGAAAGGCTATATTAAAATTAGAATATTTAGCAAAGATTCTATGGTATTTGAATCCTACTGGTTTTAAAACATATTTTTTCATGTTCTCTTAAAAATATTCCCATGTACGACTATTAGCTAAAATAGTTAAGTGCATACATACAAACAATAAACAATAAAAACAATCTAACATATACCCTGATATATCCTGACTAAAATTTTCACCACTACATCTTATTTTATACAGATAGTACTTTATCCAGGGCTGTGAGGAATGGGAAGAAGGAACAGACACAACAGGAAGAGTAAATGGAGGTACAGGATCAAATGAGATTGGCCATGAGATCTTAATTATTGAAGTTGGTAAAGTTGTGTACAAGCAGGTTCATTCCACTATTCTATTCTAAAAGTTAGAAATTTTCCAGTAAAAAGATAAATATATATAAACTCACTGTAAAGTCTATTAAAAATGTATATACTCAGCACTGTTGCTAGAAAAAAGATCCACATTTCAAATTTACCCGTTATCATCCTAAACATTAATATTTAAAAAGAGCTTCCTATCTATAACTTTTATGATGTTCAAAATAATATTCTTCTCAATTCTCACTACTATAGAAACTATATTAACTCAAAAGAATTTACTGAAAAATACTCAACTTGATAATCCTAAGTGAACTTGCAAAGATCCACTTTTGACTCACTTCAGAAACTAAGTGAAAGTTATGCATATGTTACTATTAACTAACTTGATTTCCTAATCCAAAATTAACCTAGCGGTCTAAAGGTACTGAGTATATATACAGTTTACATACATATACTAATGTGTGTGTATGTCTACATATATATAAAATTATAAATTATATATACACGCACATTAATATACATACGAACCATATAATCATACGACTTGAGTTATAGATTATAGATATACAATACATGATTTGACAAACATGAATAAACTACAAACATGAGATCAAAAAAGTTTTTAAATGTTTAAATATATATTAAAACAAGCAAAAATTCTAATACCTGGTCATCATCATAGTTAGGATCTTTCACATCCACCTCCTCCACATCATATACCTGCCCAGGTGTCCCCCAGACACCTTTGCCTCCTGCACCACCTGAAAAAGTTTAGAATTGAGAAAGTAAAAGGCACAAAGTGGATAGTTCATAAATCTTAATTACAATCTAATTCTAGATGTTCCAATGTCAATTAAAATAACAGCTAAAAAACTGTATTTTAATTTCTATGTTAGTTTTTTTCCAGTTGAGTTATACTTTAAACCTCTTTTTATTCAGATCACTTATTCAGTAATGATTAGATATTATATATTTTATAATTTAATTTAAAAACATGAAGTTAAAATAGCTTATAAAGTTAAAACTAAACAGGCAGCTGCTTTAAAATAAAAGCAAAAAAAGCAAACAAAACAAAAATCAGAAAAAACAGCTATATCGGGGACCTCAAGGCAGGTGACATTACAGTTTAGCT
Organism: Hipposideros armiger; assembly: GCF_001890085.2. Lineage (NCBI taxonomy): Eukaryota > Metazoa > Chordata > Mammalia > Chiroptera > Hipposideridae > Hipposideros > Hipposideros armiger. The sequence continues at coordinate 1,158,697 of NW_017731455.1, read as the reverse complement.
ATAAATTTTATATGACATTTCTTGAGATCAAAACAAAAAATGAAATATGTTGAGCCAGTAAGATGTGGCATAGAAAATTTAACAAGGAAGAAAATTATTTAACAAAGAAGCACCGTGACCATCATCAAATATTTTAAAATCAAATACTCTTTAGCTATAACAGTGCACAATAAACTATACTTTGCAACTAGCAATATTTACAAATAACTGTTATTTAAACATTAACAGCATTATTTCTCTTTATATATACATACAAGCCAACCAATAAAAGTTTAACAATTCCAACTTTCAAAAATGCTTTTCTACATAAACTTATTGAAATATTTTTATAAGGCTCAATATATTGAATTATTTTTAAAGAAAGTGGACAGTATCACCAATATTTCTTTGGAGGGTTTTTATACCACCTAAAGCATAATCCTTGCCACCAGAGCAAAACAGAATCTGAGAACTATTGGGTTGTCGGAAAAGTCATGATGTATTTTGTCTATGTTTTTCAAAGGTCATTTATTTATATAAAGAACAAAGATCAATAAATGATATATTGCCTGTTTTGTTCAATAACCTTTTGCCATCTTTCAGGGAGCTTCATAATTCCTCGTTCATAGAAAGACCTGTCTTGATTTGTAAAAAACTGAACAAGGTGCTGATTTATAGCCTCATCTGAATTGAACGTTATACCATGCAAGGAGTTTTGAAGACAGCGAAACAAGCGGAGGTCTGACGATGCAAGGTCAGGCGAGTATGGTGGGTGTGGCAACACATCCCATCCAAGCTCCAGTAATTTTTGACGGGTGATCAAACTTGTATGTGGTCTCGCGCTGTCTCAATGGAACACAATTCCTTAACAATTAACAAGCTCTGGATGTTTCTGGATGATGGATTTGTTCAAACTGTCCAACTGCCAACAGTACACATTCGAATTGATTGTTTGGTTCCTTGGTAGGAGCTCGAAAAACATGACACCTTTAAAATCCTACCATACAGAGCATAACCTTCCTCTGATGAATGCCTGCTTTCGATGTCGTTTGAGGCGAATCATCACGTCGGGACCAAGACCGTTTGGTGCACCACACTGTTGTAAACGATCCACTTCTCATCACCAGTTATCAGTCGCTTCAAAAAAGGATCGTTTTCCTCACGTTTAATGAACATATTGCAGATGTTTATACGCGCCATCAAATGAACTTCTTTGAGTTCATGAGGAACCCAAATATCGAGCTTATGTATCCCAGCTTCTTCAGGTGGTCGTAAATGCTTGAATGATGAATGTTCAATGTTTTTGCAATCTCTCATGTTGTGTAACGTGGGTTTGACTCGATCAATGACTTTATTTTGTTGTCATCATCCTCGGTGGGCCTCCCTGACCGAAGAGCGTCACTGAGATCAAAATCACCAGCCTGGAATTTCGTGAACCATCATTGGCACTGACATCCTTGTAGAGCACTGTCACCCTAAACTTTATGCAACTTTTCACAAACTTGACGCGCATTCTTCCCTTCATGCAAGTAAAATAGTAAAATATGGCAAAAATGCACAGTTTGGTCTTCCATCTTCAACTTGTAAAATCTCCAAAAGTCAACCAAATCGCTCAATTTTTTTTTTAGAACGAAACTAGAACTGTCAACTGTCAAATGACAGCAATAACATAGATGTGAATGACTCTAGTACTTCCAAAAATGAACTAGTGCCATCTGTTGCAAATATGGGTCATGACTTTTCCAACCCCCCAATAAATAGAGCTAAAGAGAATTCGTAACCACATCTATGAAATCATTAAAATTCTGATCCAAATATTACCAAATTTATATTTATCATGTATTCTTCACAATGGACATAATTAGATTCAGTAAACAATAAGTATGATGAAATTTCTGACCTTAATTTTTTCAGGCAAAGTTAGATAGTACATGCACAATTCATAACTGATGTATAAAAACAGCGGTGTGTATTTTGCTGGAAATAATAAAGTTCTGCTCAAGAAAACTAAATCTATTCAAACAATTAGAAAGGCCCAACTTAAAGAAAAAATGGGATGATCCTCAGATTATTACTATGTAAAAATAAATACAAACCATAAAACTTATGTTTCATTGTTTAAATTTCTCTCATTCCTAGAAGAAAGTTGTAGTACAAGAACCAGACAATGTTTTTTTCCATTTGTTTCTTTGGATATGGCATATACCCACCTTTCTTTGGCAGTCCCCTTCCTTTCCCAGATCTGGATCGCCTATCTAGCAACTTTCCCTTTGGACTGGTTGGTACAGTTACTCCACTTCTAAGGGCTTCACTTCCATTATCACTGACTGAATCGCCTCTGCCAGAGTCCCGGGACGAGTTTTTCCGTAGTCGCCTTTTAGCCTTGGCATTAATTCTAGCTTCACTAATGGAGGATGCCGAAATCCAATTTCCATTTATCTCATTCTTTATATCCTCAGTCCCAGCATTTTCTTCATCGCCAGAAAAGAGAGAGTCACTTAAGTTATCAGGATCTTAAAGTGGAAAATGAATAAAGAAAATTCTAAGTATTTTAACCATCTACTGTTATACCAGTTATAGCCATAAATTATATTAGGCTGAATCACATGAAATTACCATTTTTGTAAGTCAGTAACATCACATATTGGCAATTTCATACAGTTCAATCTAATAAATGACAACTAGACAGGATTATTTTTCACATTATCATGGAAAGTAAATCTAGGCACTGAATATTAATGAAATAAATTTACTGAAAGCATGTTATCTTATGTATTTAGATCCTAAAATCTATATTAATATAAACACCAAATATAAAAACTTCAGACTTTTATGAACTAAGAGAGTTAATAAGCAGTTGGAGATAGTAAGAAAACACTAAGGATCTTGAGAGAAGGGAGATAAACTAATATTTATAGAATGCCTACTATTCATTATCAGGCACTGTGTTGGTTGGCACTTTGTCATTTACCCGTAAGTGTGAGAACTATTACATCATTTATACAGACAAGGAAACTATGGCTGAAAGTATTTAAACTTCCAAAATCTCATGATTAATTATAGATACTTAGAGAATATTACTAATCTGAAGAGCCTAAAAGCCATCTGGCAAATAAGTGATCCCATATGATTATCGGTTCATTGCTTTCAAAAATAAAGCTTGCTTTCAAAGTCATCATCTCAAAGTCCTAATTCATCTCTCCAAAACTGACTCCTATTACTTAACCATCTTCCAGCCTATATAAGATTTATACATTATCCCCTGAAAGACAGCAATGTATATGGAGTTCCCAATGGTTTCCTGTCAGAATGTCAGCCTCCCTGCTCTTTTCAGTTACCAAAATCCTTTAAGCTACAGCTCAAGTTTTACTTCCTTTACGAAAACTTTCCTAACAATTCTAGCACAATAACACTAATGTTCACACACCACTCATTAACCACATCACAGAAATCACTTTATTTCTTTTTATATAGTCTTGCTTTTCCAAATAAGACTCAAAAGAGGAAATGCACTTCTTTGTATCTTCAGCACCTACCAGAGTAGCAGTTCTCAACTTTCCTAATGCCGCGACCCCATAATACAGTTCCTCATGTTGTGGTGACCCCCAACCATAAAATTATTTTCATTGCTACTCTATAACTGTAATTTTGCTAGTTATGAATCGTAATGTAAATATCTTTTTGTTTTCCGATGGTCTTAGGCGACCCGTGAAAGGGTCATTCGACCCCCAAAGGGGTCGCGACCCACAGGTTGAGAACCGCTGTACTAGAGTATCCTTCATACTATCAACTCAAATTCTACAGAGATCAAATGACATAGACACCTGGCTTTGCTCTGAAAACTTTGTAACTCAGAAAGCTACTAAATTAGTTATCGCTAGGCCAGAGTTTTCTTCATTACAGCTAACTCAAGTCAGAGTTGAATCCCTCAGATGGTTTTAAATATTCCTAAATGAAATTAGGATGTGTCAAGTCTATATGCATGAGCTTTAACATGTTTTAACATAATATGTTGAAACTAAAAAAAAAAGTTAAATCAACCTTTAAAAAGCATAGATGTGTTAAAATCTTTACAATTCTTGACAAAAAGTGTAAAATTTAGGAACGAACACTGTGATAATTAAAAAATATTACTTAAGTAGAGTCAAATTACTTCATTAGTCTCATAAGTAGTATTCATGCCTTTGGTCTTTAAGCCATTCACCAAACTGCATGGAGACTGATTTTCTAAAACATGCCCCCACTGAAAATTTGAAGGTATTCCCATTGGGTCAAAATAAACTGTAAACTCATTATATTGTAGCTTAAGGTCCTTTATGATCTTGTCCCTGCTTATGTCACCATTCCCACATTCAAAGAGCCAGGGCTTAGACTTGGTATATTTGGCAGGGGAATCATGATATGCCACTATGGGACAATTACTGACCTAACGGTGGGATTTGTTTGGCAGAAGAATGCAGAATATATTAGAAAAAAGAGAAAGTATAAAGTGGGAGATCAGCTAAGAAAATGTTGCAGTAATTCAGACACAAACTAACTGAAAAGGGCAAGGATAATAACTTTCGAGTAAATAAGAAAGTAACCCTTTCAACGAAAAAATAAAGAGCTTTTAAACAAAACAGGCTCAAGAAAAGTGAAATTATATCTTAAAACTTTTAGAGTAGGAAAGGAAGCCAGGGTTAGGAGGGTGAGTCTGCAATATCATTATAACCATCATCATAACAAAACTACTATAACTACTACTAGTAGTAGTCGTAGTACTTCTTTTGTCATTACCATTATTACTATTGTTACCTACTAGATACCAGCTTCTATACTCTAGGCACTTTGCTTACATGGTCTATAATCCTCACAAAGCTCTATAATGAAGATGTTCATCCTCATTTTACAGATGGAAGATGTTTCCTAGAAATGTTACATATTTAAAGTGGATTGTGGTCAGGATTCAAACCCACATTTGAATCTCAGATGACTATAATTCTAGAAAATACAAAGCTAGAGTCCAACAGAGTGGTATCAGCTCAAGAGACAAGATGAGCAAGGAAGTGAATGTAGAGAGAAAAGCATATGAAGAGGAAGAAGGAAAGACCAGTCCTCAAATTAGAGTTTCAATTAAGAGTGGGTGGCTGAAGAAAACATTAAACATCTACTTGTAACATATTGCTTTTCATTATTCTACAATGAAAGTGAACCACCAAACTCATCCAGAAGACAAAAGACTTAGAAGTATACTAAAATGCTTTAAACTGTCCCTTGGAGCACTAAAGTAATCAATTTAAACATTTCCCACACTTAAGTTTCTTTTCTTCAACTATTCTAGTACCTTTTCAAATCTATTTTTATACATCTGCAGCAGTAGATATATCTAGGTATATTTTATACAAGGTCTGACAATTAAGTTCGCGAACTTATTGCAACGATGTTGCTAACCTTTCTTTACATCAGAGGAATTATTCATTATGAATTTGTAACAACTGGATAAACAGTTAACCAAGTTTACTATTTGCAAGTGCTGAAAAGGCTGCATGAAAAAAATAGACGAAAATGACCTGAACTTTTCGCCAACAATTCATGGCCCTTGTAACATGACAATGCACCAGCTCACACGGCACTGTGTGTGAGGGACTTTTTAACCAGTAAACAAATAACTGTATTGGAACACTCTCCCTACTCACCTGATCTGGCCCCCAATGATGTCTTTCTTTATCCAAGGATAAAGGAAATAGTGAAAGGAAGACATTTTGATGACATTCAGGACATCAAGGGTAATACGATGACAGTTCCAATGGCCATTACAGAGTTCCAAAATTGCTTTGAAGGGTGGACTAAGTGCTGGCGTCAGTGCATAGCTTCCCAAGGGGAGTACTTTGAAGGTGACCGTAGTGATATTCAGCAATAAGGTATGTTGCACTTTTTCTAGGATGAGTTCATGAACTTAATTGTCATACCACATATAGACCTTATAATTTTTAATCCATGTTTATTTATAGCAATTATTCTTTTATATTCTGCTATTCATACTCACCTAAGTTTTGGGGTTCTATAACCACTGTTGATCTGACTTTGAGAAAACCAAATTAAAAAGATAAAAAAGCTGAGTACAGAATGTGGTGAATTCAAAATTTTCTGTGTACTAATTCCCTTTTTCTGAACTCTCTGATATCTCATTAGTCACCAATCCAACTTATATTACCACAGTACCAGACAATCATATTTTCAAGTACTGGTCACTGAGTGGCACAGTTAAGAGTTAATATTAACACATTTTCATTTGTTACATACATAACATGTGCTATGGGCATAACACACATGCACTATATCTTACTTAATCCTAACAATAAATCTAGAAAGAAGGTTTATTGTTATACCTCAGTTTTAAACATGAGGAAACTGAAGGTCATAGCAAATAACCTACTTCCCCAAAGTAACAAAGCTGGTAAAAGTAGCAGTTAGAATTAGTACACTAGGGCCGGCTGAGTGGCGTGTTGGTTGAGAGCTGGCTTGGGACGCCAGAGGACCCCGGTTCAGATCCCACTTGTGAAGGCCAGTGACACTGCCCTCTGCAGCTGAGATGCTGAACTGCAGCTCAACCTGGCGCTAGGCTGCCGTGAATCACTGGCAAAGGCATGGGTTGCATCCCCTGCTGCAGTGGGTTGCCATTGGCTGCCGTGTTGGCTGGCAGCCAGCGTGAGCGGCCGTCCAGAAGCCTGCGACTGATCTGTCTCGCCCAGGAGGAGCGGAATGATGGCGCCAACTTGGGCCAGTGAAGCAACGTCCTCCACAGTTGGGCTGAGGAACAGAGGAACAGCAACTTGTCTGTTCCCCGTCCCCCAATTCCCCAATAAAAATCTTAAAAAAAAAAAATTAGTACACTAGTACACTAGTCTGTCTGACTTAGATATTTGCTACAGAAAGAATTTATTGCAAAGAAGGTCTGTCTTAGACCCATCCAAGTACTGAAGAACTACGAGTCTTTTAAGGCAGTACTGGGAAGAGGCATCAAGAACATGGTTAGGGCTCCAACTTGTTATAGTCAGAAAACAAAAAGTATAAAACTCAGAACTGTATTAATAGAAATATAATGCAGGCCAATATGTAATTTTAAATTTCCTAGTATCCATATTAAAAAGAAGAAACAGGTAAAATTCACTTTAATATATTTTAATAGATATATCATTTCAACATGTAATCAATATAAAAAGTTACTAAGATATTTCACCTTTCTTTCACACTTAGTTTCTTGAAATCTGGTATGTATTTTGTACTTACAGTATATCTCAATTCAGACAAGTCGCATTTCAAATGCTCAATAATAACCACATGTGGCTACTGGCTATCATACTGGGCAGTGCAGAAAAGAACCAATTACCACACATATATATATTGTAGCATATATACAATGGAATACTACTCAGCCATAAAAAATGAAATATTGCCATTTAAAACATGGATGTATCTTGGGAATATAAGTGAAGTAAGTCAGACAGAAAAGGACAATTTCACTCATACGTGGAATATAAAATAAAAAGTAACAAACTAACAAAACAAACTCATAGATACAGACAACATAATGATGGCTACCAGAGGGGAAAGAGGGTGGGGCAAGGCAAAGTGGATACAGGGGTCAAATATATGGTAAAGAGAGGAAACTAGACTTTGGGTGTGGAGCATGCAATACAGTACACAGATATCAAACTATAATCTTATATGCCTGAAAATTATATAATGTTATTAACCAACATTACCCCAATACATTTTTAAAATAAGTATTTTTTTAAAAAAGCAATTACCTATATGTGAAATATATTCTTAAACTATTATTACTTTATTACTTTCCACACTTCAATGAAGCAGGGACATAATACCCATTTAAAACCTAGAAAACAAGTACAATACTCATATAGCAGCACCAAGATAATCATTAATTATTGTAGTAATTTTTTTCACTACAATTTTCTAGCACACTTTAAAATCAGATTTGTAAATACAAAATGGCAAAATGTTTCAACTTCAAAGTGTCTGTTCAGATCAAAGAAAATTATATAACTTGTACACAACAGTGACTTAGTCATTGGAAAAATGAAGGGGTGGTATTAAAAAGTGAAATATGATAAATATATTTAAATTACAGAAAACAGAGATCTTTTCAATATTAATAAAATTATAAAGCAAAGAATTGTCTAAAAGATACCAATATGAAAACCTCTCACTACTCAGAATATCTCAAAATCCTAATTAACAATATAAACATTATTCTGAAAGCTAGAAATACCTTTTAAGTTATCTGAAGTTAATCAGGATTTGGACATCTATTTCAAAAACCATCTTTATGATAATTACGTGCTACCTAAGTCTCATGGAAAAATAAGAGAAAATACCCATAGATAATTTATAAAATATAAAAATATTAGTTAGGAAGGATAGCAAAGATACTGATAATAGTTTATCTTGTAGAAATCACTAACTCATGTGAAAATATTAATGAACAGGTTCACTATTCTACTTTCTACACAAAATAGTTTATTACAAATAGTGGAGAATAAGAATGTATGGAATGTGAAAGGATAGGCAGAAAAATAAGGACATGTAATGAATTTCTATTAAAATAAGAATCACAAACTTAATTTTAAAAATATGACCTATTTTCTTATAGCACAAATAAAACAGTTCTTAAAGTAGAGGTGGTCTTAATATCTTGCTTTCACAAAATTTGGTATGGCCTGAAACTTGCTCATTAGACAGTCAAGGTTCAAGATATTAATACTTACCTGTGGGTTTTACATTCAGTATCTGCTCATTTTCTACGTCCATTGTTCCTTAATTTCACTTGCACTGATTAAATTACCAAATGGAAGTCTTCCTTTTGGATCTATTTCTTTAATAAGAAAAAAATGTTTCAGTATTTTGCAAACTGATATAATTAAGGTAAATTCAATTTATTTAATCATACTGTAAAAAAGAAATCATCACATAATTCTATTTTTTTAAGAGTTCACTTTACTTTGAAACACAGCTTATTCCAAATAACATTTGGTTTCAATCTTCTTAAGATTATCTGTGTCCAAAAAAAGCCCACATTTCTGGATGTGCCAAATCACCCCTTTAAAGTTGGAATTAAAAGATACTGCTATACATATTTATTTCAAGTTACAGTATACACACACTACAAATTTTTTAGGAATAACAGGCCTCATAATTAACATGATATACATCAATATTAGATAGTTTGTTACCAATGAATTATGAGTAGTACAAAATGCAAACAACACAGTTTTGGTTAATCAAGAGTATCACAACTGGGGCTGGCCAAGTGGTGTGTTGGTTAACAGTTGGCTTACAGTTGGCTTGGGACGCCAGCTCTAACCCCGGTTAGGATCCCACATTAGGGCCAGTGATGCTGCGCCCTCTACAGCTAAGATGGTGAACAACAACTCGACATAGAGCTGGTCTGCTGTGAGTTGACAGCGTAGGCTGCAGTAGGGCTGGCCAGAAGTGGGCAAGAGCTTTCGTGAGCCCCCCTGAGCCACCGTGAGGCCCCTTGAGCCACCATGAGCGGCCGTCCAACGGCTGGCGAGCAACTGCCTCAGTCAGGAAGAGCACAATGATAATACCAACATGGGTCAGAGAAGCAATGTCCTCCACAACTAGACTGAAGAACAAAAGGACAGCAACTTGTCTGTTCCCCTCCCCAGTTCCCAAAAAAAATCTTTAAAAAAAAAAAAGAGTATCACGGGATGGCCGAGTGGCGCGATGGTTGGGAACTGGCTTGGGACGCCAGAGGGCCCTGGTTCGGATCCCACATATGAGGGCCAGTGACACTGCCCTCCACAGCTAAGATGCTGAACAACA
>NW_017731455.1:963812-1148669 GCF_001890085.2 Hipposideros armiger | reverse complement strand
CAACGTCCTCCACAACTAGACTGAAGAACAAAAGGACAGCAACTTGTCTGTTCCCCTTTCCCCAATTCCCCAGCACTGTTCCCATCCCAATTCCCAATAAAAAATCTTTAAAAAAAAAAGTATCACAATTGTGTTATTTTTCACACTAGAACATATCTGAAGGCAGATCTACCTTTAACAGATACCACCTATGTATAATTACTGTTTTAAGACTTTGAGATGGTGAGAAATTCTTTAAATTGGTGTTTTCCGTAACAACAGTATTATTTTTTAAATCTGAAAAATGCATTTTTTTAATCTTACCTGTTGTAGAAAGGAATAAGTACAATGACATTAGCATCTAAATATTTTAGACTTTGATTTCAAAATGGCTTAAAATTATTAATGCTGGAAGGTTTTGATGAAATTAGTTACCTTTTAAACAATTCGTGATATAAATTCAATGTTATTTGAAAGAAAGACTATCAAAATATATTTTCAGGACACCTATTTCTAGAAGGTGTAACCAAATATGATTTCAGAATCTCTCTGGAAGTATTTTTGAAATAGTGATTTATAATACTTCAGTATTTATCTATTTAAGTCATATAGGTTAGATAGAAGTCCTTCCAGTCATTTATAATCATTCCACTAGCAGCGTGCTATTCCCTTTATATGCACGAATTGATGAAAATGACTAATGAACTACAGAAAAGCACATCTTTCTCACGTAACATAACCAACTGTTAGATGTTATTTTAGAATAATGATATACTATGCCTCCTGGGACTTAAAGGTGAAACTCACTTTTAAATTCCTCAATATATACTATTTTAACGTAAGTTTATAGCCCTTTCCTCCAGAAAAGGGTATTATTTTATAAAACAAAAATAAACACACCTTATGTTAAAATTATAAACTTCCTAATAGGGCATACCATATTTTGCCATGTATAATGAGCTCCTGTGTATAATATGTAACCACATTTTTGGCCCAAACTTTTCAGGGGAAAAAAATCTTTCATTTAGATTTTTTAATTCAAATTTTTATTTGTTTACATTTAAGTACTTGTTTTTTGTATTATAAAAGAATTTTAGCATTTATTTTTTGACATATTATGGTACAAGCAATTTTCTATAACAAATAATTACAAAACACAAGAACAGATACAAGGTACGAGACATTTTGGGCCTGCCGAGTGGCACGTTGGTTAAGAGCTGGCTTGGGACCCTAGAGGGCCCCAGTTCGGATCCCACATATGAGGGCCAGCGACACTGCCCTCTACAGCTAAGATGCTGAACAACAGCTCAACCCGGAGCTGGGCTGCTGTGAGTCGCAGGTGATGGTGATGGCGTAGGCTGCAGCCCCTGCTGCAGTAGGTTGCCAAGGGCTACCATGTGTAGCCAGCAGCCAGCATGAGCGGCCAGCAGCCGTAGTGAGCGGCCGTTCAGAAGCCGGCGACTGATCTGCCTCACTGGGGAAGAACGCAATGATGGTGCCAACTTTGGCCAGTGAAGCAATGTCCTCTACAACTAGACTGAAGAACAAAAAGACTGCAACTTGTCTGTTCCCCTTCCCCCAATTACCCAGCACTGTTCCCATCCCTCAACTCCCCAATAAAAATCTTTTAAAAAAAAAGAAATTTTATGTGCAGGTAACAAATGTACAATATTTACCCATCATTGAAGGCCAAGAACTCTTCATAGTTGAGTTCGTCTTAAGTTCAACAAAAAGTTCAATAAAACCGATTATAGTATTCCAGGGTATTATTTTGCATATAGATATAGTTATTGATTTCTAAAGTTACACTTTTAACTCATAAAGCATAAATAAAAGAATCAAAAACATTTACAGATACAGAATTAGTACTATACATGTATAATGTGCATCCTTATTTTTCCTTCACAAATTTGGGCAAAAAAGTGTGCATTATACATGGCAAAATACGGTAATCCTTGGGCTACTAAGATGCTACCGCGTTGCTTCAGAAATTAACAAAATGGTGATATCACTCTAATTATATTCAGAATAAACAGACATGTGATTCTATATAAATACCTTTCAGTATCATAATTTGCACCAACTCTAGATTTAAGGGGAAAACAGAACCTTAACAATATATGCACCTAGGTATCTGAACAAATAGTTGGCAAACCTAAATATTTAGAGTCCTCCATGATTGAAAATGCCATATCTGTTTCATTTCAGTCACAATAAAGTGGAAAACGTTATATAATGTGTATATGAGTTTTTTACACTGGAGTTACATTAAAAAGTCCATACTTGATGTAAGTATCATCTTTGAGAAAATACTTCTGCAATACCAAGCTAATAAAGGAAATTGGTTTATTATAACTGATTTATAAAGCCCTTTATAATTCAAAATGAATTTTACATGCATTATTTCATGTACCTCTCAGAACAATCTTGAGCTAGGTACTCCACCTTGCACACAACAAAACAGATTCAGAGAAGGTAGATGATCTGTCCAGAGAGACAGCTGGGTCAGTGGAAGAACCAGGATTAAAAACCTAGACCTTCTAAATCCAGTTGTGTTTGCACAAATTCAATAGAAGATTTTAGTATCCCACAAGAAGATTCTTTTTAAGGTAAACAGAGAAAAGCTTATTATAACATAAGACTCCTACTGTAATTAAAATTTTTAAATACTGCTTTCCAAACATTAAAATAATGCCTATTTTAAACTATTAAAAAGAAGACATTCAGCTGGGCAAAGAAAATGATGAAGTAATGACTACTACCTATAACCTATCAAGTTTGTTTTTATTAAGTAATCATAAAAAAATAGCCATCTGTGTCTTCAGGCAATAACGCAATCAAGAACTCAGTCACACTTGAGAGCATTACAGAAGTTTAGAGGATAAAGGTATGTTCCGTGTTTTAACTTTCTTCAACGTGGGGTTTTTATCCAGTTTACTTAACAACCCTTAAAATTTTTGCCCCAAACTTCAGAAAATGTAAAGCAAAAAAATCTAAATTCCACATCCTTCACACTAACTACAAAATTAATTTCCAATAAGAAAACAAAACTATGCATAAGTTAGACAAAATTATGGCTGAAATTAAACATTGTTTTCATTTCTCAAATGTTTCACAGAAACATACAATCAGAAGTATTCAACAGCCAAGCCATTCCCCAGAAGAGCCTCCCCCTTCTTCACCCCCCCCCTAAAAAAAATCTATTTCCTAAAATACACCTGATAAACCCTCTGACAAATTTTGGAGTCGTTTAGTCCATATGTTAACTAGAAAATTATTTGTATTCATTCCAGGGCTACAATCACAATTAGCAACTTCAAATCAACTAAAATGTAACCACAATGATTCAAAATTGAGCACCACCAAAAAAAAATATCAGTTTCATTTATTTATGCACGCCTAGCAACTATTTTTCTTATTACTACAACAGACAAAAAGCAATCAAAATATAATTCAAAGATGCCTGCTGAGATATTAAGGAATTTAATAAACGTATAATGAAGGGAAGTTAAGGATGTAAATACCAATAATTAACTTTAGAACACATCTGCAGTGGTTCCTTTTTTTAAAATGTATATGGTGGTTTCCTAAAAAGCCTTACATTACCAAGAAAGCCAAAATACTAAAACTCAACAACGAAAACAAGTAAAAGCTGGCAGTGGTTTGTTTCCCGCCCTCCCCCAAGCCCCCCACACGAAGCTGCAATTTTAATGGTTTTAATCATCTGTGGAGAGTACACCGTGGCTGGCTACGCAGCCAGTTTTCTCAAGGACACCGGGAGACCGGCGATACTGACGCCGCAGACCGTTTCGAAGCTCTTATAAAAAATAAAAATAAAAAGAAACATTAAAAAACCCTCACCGTGTACACTGCAGCACCAAATTGACAAATGCAGCAAACACAGCATGCTTTTCACAGAAAAGGGGGCTCCCTTCCTGTCTGTTTTCTCTGGGAAATTTCATTTAAACTAAAAAAACCAAAAAAACCTTTGCCGGAGGAGGGGCGCGGCGAAGTTAGCGCAGGGCCGGGCGGCGGGCACGTGTCCGCCTCCCAGCGCCCGCCGGAGCGCGCGCGGCCCCGTCCGTAGCGGCCGGGCCTGCTTCCCCGCCGTGGACACGGGCCGACCGGGCCCCGGGGGGCTTGAGGCCGGGCCTAGGCTCCGGGAGGCGGGCAGGCGGAGGTCCTGGGTCCGGCCAGGCCCGGACCGGGGGCGCCTCTTTGGTGGGCCCCCAAGGAGGCCAGGGGGGCGGGGAGGGCGCAAACCTTCCTCACAAGATTTCAGTCAGGCCAGAAACGCGCCTCCCAACGCCCTCCCACCCCAAATAAAAATGAAACCTGGGCCTTCGCAGGGACGAAGAAGAGGCCCTCGCCGAGGAGCGCCCCGCGCGCCCGGCTAAGTGGGGCGGGGGTCCGGGAGGAGGCGGGCCCGCGCCGCCGCGCTCGGGGCCCGGGCCTACAGGGAGGAAACCGGGGCCGGTTCTCCGCAGCCCGGAGCGTTGGGGCGGGCGCGGCCGGGCCTGCGGGGCTCGGGGGAGGGGGCCGGACCCTCGCCCCGCCGACCTGGACCTGACCCGACGGGGCCGCAGCCTCCACGCTCCCTCCCCCGCTCCCAACGTGCAGCTGCCTCCAAGGAGGGACCGGGGCTGGGGGAGAGGGCGCAGTCCTCCCGAGCGTACGAGCCGTGCCGCAGGTACTGACCCCTCGGACCGCCGCCGCCGTTCGCCCAGGTCCCAGGTCCACCGGCCTAAGCCCACTCCTCAGCCTCCGCGCCGCCTTGAGTCTCTGGCGCTTCTCGTTGTGTTTGTTTTTGTTTTGTTCTACCCAGTAACACGGGGGCGAGAGGCCGGCGTTTATTGGCCAAGGAGAGGAGGTCGGCTGGCCAATCGTGGCGGTGGAGCGGCAGCTGCGGAGGAAAAGGGAGGGAAGTGAAACGTGGAAAGCTGGGCAGGGACGCAGGAAGGCGCATGCGCGCCTGGCTCCCTGGATTCGCTGGAGTGGGAGCGGGGCTGGCCGCCTGAGTAGGGGGAGGCTGGGAGGCGCGGGGGGATGGAAGCATGGGCGAAAGGGCAGTTACTTGGGGTGGAAACTAGGCTGAGACTACCTTGACCTGTTGACCTTACAGGGCAGTCGGCACACTCGGCTAAAATAAAGGCTTTGGGCTTTCTGAGGGTCCCTGCCTCCAAATCGGGACGCTCCTCGCAAATACCCTTAATCTTTACAGTTCGTTCTCTAGCTGGCCCCTGCTCACCCCTGGGTTCCTACTGTGTGCAGACTCCATGTTAAGGACTTTATCTCAGCAAATGCTGTCCACCGTTTGAGTTAGAAATCACTCCCATTTCATAGATGAGGAAACACTCAAAAACTCTTTGAAGTCCCTTTGCTAATCATAATTAATCAGGCCACAGGGGTTCAAACTCCAGGACTCCAAGCCTGGGTTTCTCAACCATGACTATAATTTCTTTATTGAAACTTCCGCCTCCAGCGGCTGTTCTGTCTTTTCCTCATGGCATTGTGCTCTTTGGCTAGTATTTTCCTCTCGTTCTTCCGAGTTCCCTATCCCCTGAGGTAATGACCAGAACCTTCTGCTGTCTCTGTGCTCTCAGAAGAGGACTGGGTCACTATTTAACGATTGATATGCAACACCTTACTGGTCTGTTGGTCTCTCCAGAGCCAAACTGCCTTCTCCCCCACCCGGCGAGCCCCTTCCCCTGGCTTACCCTTCTGCCCAGTCACCCTGCCTGGGAATCATCTCTAACGTTATTATTCCTCTGCGCACACGCGCGCGCGCACACACACACACACACACACACACAACCTTCACTAGCTTCCCACTGCCTGCCTGGAGCATCAGTACCTCAGCCAGGCATTCAGGACCCCTCAGTGTAACGTCAAGACTTTCTGGCCATGTCTATCCAACACTCCTCCCAGTCTACACAAACCCTTGACAGGAACCCACTTGGACCACTCACTGTACCATATGCTTCCCCACCTCTTGATGGTTTATCACATCACCTTGAAATGTCTCTCCTCTTATCTCCCATCATTGCCTGATGCAATCCTCTTCGTGCTTCATGGTGCTCCCACATAGGCCTTTTTTAGCCTCATGACTTGAGATGATCTTCCTGTCTCCTGAATCCTCACAGTATTGGCTTGTTGTACCTCTGGAGGCACTGATCACATTCTACTTGGCATTACGTTATCTGGGTCCCTGTCCTAGCCCTTCTCCCCGTTAGACTGTCACCTTGTTGAGGGCAAGACCTGTGTCTTACTCTTCTATTATTGTTGTAGTGCTTAAGAAGATGCCTTGCTTATTTATGATAACCATGAAATAAATACAGCTTGATCTGAGTTCACAGTGGTTCTCAGCAGTTGGTGCTCATCCCCATCTCCTGGCAGGGGCCTCCTGGCATGGTCAGCATTTGAATTAAACTCATGAGTCACTTTTACTTTCTAAAAGCAAAGATTCCTGGTCACTCAGTTTTGTTTTTCAATCATCTGCAGCTGCTATCTCCTTTTCTTTCTCTGCCAGGGCTCAACTATTCTCCGCTGATCAGTGTCTGCTGGTTCCTGTTTCTTATCCACCCCTCCCTTTCTACACCTTTTTCCTTTTCTCGCTCCTTTTCAGTTGCTGACCCATTCCATTTTCCTCCCTGCCTCCAACCTCCTCTGACCCCTGCTAGGTTCTTTCATTTACTCATTTATTACGCACCTATGGAATATCCAGGCTGCAATGGGCAGGCACCCTAAGATCTATGTAATAACAAAAGAGTAGGATATAATTACCCATTTCTACAGCACCTGAAACAACCTTATCTTTTACCAAAATACCCCAAAAGAACCCATTATGAATTAAAATATTCACCTCCTTTTTAATCATTTTCTCAAGGCCTATACATGATGGCAGGCATCCTAGAACCCACCTTAGGGAATGCCCCTCTAGTTTGGTGTAGTTGACCAGGCAGTCAGGAAATGGGGTTTTAGTTCTAGCTCCCCTGCTAACCTGTAAGAAGCTCAGCCCCTCTCAGGACCTCTGTTTTTTCACCAGTAAAATTCAGAAATTGGGTTCTATTAGTAATTCCCAAGGTATTTTCTAAAGAATATGAATTTTGTTGAAATTTAATGGATATCATGAAAAATATGGGAAAAGACTGTTCCATAATCAAATCAACTTGGAAAGAAATTATTTGAACAAAGTTAAAATGGTTCCCCCAAGTCTTCTCAGTTTTTTTAATAAGCTAATGTGCCTTGAGAATCTTGAAGAACCAGAATAGGATGCTAAGTAATGTTTCCCCAACTTGTTTATACAGAACGCCCCCTTTTTTTCACAAGATACCCAGAATCAATGTTACTTAGAAACTATTGGGTTGTCAGAAAAGTCATGACGCATGTTTGCAACAGATGGCACTAGTTCATTTTTGGAAGTACTAGAGTCATTCGCATCTATGTTATTGCTATGTCTTTTGACAGCTGGCAGTCCTAGCTTCATTTAAAAAAAAAATTGAGCAATTTGGTTGAGTTTTAGAGATTTTACAATTTGAAGATGGAAAACCAAACTGTGCATTTTTGCCATATTTTACTGTTTTACTTCCATAAAGGGAAGAACACACGTCAAGCTTGTGAAAAGTTACATAAAGTTTATGGTGACAATGCTCTACAAGAACATCAATGCCAACAATGGTTCACGAAGTTCCATGCTGGTGATTTTGATCTCAATGACGCTCCTGGGTCAGGGAGGCCCACCGAGGTTGATGACGACAAAATAAAGGCATTGACTGAGTCAAACCCATGTTACACAACACGAGAGATTGCAGAAACATTGAACATCCATCATTCAAGCATTCACGACCACCTGAAGAAGCTGGGATACGTAAGCAACCTCGATATTTGGGTTCCTCGTGAACTCAAAGAAGTTCATTTGATGGCGCGTATAAACATCTGCAATATGCTCATTAAATGTGAGGAAAACGATCCTTTTTTGAAGCGACTGATAACTGGTGATGAGAAGTGGATTGTTTACAACCATGTGGTGCGCAAACGGTCTTGGTCCCAACGTGATGATTTGCCTCAAATGACATCGAAAGCAGGCATTCATCAGAGGAAAGTTATGCTCTCAGTGTGGTGGGATTGTAAAGGTGTCATGTTTTTCGAGCTCCTACCAAGGAACAAAACAATCAATTTGAATGTGCACTGTCAGCAATTGGACAGTTTGAATGAATCCATCATCCAGAAATGTCCAGAGCTTGTTAATTGTAAAGGAGCTGTGTTCCATCGCGACAATGCAAGACCACACACAAGTTTGATCACCTGTCAAAAATTATTGGAGCTTGGATGGGCTGTGTTGCCACACCCACCATACTCGCCTGACCTTGTGCCATCAGACCTCCACTTGTTTCACTCTCTTCAAAACTCCTTGTGTGGTATAACGTTCAGTTCAGATGAGGCTATAAATCAGCACCTTGTTCAGTTTTTCGCAAATAAAGACAGGTCTTTCTATGAACAAGGAATTATGAAGCTCCCTGAAAGATGGCAAAAGATTATCGAACAAAACGGGCAATATATCATTGATTGATCTTTGTTCTTTATATAAATAAGTGACCTTTGAAAAACATAGACAAAATACGTCATGACTTTTCTGACAACCCAATAGTTTGGAAACGATAGATGACAGCCACTATCACCAACACTCCTTCCAGCTTTATTGAACAATGGCCACCTGCACCTTTCCTAAACACTAAAAAAGAATTTAAAAAAATAAAAAGAATAAGCTGAAAAATGGAAATGTATCCAGGTGAGGAGAATGTTTGCCCACCAAATCAATTCACAAATATTTATTGTGTGCCTGTTCTGGGAAAAGCACAGAGCTGATCAAGCTTTGTTCTTGGCAAAAGACATCTTTATATTCTACCTTAGGTAATGTCTGCCCAGGCTTCTGAGCCACAATGTACATTTTCATTTCACATTATAATTGCTCACAAATTGATTTTCTGTTTCCTAAAGCCCTGTGCCTATGGGCTTATGTTAGTTTAGCTGCTAGATGAGAGAAAAGGAGAGAGCCCTTCCCCTTAATTATTCTACCCCAAATGATAGAATTACAACTTCCATTTCCCTTAAGAATGACCCATTCCAGTTTAGGAGAGGAAGGGACACCAGTGTTGTCTGGGATGAGATAGCTGTTCAGAGGTGGCAATGGAAACGCTGTGCTGTGTGTTCAGATAGACATACACAATGTCTTCCCTGCACCCTATACCTCTCAGGATTAAGCACTACTAAGATGCCTAGAGGGACACAAAGAATGTTTGGTTTGTTAGGGTGTATGTGGGTGAAGATGGAGGATAGGTTCTAGTCGTTGCCTCTTAAGTTATTATGTCACTAACTAGTTGTGCAGCTTTGGGCAATTCACTTCTGCTCTCTGGGTCAACTGAATGCTTCAATTTCTTGCACTGTGAAAGAAGGAGTTAGCCACTGCAGGTAGTCCTTAAGGGGCCAATTGAGTTCTGACACACTGTGATGCTAATCAAGGCACTGAAATGGCACCACCGGAGTGCTGGTAGTGTGGGACAAGAGAGGAGAGAGTTTGCCAACAGTGGCAAAGGAGAATTCCACCAGGTGTGGGCAGAGAGGCTGTCACTCTCAACCCAAGGGCTTTCTCTGAATGCAAAGCTCAGAGAATATCACCTCCCTCCAACCCAAATGTGAAAGCAAAGAAGGTTGATGTAGGGTTGAGAATGCTAATGATTTAATGTGGGTACATTACTTGGAAATGCACAGATGCTAGGCAAAAGATAAGCACCTCAAATTACTATTATTGTCCTTGGAACTCTCCAAGGCCTTTGCATTCTTTAGGCAAAGCTGCATTTGAGAACCTGAGTTCTTTACTATAAGCACTGAGGTCAGAAGAAGCCATCTCCCTCTGGGGACTGAGAGAGGCCTTAGCCCACTTCCTTCCAAAGAACTTTCAAATGCTACTGTCATTTGCAACAACTTCATTTACCTGAGCTGACGTCCTTGCCTCCTATTTCATCAGACCAAGGACTGAATTTTAGGAATTCCTGTAAGGCACTGAATTGCTCTTTACACAAATGGTAAAAGACATGAAACATGCTCTGAAGAAAGAGAGCTGCATAAAGAATTCTAATAATGATGATGATAGCTAACATTTGTATTGTGTTTTAAGGCTTACTGAGCACTTTCACCTCTTCCCTATGAAGTAGAAAAGCAGATATTACTCTCTCTGCTTTAAAGATGAAAATGAGGCTAGAGCAGGACCCTGGTAATCATGGGATTTTTATGCTAAAAGGAAACATGGGGATCCCTAGTCCAAACCCTTCATTTTACAAATTGACAATCAGAGACCCAGAGGAATTAAGTGAGTTGCCCAAAGCCACACAGCTAGTTAGTAGCAGAGCCAAAATGTAAATGAGTTCTCAGTGTCCTAGTGTCACACAGGCTAGGGATCGTGCTGACAGGGAGAGTCCAGACCTTCTATACCCAGGCCTCAGCTGGATTCTTTCTGCCATTCAACCCTGAGTCTCTTGAATAAAAGTTAAATATTTGAGGCCACTTCTGGTCCTCAGAGTTTCCAATTCATCCTCAGATGAGTTCATTTTAAGGTCCTGGAAGTGAGGAAGGAGGGGAGTGGTGGGTGGGGAGGGTTTGTATGATGTTTAGAAGCTGTTGGCGGCGGCATTTTCAAGAATCTCTTTCCTAGAGTAAAGAGCATAGAGTAAGGTGAAGCATTGCACAAAGAAGCAAACGCAACATTTTAAAATAGTATGTACCAAGAAAAGCTAAAGAAGAAAATGCAACATTTAAAAATAGTATGCACTGAGAAAGGCTAACAAGGTTTTACTTCCCCAATTCAAGTTTTGTGGGGTTTTCTTGGGTACATTTGCCTTTTTTTTTAATTTCTCCTACCAAATCACTCCTTCTATCTTAGGATTTAGAAACAAGCTCAGTTAGGGTTGAGGAACTCCAGCAGATCATCTTCTCCCCCAAAAGCCCATAAATGTAACACAGGGCCTGAGTTTTCAGCCTGTGAAAACTCCAGCTCCTCTGCATTGTGCAATCACGGGGCCAGTCAGCCCCGTGCCTCCCGGTGCTTACTAAGGTTGTCACACCTTGCATCTACTTAGTGGTGTGGAGTCAAGGTAGAGAAGAACTCCTCTGATTGTATCTCTGGGGGTTTTATTTGCATTCTCCTGGAACATTGGGTACTCAGCTAGGCTTCACGCTTCTCATAATTCATCCTCCATTCTCCAGTGAGCCCTGGACAAACATAAGCTACCATTATGCCCTCCTCCCATCTGTGTGGCAATTTCTGCTTGCCTCCCAAACAAAGCAGCAGAGCCCAAGAAGCCTGGCGTGGAAATGAGGGACTCTGCGTGCTAAAAAGTAAGATGAATGGATGATCATGGATTGAGACTGAGAGCCTGATCGCCAAGGAAACACAACCAGGGAAGGCTGGAAACGGGTGGAGGGCAGGCTCAAGAGGTCCACGCTGGGCAGAGGAAAGAAAAGGTGGTTAATGAAGGGAACTAATCAAACCTCTGTTTACTTTGCGCAAAAAAGAAATAAAAGCTGTGGAAAATTATTAAATATTTATAATAAAAATGAAGTTAGCTCCATGGAAGGTCTGAGACAGAAGAAGGTCCTGGGAGATGGCCTAGTGAGACCAACTTGCTCAGAATACAGATGAAAAACTGAGGCGCAGAGAGGAGAAGAGGTCTGGCTCCAGCCACGTTACAGACTGCCATAGCACCACTTCCTACTATGTGCAGCTGCCTTTCTTTTTCTATATGGTTCTCTGAACACATCTTGTCCTTCAGCCCCCTTCTTTCCTTTCTCTCTCCCTCTCTCTCTCTCTTTCCCTTCCTTCCTCCCCTCCTCCTTCCTTCCTTCCTTCCTTCCTTCCTTCCTTCCTTCCTTCCTTCCTTCCTTCCCAAAAAGGGCAACTTCCAGAAAGAAAAACAAGGACTGACATTTTAAAGCAGCTCTAGGAAATCCCCAAACTGCATTTAAAGCAACAAGATTGGCAGCCTTTCAGCACAATTGAGAAAGCCAGCATCCAAACAGAAACTAGCAGGTAATAAGGTACCTTTCAACAACCAAGAATTCAAAAGAAAGAAAATAACTCCTGAGGGGCAACTTCAAGCCTTACCACCATTTCTTGTGTTGTGTATATGTGCGTGCATGTGTGTGTTTTGTTTTTAGAACATTTTCTTTGAGGGTAATGAATCTAGGTCAATGATTTATTGAGCTTCAAAGGGTGCAAGAATATCCTAAAATTTGTGCAAATTTTATTATGAATATGCATTTTCTGGCACAAGGGGTCTATAACATTTTTTTGTGAAACCCCCAAGAGAATCACATCCCCCAAAAGATCAAGAGCTTCTGGAATACAGCCTGTTATTAAGTTGGGGCTCTTCCTCAGAGTGAATGTTCCACCAGGAAATGCCACCAGACTTTCCTCTGTGTGTCAAACCAGGTACAGAAATAAAGTGTCTTCAAAGTAACCATAATAGGGAATCAAAACAAAACAAAATTGGTTTTAAAGACAGCAGTGGTCCTAAAAAGAAATAGGATGCCATTTTGGGATAACCCAATACGTAGTCATTCCAGTCAAGCATGGCAGCTTCCATTACGTTGTCCTCAATAGGCCAGAAATTTAAGCGGAACCTCTGTGTTTCCGGAGAAAAAGTCATAATTCCATCACCCACGAATTTAACTTTAAAAAGCTTTTTTTTCCCACAGAACAAGAAATTTTATTATCTCGAATGTTGGTACATAACCAGTAACCTATAATAAGCTCAATTAGAGGAGACAGAAGTACACCTCAGGTACTGAGGTGGATTTATCGACAGGTTTAAAACCTTCAAAGATTGATGGCATAATTATTCATAAAGTCATTTTTAAATGTAGGGTTTTCCTTTTATTCGACAATTTTCACTTAACAGTTCTTATGTTACAAAGTTCAACCAGTCTTTTGCCTGTAAAGTTAAATGAAAGACAGAGAATAAGTAAAACAGAAAATTTCTCTAGTATATAAGGATGTTAGAAATAGTTTTTCTTTGTACTTTGACTTTTTCATTTTTAAAAATGGTCAAGACAATGAATTTTCTTGAATTACAGATCATAGCAGCTTTATAAATGATATCAAGATACATGTACAAACAAAATTTCAGATACTCTTGGAAACATTTTAAGATATAGCACACATGATACATATATCTTTTGGGGTTTGCTTATCCTTCTGGGACACTAAGAATACTCAATTTATCAGACAGTAAAAATTGAGCCTTTGATAACTATGGCTTGGATAGATCACAAAGTGGAATTTCAAAGATTTCTCAATAGGCTTTCAGTCCAAATAACTCAAAGACATCTCTTGTCCTAAGTTGGATATATTAGTTTTTTTTTTTCTCATGTATTTAGTATCATTGGGCTGTTGTACTGGCAGTTTATCTAGGTCATGACTTATTCTTGCAAAACCATCCTGTACAGTGTAATAGGAAAATAATTTTCCCCAATGCAAAGAAAATAATCAGGATCAAAGTCAAAGCTGTGCATGTTTCAGGACATTCTTGAAAGCAGGTTTTGATGGTACTAAGATCCTTTTTAACAGTTTTTCCCCCCCTTTTTCACAACTGTGTAGGCACTACCCTATTCTATTCTGCAAAACAAAAACAAAACAAAAAATTTTAATATCCAGTGTGTCATTGGCACAGAAGTATTTGGAATAAACCCAAGAGACAGTGGAATGTTGGGTCTCTCCTCAAGTAGTTTCCGCCTCTGTTAACTGCATTTAACTCCTATCAGTAATCTCATCACAGCCCAGTTCTCCTGTCAGATGATTGACAACCATAAGTGAAAAAAGCTCTTAAATAAAAGCCAAGTGATCAAACGGGGTCTTCTCATAATACATCTGAAAACTGCCATCCAGGGCTGCTTCCCTTGCTCTGGATGTTCTCAGAAACATCTTGTTGGCTTCTTCAAGGACTGCAGACACTCCGTGGCCTGCGCCACTCAGTTGCTCCTCTTCTGGATAGGATAGTTGTAGTGGTCCTCCCAGTCATCAAATTCCTCGCCCTCCTCCTCACTCTGAACTCAAGGACTGCGATGTGGCCCATATGGCCGCGATATGACCTTGGGCCAGGATGACTAGCAAGGCCTCACTCCCCCTCTGTCTGCGCCATTGGCTGGGCCTCCCTCCTCCAACTGTGGCAGGGCCTCCCTTGCGGGAAGGGTTCCGGGATACTCCTGACGCCCGCTGCCTACCTCCATCTGCGGAAGGGCACTCTTGCCAGGCAGCCGTATCCATCCGCAGGTCGTCTCTCTACATACTGCTGGGACAGCACGTTCATTTCCAACATTGTACCTCTTTAATAAACTCTTGAACTTATTTAAGAGAAGAACCAGTATATCGTGCCTATCAACATATAGCAGGTCCTTGAATAACATTGTTTCATTCAATGTCCTTTCGTTATAACGTTGAGGAGGGGAAAAAATTGATTCCCATCCAGGGCCCCTGTCGGTGTGGAGTTCTCCCATTCTCCGGGTGTCTGCATGGGCTTTCTCTGGGTGCTCTGGCTTTCCCCCCAGATCCCAAAGATGTGCACATGAATTGAACTGGTGTATCTAAATTGACCCAGTATGAGTGAGTGTGGCTGTGTGTGAGTGTGCCCTGCGATGGAAGGGCGGCCTGTCCAGGGTGAGTCTCACCTTGCCCCAGAGCTGCCCAGACAGGCTTCAGCCCCTAGCTACCCTGAACTGGAATAATCATGTTAGAAAAGAGTTATCTTAACTTGTTTCTATTAATCTTTCTTAAACATCTGTATAGCTCACATTTATTTCAATATTTAATATTACAAGGGTTTGGGGTCTTTACCGAGAAGTTTAGTGATGTTTTTGTGACCCGGAATATGATGTAGGAACCTAACTCTTGTGCATATTGATTAGCCTATGGTAAAATTGGTTTCCTTATATGTTGTTTTGCTAAAGTCACATAACCTATCGACGACATTCAGTGAGGATTGAACTGTACGCTCCACAGATGTTCCTCCACAAAAGGGTTTATCTTCCCTGTTGTAGGGTCACAATAAGCAATGGTGTTTTAAAGGCCCTGAGAAATTCTATCATAAGTAAACCCATTCAATTTTCTTTAAGCCAATATTTGCTGAACTTATTTGACCATGGCACTCTTTTTTATATAATATCTATTAACATCTATGGGATACACACTGGAAAGCACTGATATAGTAGAATGGGACCTAGACTAGAAGGCAAGAGGCCTTGATCCCAGTCTTAGCCCTGCTACTAATTGGGTAGGTGACCTTAGGCCATTTGACTTCTCTGAACTTATAGAACTTAAAAGGTCTCCCAGAGTCTTTCTGGAGTTGTGATCCAACCAATATGATCTCTGGGTTGTCTAATGGCCCAAGACCCTACTTATAGTCATTTTCTCTGATTACGCAAATTTTTATCCAGGAGACGATATGGTACCTGCAACCCTTAGAAGGCACAGCCTCTTAAGAATCCTTTGGAAAGATAAAGTAAATGTCGAGGCAACCAACACTGCAAAATTGGAGTGATGATGTGGTAAGCCCAAAGCCATAGACCTCAGTCAAAACAAAGGCAGCTGACTGGTGGCCATATGCATTTGATGGGGCTGGGTTTTTTTTTGGAAACTACACAACCTCGTTGAAGTCAGTCATGTTTTACCAAACATGGTCACATGACCTTAAGAGCAAATGCTTCTATTTATGGTTTTTTTTAGTTTTTTGTTTTTTTAGCTGAGCCATCCTGCCACCTGTTGGCAGCTTAGTGGCAGCTCAGCTTGGGCCAGGAATCGAACCGGCGACCCTGTTGCTCAGAGCTCAGACTCTTGACAAGCTCTTAACCAACTGAGCCACTCGGCCGACCCCAAATGCCTCTATTTAAAGGACCAAAGTTATTCCCACAGGCATTATCCTCTGGGAGAATCCCCTATCTCAGAGAAAAGGAGTGCTGACTCTAGCTCACTTTCAAAGATGTTGGAGTCAGTAACAACCCCGACAGCAAGCTTTCCCAGGGCATAGTAGAGGCCTGGGAACACTTTAAGTACCACCTGTGAACGTATTGAACTCTTGCACAATCAGTGGGGAAATAGCCCAGGGTGATGCATTAAGACTACATGTGCTTTCTGCACCCAAGACAGGAAGCTCTATAAAAATTTTGCAGGCATAATGTAGAGAAGATGTATAAAAAGCAGGGGCCCAGGGCTGCAGGCAGCAAGGCCAGAGATTTGTTGGAACTTGTTCCATGGAAGGGCTTTCCCCAGCCACCAGGGTGGCAGTGTATGTGCCCTGATATACAGGTGGGGCTGCATGTCCAGGCAAGCTGTGCTGTGTGCCGCTTATCATTTATATAAGAATCTTTCAAAAATAAATCTATCTCTCATCACCTTTGCTCCTTGGTGCCCCATGTAATTTAAACAGTTTAGGAAAGCATTCCCACATCTTCTGAGCTGGGGAATCCTGCCTTGTGTTCGAAAGACTGTGATCAACAAATGGAGAATGCTACAGCTGTATAAAGAAACAAGGAAGATCTCTCTGTACTCCAATGGAAAAATTATTCAAGACTACATTAAGTACAAAACAGTGTTGCTATATGCCATCTTAGGTTACAGGAAAGAGGGAGAAATAAGAATGTTTATTCAGGCTTGTTTATATATAAGCACAGTGGGGGAGGTGGGCTATAAAGGCACCAGAAAGGGGGAAGACATCTCAACATAATATACTTGTTTATGATTCTGTTATTTTTGAACTTGTTAAGTATAACCGCCTAGGCCCTGGAATCAGCAGAACTGAACTCAAATACTAGTTCTTCTGTTTCCTAGTTTTGAGCAAGTTACTTCATTTTCGCTGGCCCTCAGTTTCTTCACCTGTACAATCACCTGAATCATTACAGCACCTACTGCATTAGGGCTCTTGTTCAGAAATCATGTTTGTAAAGTGCTCAGCAGGATACCTGACATATTATAAGCACCTAATTAATAAAAATACTTTGGTTGCTATTGACATTATTTTTACTTATTGGATTCTGTGATCCTTCAGACTTGGGTAAAACAATGTCTCCTGTGAGAAGTTTTCCCTGGTCCAGGGCAGAATGTAGCATTTTTTTCTCCATTGCTTCCACGATATGCCTGTCTGGTCTCATGCTGGTCTCCCAGGCTCAGATCTTTGTTTTCATGTTTGCTCCCCACTAGGCTGTGGGCCCCTGAAGGGAAGAAAAACAAACAAACAAACAAACCCAGCCCTGCATCAGGCACGTAGTAGGTGCTTGTCAATAAATATTTGGTGGGGCTGGCCGAGTGGCTCAGTTGGTTAAGAATTGGCTTAACAGCACAAGCTCTGAGCAACAGGGCCGTCGGTTCGATTCCCACATGGGCCAGTGACGCTGCACCTGAGCTGAGCTGTCACTGAGCTGCCAACAGGTGGCAGGATGGCACAGCTGGTGTAACAACAAGATTGCCTGTTCAATGGTGGGCTATGCCCACCCGCAACTAAGACTGAACTCGACTCCTTGAGCTGAGCTGCCACACAGATGGCTCAGTGGATAGAGTATGCGCTCTTAACAACAAGGCTGCTGGTTCAACTCCCTCATTGGATGGTGGCTACGCCCACCCACAACTAAGATTGAACACAGCACCTGATCTTAGAGGCCATGAGGTGCCTATGGGAAGCCAGATGGCAACTGGCGCCCTCCACAACGAAGATTGAAGAACAACAGCTTGGCTGGTCCCCTTCCCCAATTCCCCAACACTGTTCCCCTCCCCCCAATTCTCCAATAAAAAAATCTTTTAAAAAATAAATAATAAAATAAATAAATAAATAAATAAATATTTGGTGAAAGAAAAAAGGAACACATACAATTTTGATTTTTCTGGACAAGAGTTTGTCTGAAATGTCAGCAGGATTTCGCTTCCTGATTTAGCTCAGCAGATGCCTGCCTGTCTTTCACTGGATCTGCAGGGATCTGCTCAGGAGAATAACTCAATAAGCAGGCTTTGGTGCTTGCAGCTGAAGCCTGGCTTCATGGAGAACATGCCAGGAAGGGGAACTGTGGCAATTTGTAGGGGCCTCAGGAATGGCAGGAAGCTGGAGCTTTCCAGGGACCCAGGCACGCCAGATCCCAGGCAGAACGTGCAGAATAACACTCCAGCTGTCTCAGGAACACTCTGGCCCAACCGGCTGACGCAGGGTTGATATTTCTGCCTCAGCCCAGGGGCCAGACCAAACAACAGCCCCTGAGCTGTTTCTTTTCTCACTGAGCCTGCTTCCCTAGGGTGAGAACTAGTTAGGAGGAAGAGCTGACAAAAATAAAACCAGAGTGTTGAAGTGCTGCACAGGAAGCCGCAGGTCCGAGAGCCAGAACAGAGCACAGGCATTTGGGTGACACACCACAAAAAAAAAACGCTGCCTGAAGATCAGACCATAGAACAAAACCCTGACTATTTGCATCTGGGGGTTTTGTCTTTCAGGAGTCAAGTCAACAATACCTACTTTTGTCAGGTACATCCGGGTCTAGTGTTGGCCTCTGAAACTAACCAGATGACTGAGTTTAGATAAGTGACCTCTCTGAGCTTTATTTTTCCTTGTTTGAGAGCCTTAAGTAAAAAACATATATGCAAGCATTTATATAATAAATATGTTTCTTTCCTTCCTTCATTATTCAGCAATGTTAAAGAAAAAACTACAGGCCCAAATCGTGTCTCTTGTCCTAAAGCCCATGATACCAAACCTACATTTAATACCCAACCTAATTGCTGTTTCAACCTTTCCTAGAAATGTAATCAAGCAGCCTGGAATTTTCTGGTCAAGCATCATTCAAGTAATCTGCCAAGTGGGCCCTCTCCATCCCACCTCACATAGAAAAAAGAGGCAATCTACATGATAAAAACCCTTGCCCCAGCCTTCTTCCTATAAAAACCTTCCATTTTATACATCCCCTCAGAGCACCCTTCTAGCTGGGATTGCTGCTCGATTCAATTCATGACTCACTTAATAAAGCCAAATAGATCTTCAAATTTACTCAGCTGAATTTTGGGTTTTAACAGCAGTATTAAAGGTGAAAGACAAGGCCTTCAGTTAAAAGGTAAAATTTCACTGCAGAGATAACACACAACACACAATGAACACATACTGCAAACACATCCATACATGCCATATTCATACTACTCCTGTACCACATACATACATACCATACAAACCATACAACATACATTCTATACACACATATGCCACATATACACATAACACATACCACATAACACACACACGTGCTCCACACACATATACACCAAACACCGCACACATATATATACACATCTCACACACACACACACACACACGCTAAATTTAAAACATTTTTGAATCTGCAACTCTAAATTTCACGGTCCTTCCACTGGCTGTTCCCTAATTAGAAACAGATTGTCTTCCCCCCAACTGTTTCTGGAGCAAAGTTCCTCTAAATATGGGTCTACTCATAGTGATTTTGTTTCCTTTTCTCAGTCAGCAGTCATCTGACACCATTACCTTGTGGTCTCTGTAGCCCTGTCCTTTTACTTATAAATCTGGGCACTGAGGGCATGTTTACAAAAATTTATGAAGGCCACCATTTATTGAGTGACTGCTGTATGCCTGGCATACTCCAGGGTGTTGTGACCCTTACAACACCCAGCAAGATACTCATAACATCCCCCTACAGACAGAGGATAGTGAGTCTCAGAACGATAAAAAAATGCCCGAGTCCTCATAAGCAGCAGGGGCAGGATCTGAACCCACGCAAACGATTAGCCTGAGCTGTTTCCAATGCCAGCTGCAGCCTGGCAACACAAAACCTGATTCAAGCTATTGCGGTGTTCCTACAGCCCTGAACTCCATCCAGGCCGTTTCTCTCCCAGGTTTCTACTTGGAATCCTTTTGGCCCAAGTGCCCTCTCTTCCCCTCCACCCTCTTTCCTCTTGGGAACTGCAGGCTTTGCCCTCTTGGAGCAATGCCCTGTGGGCAGGAGGCTGGAGGCCTCTACTTCCTTTACCCCTGCCGACATGGCCAATGCAAACTTCTCACTGAAAAACACCATGCCTTCTGGACAAAGGCTCTGTGTGGTGTTCTAGTACCCGCCTACTGGGTCCTCTGTGAAAAGACCCAGCTGGGTAGCTGGGCTGCCAGGCCTGGGACGGGCAGAGTTCAACAGCTTCTCCAACCACAGAGCTCAGGCTGGACTGGAGCCACGCGCCACCTGCCTCAGTGCCTAAACCCTCCCTGGCCTCAGTCCGCCAAAGCCATTTTCTGGGAAAACAGCAGAACAGCTGGATTTTCAGGGGCTGAGGCTGGGGCTTCTATTCAATAGAAAATTGAATAGAATTCAAAATAGGGTTTGGGGTCAGGCAGACCCAGGTTTAAACCCCAGCTCTACCACCTTCTACCTGTTTGATGTTAGGAAAAACAACTTCTGCTGGCTGAACCTCAGGTCTCTCAACTACCAATGAAACAACAGCCATTGTTTCTAGCCTAGTACTTGGGTCTCGGTCTCCCTGTCTGGGAGATTGAGGCACATGACGTTGAGGTTTCTGTCTAAAATACTCTCGGTGCAGGCTGGGGTGAAGGTGTCCTTTCTGCTCGGGGACAGTGGGGACTTAGATGTCTTGTTGCCTCTCTCAAGGTGAACTCAGGCCTTTGGGAGAGTTCCTGGTTTAATACATCAAATGTTATTGAGCACCCCAAAACAGCCTGTACCAGTTTTAAGGACTCAGAGTTCAAAGATAAGCATAGGTCCCACCCTTAAGGAGCTCATAGACTAGATGGTCGGTATGATAAGACCCATAAAAGTAGGTTTTGTATGCTGTGGAAAGTGATAAGTGTGCTAGGAGGGGTACAGATAAAAGACTATGAAAGTTGAGAGCAGAAAGAGGGTGATTCCAGGGTAGGAGGAAAGTAAAGCTGTGGCCAGTCCATGAAGGGTCTTGAACAATAGCTTGGACTTTATGCGGCCAGGTTATTGGAAGCCAGGTTTCTGAAAGGCTTCTGAAAGGGCAGTGGGCAGATCAGAGCCATGGGGGCTGGAACCTTTTGTTAGTCCTCCACCACCTGGAGCAACCAAACTGTGGAATTTCTAAAAGGGAAAGACAGAGGTTTCACCATTTCTACAAGGACTTAGTTCCCTGAATAAAATAGCTCAGGGTCTGCATTAAATGTGCAGTGGTCAAAAGCTGCCCTTTGTTCCTGGCCCTGAGTGTTCCCTAGCCGGTGCTCACCATGTCTCTCCTGTATGCTCTCTCGCCCAGTCATTTCCCTGCATGAAAGAGGTGAGAATGAGGCACAGGGGGCAGGAGGCAGGCCCCCACCCAGCTCAGGGAAATGATCCTGGCTCAACAGACAGAGTGCCCTGGGACCTGTGCTGCCCTGCCAGCTTGCCTTGGCTCAGCTCACAGCCTTCTGGGAAGCAGTCGGCCTGCTGAAGAAAGGATGTGTCAGTGAGTTGCAGTTGGCTTAAACTGCCTGAGGGGGTGTGTGTGTGTGTGTGTGTGTGTGTGTGTGTGTGTGTGTGTGTGTGTGTTTAGGACTAGGTGTTTTGCAGCTGATTTCAATCTGGGCCAGAACTGTGCAGCCCTCAGCACCTCCCTATCTAGAGAAGATAAGCTTGAACATCCCCTTCCAGGACCTAGCAGCCATAAACTAGCCCTCTGAATGTAAACATTGCCATAAACTAGCCCTCTGGATGTAAACATTGCCATAAACTAGCCCTCTGGATGTAAACATTGCCATAAACTAGCCCTCTGGATTTAAACAGAGCTATTTTTCCGTGCTCTAGCTTCTAAAGATGAAGAACCCTGCTTTGTTAAGCAGAAGGAATCCAGGTAGATTGTGGGGTTGGGTAAACCTCCCAGAGAGCCAAAGGTGTGCAGGCTGGCCCATTCTTCGGGAGAGAAACACAGAGGAGGCAGTGGTGAATTCTCCCCAGCCAAGCCCCTGCCGGGTCATCAAAGAAAGGACGTACAAGGTCCAGCCTGACCTGGCCATGTTGCTGAGGAAGACACTCAGGTTTCAGCGCTTGTTCTGCTATTCAGCTACCATGTGACCTTGACCAAGTCACCTTGTCTCATTGGCATCCATTTCCCCATTTCCTCATCTTGTATAGTGGGACTAACACTTTCACCAATGTAAAACCAGGAAGGAAATCCCCAAAGACTTCTGAGTAATTACAAGAAATTACCTGTCAGTCTATCTCATATTCTTTACTCAGAGAAAGCCACTTAGATCTTTTCTTGGGGCCTATGTTTTCTTAGTTGATACATGATGAGGATATGCTTGGTTTTCTGGCTTCCTGGCCTACTACAGATGACAAACAATTGATTAGCCAGCAGTCGGTCTGCTAGAGATAGGCATAGTAATGACTGACAGAAAACAGAAAAGGCAACCAAGAGTGCAAGGAAGGAGAAAGACAAACTGTAGGGCAGAAACAAGATCTTTAAAAGCCATTTGGTACGAGGGCAA
Source organism: Hipposideros armiger (assembly GCF_001890085.2). Classification (NCBI taxonomy): domain Eukaryota; kingdom Metazoa; phylum Chordata; class Mammalia; order Chiroptera; family Hipposideridae; genus Hipposideros; species Hipposideros armiger. The sequence continues at coordinate 1,126,158 of NW_017731455.1, read as the reverse complement.
ACATGCTTACACATGTCAATGTCGCTGACGTCCCTCATGCCTAGGAGCCTAGTGTGATAATTGACACTTGCAAAGACTTTCCAGGGAAATTACAAATGACTGCACCCTATATCTACTGTTTAGCAAGGCAGGGCTTTACAGAATATTATTTTAGAAAAATGTCCTTCTAAAAGTTTCAAATAAATAAAGTTTTGGTGTTTAAAGGGGGGACTCTCCGATATCCTGAACATACAGGCATCAGAAAAAACATGTGTATTTTATGAGTGTTCTAGGAGGCACAGTCACACCTGTTCTCTGCGTATCAGTGTTTGGCCCAAGGGTTTAATCAAACAATAGGAATGCAGCAGCTACTAAAAAGGTTTAAGACACTATCCAAAATAACCACTGGGATAGCAAGGGGTAATCCCTTGGTCTCGAATTGTTCTTGAAGGTTGACTGTTTAGGAATGACCCTGACAAATACGCGTGTTGAGGAGGTGGCCTGGAATACACATTTGTGTTGCCTTTACTCATGTTTATGATGTGAACTTTCCCCAACACGTGTGGTGTAACCACTGTGGAAGGTGGGAGAGGGGGGACCAGGAAATAAAAGTTTTGCCCAGAAGAAATGTCCTTTTCAACGAGTGCAACTGTTATCTTTACAACTATGTGAACACTGTGGGCTTTAGAGAAATTTAACCAATTGATCCACACGCTTTTGCTGCTGGTCAGGCCTCACGCTAGATGCATGGGAGGAGAGGCACCCAAGAAGTATGGGGCTGCCTTCAAGAAGTTTATAGTTTAGTTGCTTTTCAAGGATAGGGCTTAGGTCACATATGAGGTATTGGGTAAATAGCACTCTTCCCAATATTTTTTAAATACATTTCAGTGCCCGAATGATAGTCATTTATGCAGAAAAACAAGAAAATATCGATGAGAAGATAGGAAAATTAAAAGCATCTGCAATACCATAACATAGAAATAACCAATATTAACATTTGTATTAATGTATTAACAAGTTGTAGAACTGTTTATATAAATGAGTAGATTAATAGGATCACACGGCACACTGGCCTTTTGAACTCAAAAAAAATTTGGGTCCCTTAATGCATTCAGAGTAATGAGAGAAAACCTCAGAAATGCATCATCTCAGCTGGGAACATAAATTCCTCATTTACTCCAAATAGAAATTCCTGAAATACTAAAGATATGAATGTAAATACACGAAACCATAAAAGTATTATAAGAAAACAGAGCAGGCTAATTATGTAACATCAGGATGGGGAACACTTCTTAAGCAAGACAGGAAACCCAGAAGCCAGAAAGAAAAAAAATAACTGATTTGAATACTGAAACATTTAGAACTCCTACATGATAAAAAAAATACCATAGATAAGGTTTAAAAGCAAATAGTAGACATAGGTTAAATATTTGCTACATTTAACAGACAGAAGATTAATATCCCCAGGGTCAAACACAGACCTCGAGCACCCCAGTACCTGCTCCAGATGTCTTCCCTCCCCCACCCCAAGGTGCTTCAAAACACAGTGTCCTTTCTTTCTGCCAACAGATGTCCATGCTTAATGTGCAAAGCTCGCCTAGAAGCAAGAGAAACTCAAATATCCAAACAGAAAAACAGGCAGGGAACATAAACAAATCATTCACAGAAGAAAGGCATATGGCCAATAAACATAAAAAGATGTTCAATTTCACTGCTGTCAGGGAAATGCAAAAATTAGAAAAATGAATGGAACCCAGTGCTTGCAAGGATACACAGAAATGAGTGTTCTCATATGCCACGAGTGCAAGCGTAAATTGGCACAACTTTGGGAGGAAGGTGGTTTGGTAGAATCTAATGGGCGTGCTTTAAACGTGGACAGTTTTTATCCAGCCATTCCACTCTCAGGACTTTCTCCTACAGAAATAATAACACAGCTTCATAAACATCCATGTCCATTGCAGCAAACCTTGTAACAGAAAAACATTTGAACCAAGCTAAATACCAATCTGTAGGCTGCATTAATGACCACATATCCATATTAAGGAATACTATGCAGTTGGTAAAAGAGTAATGTTTTACATGTGTGGACTTGAAATGACATATGCGACAGATTGTTGAATGAAAATAAATCAAGTTGCAGACCAATATTATTCTTTTAATATTCGGTTTGTAAAAACATGCATAGGTATACATACATACCTATCTGCGTCAGTATAAACCTAGGGAAAAGTCTGAAAGTATTTGAACCAAAACATGAATAATGTATTCTGGGGAGGAGGACTTGGTTGGTCATGAAGAGGACTTTTACTTTTATTTTTACATATCACTTAGACAGATAAAATTATTATCTTCTCCGCATGCATAAGTTTCCTGAGGCTTATAGAAGTTGTCACTTGCCAAGGTCAAATGACAGAGATGCTACTGCGAGGCAGAATCAGGACTGCAGATAGGTTCACATGGCCCAAAGGCCCATATTCTTTCCATGTTGCCAGGTTGCTCCCGGGTGTGGCAATTAGCAAGAATAGCTCCCGGGATTCCACCTGCTCTTATCAGGCAGCTAGAGTTAAGTCTATGACAAGCCTTGGAGCGTGGTCTCTGGCAACACAGGGCCAAAGGATGAGCAGTGGGAATGTCCTAGGGAGGCACTCCACGTATGACCTTTGACCCTGGTCCTGGAACCTCAGAATTCCATGGGAGGTTCTGGGGGTGGGCATTGAGGCACCCAGATAGCCTCTCTAGGATAATTTTGTCTTGAGAAAAGGTGACAAGTCTAGAGTGGGTTTTGCTACCTGCCAACCTGGACACAGAGGGTGGACCAGACCATCGAGTGATGCTGCCTCAGACCAAAGGTGTCATGGCTTCCACAACCCGGATGCTTCAGTTTCCCCTGCGAACTCCATGGAGGCTGCAGCCATAAGAAAAGAGAGAGTCCAGATCTAGAGGAAAGAGTGAGTCTGTGATTGCTCAGCCTCCCGCGAGGGCAAGGCTGCACCCTTGCTGTGCTGCCCTCTGAGTGGAAGGTGAAGGAGCCCTTAGCACAGGCAGCTTTGCTCACCTCCTTGTTTTTCATCCGCAGGTGCTGCTTTTGGCCAGCTCTCTGGCCTCTGGCCTGAACCAATATGACAGAACAACTCTATCCTGGTTTACTTTCCTGGACTTGGCTTCTCCTCTGCTGGTCTCATGGTGCTCGCCTGATCCTGCCTTCCTTATACACCCTCCCGGAACTTCTCAGAGGGCTTCTGGGCAGCTGTGCCCTGGCCAAGGTGACCCGCTGACAAGTGGACACGTTTAAAACTCCCAAGTTGTTAGGAGTCCTTTGACTCATCATCCTATAGACATGCTCCTGTAGGTTGGTGAACTTCCAATGGCCTGATTCTGTGGGCAGGGACCATGGCAGCCTTGTCCACCAATTATTCACTCAGCGTCTAGGACACAGGAGGCTCCCATTAGGACTTGCTGATTAAATGAATATTGGATGGGTCTACTTAAGCTCCTTTCTCCTCTGCTATATGGGACAGTGTAAGTCATGCCAACACATCAGATGACCCACTTGAGCAAGGGGTCTGCCAAATTTTTCTATAAAGGGTCAGGAAGTAAATAGTTTAGGCTTTGCAGTCAAGAGACAAAATCGAGGCTATAACATAGGCATTTAAAAAACAAAGCAGAGGGGTGGCCAGTTAGCTCAGTTGGTTAAAGTGTAGCGCTCATAACACCAAGGTTTCTGGTTTGATCCCCACATGGGCCACTGAGATGCGCCCTCCACGACTAGATTGAAACAACTATTTGACTTGGAGATGAGGGGTCCTGGAAAAACACACTGTTCCCCAATTTAAAAAAAAAAAAGCAAAGGAGAAAACAAATTTCTATGAGGTTATTATTGATAAAATTCAAAATATAATAATAATAGAGTACAGTTTTTAAAAAAAAATACAGGGGGAGGGAGGCTGTCACTTTGAGGGGTAAAAAGTATAACTATTGCACTGTTGTACAGCTGAAACTAATTTTAAAAATGTTTATTTCACAGTAAAAAAAATAAGTTATTGAAAAAAAATACAGTTCTCCTAATGAGAATAAAATTATTTTTTGAGAATGACATTGTGCTTAATGGGGTTCAAAGTTAGTGCCCTCTATCATCAAAATCTACTGCAAGTGATCATCTGTTAATGTTGATCTGCAATAAGATTTTATGTATTTTATCTTTGAAAATGAAAGTTGAATTTCGTATACTTTTCACATGTCATAAAATATTATTCCTTTAATATTTTTTTTCACAGGTACCATACAAACCAACAGGGGACTGGCTTTGGCTTCAGGCTATTAATTTATTACTCCTGCACTTGAGGATACTACAGAGGAAGATATTCACATTCTCTCTCACCTCAGCCCCCGAAATCCTGCGCTTTCAAACCCTTCCTCTTTCACTCCCTTTCTTGGTGCCCTGTTCTTCTCAAAGAAAGACATGTAGGCTGGACCTGGCAACTTCCCAAGAAGGGGGACTGGGAGCGTCGTTATTACCCAACTGGCCCATAATTGCAAAGTGGAGTCAGAGCAGCTATACGCCCTTCCTTTTCCAAGATTGGCGTTAGATCTTTGCCAACCACATGCAGAAACCACTGGGAAGGACTTGCTTGTGCTTCTCCTCCAGCCCAAACCACAGAGAGAAGGGAGGCCTCAGAGTGGCTGGGTTAATGGGAAACAGTTGTGCTTGCCCAGCCCTGTGCACATAGGGAACAAATTTAAAGGCCTAAAATCTCATTGCATCGTGAAGAACATATCATTTGGAAAAGACAACTGACCCCAGCACAGAATTCAATGCTGGCAAAACAACATAGGTAATGCACTGAAAGGATCTCACTTTTTGTAAATCCAGAGAGTACTAAGGAGATGTGAAATCATCGATCATTCCCTGATTCATCAATTGATTCAATAAAGAATTTTCAAGGGTCTATTATGTGTGAGGCACTGTATTAGCCCCTGGGCATACTGCACAAAGTAAGGCTGACAGTCCCTGCTCTCATGGAATTCACAGTACTGTTCAATAGCATTTTCTAAAGTCAAGCTATATTAATAAGTACTCCTTGAATTAAAATGATTACATGGTAAGAGCTGAGGAAAGAAGAGACTAAGTCAACCAGGTTAGTTTATCATATGACCTCAGAACCTTTAGTATGCAGATTTCTATTGAGAATCTCCAAGAAAGGGCTACACAGAATGCAGCCTTCCCAAGCTTATTTAACTGTGGCATCCTTTTTGTGAGTTGCATCTTGTGGTACCAGGGTCACATGGAATGTAGTTTGGGGAGCATGGCTCTCAGGACCATGGTGTATGGCCATGTAGGGTGTGCACTGCTTTAGTGGGCCCAGTCACATGGAGTACTGTCTTACCCATAGTGCCCTGGTTTTATGACTGGTAGACTTGATCTCTGTCACTACAGGGCAAAGCATGGGCAGCACAGGGTCCATATGGCTATCACTCAGCTACCTGCAGCTTGGCTCATTCCCATAGAACAGGCCAGAGATAGCCGTCAGCAGCTGGAAAAACAGACCTCACTGCAGAGGTAGCGTTAGGAAAGACAGCCAGAAGGTCAAAGCACAATACTCATGTGGGTCTCCAGGCAGAAAGAAAGCAGATGAATTTTAACAACAACAACAACAAAACCACACACCAAGGTACAATGCAGCAACATGTAAAACTCTCAGGTTATAAAGGAGGCCCTAAAAGCTTCCAGAAGAAAAAATCAGGTCGCAAACAAAGGGACAGTTATAAGAATGGCCTGGGAGTTCTCAATAGCAACACTGAAAACATGAAGACAATGCAGCAATGCTTTCTACATTCCAAATGAAAATGATTTTCAGCTCAGAAATCTCTACCTGGCCAGACTCCCAATCAATTTTGAGAGTAGAGGAAAGGCGTTTCAAGAGTTGCAAAGTCTCAAAAATATTACCTCCCATGCGACTCAGGAATTATGTGAATACATGCTCTACTGAAAACAAAAGTAAATAAACAAAGAAAAAGAAAGGTGTGGGTGCCAGGAAATAGGAGACGCAACACAGGAGAGCTCCAAAGGGCACCTTGGATGATGGCAGTGACAGTCTAAGGACAGCAGCTGTGCAGTAAGTTCAGAGGGCAACTGGTTCCATCTGGAACTGGATCAAGTGGCCGAGTGGGGAATGGGTCCTGGGAGGAGAGCGGGGCAGGGGTGTGTGCTCCAGGTAAAAACTAGGAATAAAAAAGAACCAAAAGATACATCTGACTCTAGAAAGAGTCATATCTATTTACAAAACTGGGAAGACCTATCCATGGGGTCGAAGGAAACTAACAACAACAAAGTATAAGAAAGGCAATGGGATCCCAGTTTGCTACTTGGCTCAGGAGCGATTCAATAACAAAAACTCAAATATCAATTTAGAATGAGAGGAAGGGGGGTTTGAAGGGGGAGTGTAAGCAAGCTAAGACTCTCATTATAAGAAGTTCATGGATAGTGTCTGAAATTTATTCATCAAGAATGAATGCACTGGGGAGGCCAGGTGGCTCAGTTGGTTAGAGCACATACTCTGAGCAACAGGGTTGCCGGTTCGATTCCCACATGGGCCAGTGAGCTGTGCCCTCCGCAACTAGATTGAAGACAATGACTTGGGCTGAGCTGTCTCTGAGCTGCCGATGGGTGGCCAGATGGCTCAGCTGGTGAAAGCGCATGCTCTTAACAACAAGGTTGCCAGTTCGACTCGCACATGGGATGGTGGGCTGTGCCCCCTGCAACTATATTGAAAACGGGTGACTGGACTTGGAGCTGAGCTGCGCCCTCCACAACTAAGATTGAAGGACAACAACTTGACTTGGAGCTGATGGATCCTGGAAAAAACACATTGTCCCCCAATAAAGTTAAAGAAAAATAAAAAAGAAAGGGCCGGTCAAGTGGTTTGTTGGTTAAGAGTTGGCTTGGGACGCCAGCTCTGAGCATCAGGGCCCCGGTTTGGATCCCACATGAGGGCCAGTGACACTGTTCTCTACAGCTAAGATGGTGAACAACAGCTCGACCTGGAGCTGGGCTGCCGTGTGTCGCGGGTGATGGCGTAGGCTGCAGCAGGGCTGCAGTGGGCTGCTGTAAGCTACCGTGAGTGGACAGCAGCCAGTGTGAGAGGCCAGTGGCATGAGCTGCCGTGAGCCGCCATGAGCAGCCATCCAGTGGCTGGCACCCCATCTGCCTCAGCTGGGAAGAGTGCAACGATTACAATACCAACATGGGCCAGTGAAGTGGCGTCCTCCACAACTAGACTGAAGAACAAAAGGACAGCAACTTGTCTGTTACCGTTCCCCTATTCCCCAATGCTGTTCCCTCCCCCAATTGCCCCAATAAAATCTTTTTTAAAAAAAGAATGAATGAATGCACTGTATGCACATTATTTAAAAACATGGAGGTAAATATCCAAAGGAATAGCTGAAACAGTGGAGAGTGGTTGGGGATTGATTAGAAGTTATGAGGGTATAAGCATTGGGAGCACAGGGAATTACCATTACTGTTATAAACCTTTTAGCACTATTTGACTTTTTATGTTAAGTACATAGATTGCTTTGATTTTTAAAATGGATGGTAGGCTGTTAACCAGGTTGTCACTGGCTAAGTGGCTTATACCATTCATCAGTCTCAAACTTGCCCAATTAGAAGTTCATGGATTAATAAAATGACAGATCATACCTGTTGTGGACTTTTGGGATTCCTAGGGAAGAGAACAAACTGCGAATGTCAAACCTGATAATAAACAAGGGCTTACTGCCTCCCTACTCCAGGTGCTATCCATGGACCAGATGAAGTACAGGCATCACCTGGGAACTTGTTAAAAATGAACAATCTCAGGAACCACCTCAGACCTGCTGCATTTTAAAAGATCCTTAGGTGATTCACATGTACATTAAAGTTTGTACTGGGATGGTGGAAACATGACAAGATAAATGGGGTGGAGGGTAGGGGGTCCTGTTGCAGATGATATTGTATACAGGCCCATGATAAAGTCAGTGGTAATGGATGAAGAGGATAATTTGGGGTTTTAAGAGTCTCCAGGCATTAGAAGTCCTAATCCATATTATCATAATCCCCCAGTGAAATAAAAATATATATACTTATCTACATATGAGATGAGTTGTATTATAGGAGACTAACTGACATGTCACATTTTGTAGGCATTTAAAAATTAAACATTTATCAATTAAAATCAACAAAAAGTACAATGTCCAGGGGGTGTTCTGTTTAGGCAGGAACCAAGGACAGAGAGCCCTGGGCCAGCCCATCAGGCAGATGAGGCTATTGGTCAGTACCCTCGGCTGCAAGTGACAGCCCACCTCGATCTGGCTGAAGCAAAGAAAATAGTTTATTGCCTTTCGTAACTGGAGAGTCTTCTTCAGGGTTGCAGGCATGCCACACCTAGGAATGTGGTCCAAATATTTGTTTCTATCTAGACTCTGACTCTCTTGTTTCTCAGTTCTGCTTGGCTTCCTTTTCAGATAGGTTCTGGCCACATAATGACAAAAGGACAGCTGGCTACCTAAGTTTATAAGCAGTAGCTCTTTATTAGCTCTTAAAAATAATTGAGGACTTCAAATAACTTTTGTCTGTGTGCACGATAGCTATCAATATTTATAGGAGAAAAAACTGAGAAATTCATAAAAACCATGTGTAATTCTTTTAAATAATAAACCTATTGCATGTCAATGTAAATAACATGTTTCTAGGAGAAAATTATGTTTTCCAAAAAGAGTATTTACTAAGAAGAGTGTCATTGCTTTTACATTTTTGCAAATCTCTTTACTCTTAGGCTTAATAGGACGTAGGTGGATTTTCATATCTACTTCTGAATTCAGCTTGTTGCAATACGCTGTTTTGGTTGAAATATATAAAGAAAATCTGGCCTCACAAAGATATGTAGATAGAAAAGGGAGAAATATTTTAATAATGTTTTGTGGTTATGCTTCTTTGATACTACACCAAAATTCAAAAATGGTAGTTTCTTAAACGGTAATTGCAATGTGGAATCTGAAAGCATATCAATGAATTTTTCATACTTTGTTACATTAAAATTCACTGATCTGTCCTGCACTTTGAATCATCCATGCATCATTTTATTTTATTTTAATTATTTATTTTTAAAGATTTTATTGGGGAATTGGGGGAAGGGAACAGCGTTGGAGAATCGGGGAAGGGGAACAGACAAGTTGCTGTCCTTTTGTTCTTCAGTCTAGTTGTGGAGGACGTCGCTTCACTGGCCCATGTTGGTATTATGATCATTGCGCTCTTCCCGGGTGAGGCAGTCAGTTGCCACCCATTGGATGGCTGCTCATGGCGGCTCATGGCAGCTCACATGGGCTGCTGGCCGCTGGCCACTCACGGTAGCTCATGGCAGCACACTGCAGCAGGGGCTGCAGCCTACGCCATCGCCAGCAACTCACGGTAGCCCAGCTCCAGGTCGAGCTGTTGTTCACCATCTTAGCTGTAGAAGGCACAGTGTCACTGGCCCTTATGTGGGATCCGAACCCAGGCCTTGCTGCTCAGAGCTGGCGTCCCAAGCCAACTCTTAACCAACACACCACTCGGCCAGCCCTCCATGCATGGTTTTAAAAGAGCTTGGATTGGTCATTTGAAAAGTATTGGTTCACTGAGTTTTGCAGATCTTCCAATGTTGACCCATGTCATTATACAATAACCCCAAATCACATTCTTTTTGTTTGTTTGTTTTACAGATTTTATTGGGGAATTAGGGGGAGGGAAACAGCGTTGGGGAATTGGGGGAGGGGAACAGACAGGTAGACAAATTGCTGTTTTGTTCTTCAGTCTAGTTGTGGAGGACGTCGCTTCACTGGCCCATGTTAGTATGATCATTGTGCTCTTCCCGGGTGAGGCAATCGGTCGCCGGTCATTGGTCGGCCACTCACAGAGGCTCCCGGTAGCTCATACCGGCTACCAGCCACTCACGCTGGCTGCCAGCCACTCACGTAGCTCATGGCAGCCTACTGCAGCCCTGCTGCAGCCTATTCCATCGCCGGCAACTCACAGCAGCGCCAAGCTCCAGGTCGAGCTGTTCATCATCTTAGCTGTAGAGGGAGAACGTCACTGGCCCTCAATGTGGGATCCGAACCACAGACCTGCTGCTCAGAGCTGGTGCTCCGAAGCGAGCTTTTAACCAGCTGAGCCACTCGGCTGGCCCCCAAATCACATTCTTTAATATCACCACCAAGCTAATCAGAAAAGCCTTTAAGCGTTGGGAAGCTGTTAAGCTCATGGTAGAGAATACAAGTCTTCAAAATTCCAATTTTTGCTTCAAAACTCTAATTTTATCGACAACAAAACCATCATCTGTTTGCTTTCAAATGGCAGGCTCACTTCATTCATTTTGGGGAAAATATCCGCCAAATACCAAGTCCAAATAACCACAGTTTGCCAGTTATTCTTTTCAGCCCAAAGGGTATTCCATGGAAAAAAGTGGCTAACTCAGTGTATGGCTCAAACAATCACATGAGTGTTTTTCTGCAGACAATTGTGGTATTTTGTGATGCAGTAGAATTGCTTTAAGTACAAACAGAACCTCCCAGAAACAGATACCAAGACGAGATTAGATGCGAATGGTGGGGAAAACACCTGTGAAGGAAAAAGAAGAAGCTCTGGAAGGTAAGGGGATCCTTTAGACCATGATGCTGACCTAACCCAGACGAGGAAGAGAGCAAAGAAAAGAGGGCCAGGTAGGAAAAGTCTCAGACTGCAATATAGATCAATGAAGATTCAGCCAAGCCAGTGAGGGGTCCTTAAGCCAAAGTCACCCAGCATAGGAGCCCCATATCTCCTAGGAATGAACCCGTATCAGTGCGCCCACTGTGCTTAACCATTGGCTGATGAGAGCAGACGGAGGGAAGCATGCATGGTCTTGGCACATATGTGGTGGGGGGGGGCGGGGTCAGAGGACAGCAGGTGCCCCCAGCAGGGATCTGAGTAGCTAGCACATTTTCATGGTCACCGTATGCTTTGTGGGTTCCTGCCATTTCATCACATCACAATATTGTAAGGTTGTGTTTTCAAGGGTTAAGGCATGATAATTTTTACTCCTTCATCAAGAGATCTCTTAAGTGAAACTAGCTATTTTTTCCCCTTCAAGTGTGTGGCAGTGAAGAATATAACGACTACATGTTTAATTTGGTGCCACTGCCTGGATTCATGCCAAGGTGCCAGTCATTTTACCCACCAGCACTTTTGTACTGTCAGTACACATTGTCAACACAGTGAAAACGTCATGTGAAATCTCAATATTAGAAAAAACTTTGACTGCATGGATCCCCTGAAACGTTCTCAGGGACCCCCAAGGATCTGCAGACCACACTTGGAGAAACACTGGCTTATAGCTAGCAACCCCAGAGCTAGAGTATGTGGTTTTGTTTCGTTTTGTTGTTTTGTTTTGTTTTGTAGGGATATGGTTCTGGCAAAAGCCACAGGGGAGATTTTGATGGTCCTATTTGGGTCATATTCCTCTCCCAGAATCACTCATTGTGAAGAGGAGGATGAGGTACTCTGATGGGTCAGGCCTGGATCATGTGAATCTCTCTCTGAAAAGGATGGGGCAGATCAGCCCATCTAAATCACAGAGAATGGGTTCCCATAAGAAGAAGCGGTGCTCTCTCAGGAAGATGAGGGAAGGGACACTGCATGGGCCCAAACGACCTATTGTCCAGTTCAATAGGGTAAGAGAAGTTGACAATAATGTCTGGGCTACAGGACCAGGCCTGTTCCAGACAGCTTCAGGCAGGAGAATCGATCAAAGAGGAAGAGGAGAAGGTTCCCAGGCAGGAGCCCAGCCCCGAGGGCACGAGGTCCTGCAGCCAGTTTGGCAGCACGTTAATTCAGCCCGGCCAGCAGAACCAGCAACCAGATCCCAGGTTTGGTCAAAGTGTGTGTGTTAACAGGGGTAGGTATTTTATTCTGTGACTGTGTATATGTTTCCTATCTTGGTCAGATTTGACTCAGGAGTTGGAACCCAGTGGGTCCTCAGGGTAAGCAGTGGGGCCAGGCCCAGGGGATTCAGGTGTTAGAAGCTGGGGATGGAGGATGACTGTCAGGACTATCCACAAGTCAATGGAAACTATGTCACCCAGGTACTCACTCAAATGTAATTCTACCTGTCTAGATTTTCTCACATTTACTGTTCAATACTCGGCATTTTCTACTTATTTATCCTCAGAATTACTGAAGCTCTTAACTGATAAATTCTATCAGGATTACAGATGATCAAATCAACTATTCGACTCTGGTGACCAAATCTTCCCTCTTGAAACACTCTCTTTCTTGGGTCTCCTGGATGTCATAATCTCTCAGGTCTCCTCCTCATTCTCGAGCTGCCTTTTCTCAGATGCCTCTGCACATCCCACAAATGATGGTAGTCTTTGGGGTCTTTGCCATAAAACCTCCTTTCTTCTCTGGAGGTAATCTGATCTGTTCCCATACCCTAGATTACTGCCATGTTTCTTTCTTTAAACCACTGTAAAACCTCCCCCTCCCCCTCTGTCATGCACAAACGCATTCTTTGTGTGTGAGGTCCCCATCCATTCTTTCCTCAAAAGCCTGGGATACACAGAGCAATTGGTACGCTGCTGGCACCAAGGCCGTCATTAAACCCACACATACACAGGACAGAAATTGGGTCATCTGGTCATCCGATGTCCAGGCTCTGTGCGGGTGCTTGCGTGTGTGTGTGTGTGTGCGCGCGCATGCGTGTGCCTATCTGTCTATCCATCTTTCAGATTGTCATTTACGTGAAAAAATTTCTAAAGACATTTGGAGAGGGCCTGACTGCAGCCTCTGAAGTCAGGCTGCATCTAACAAGTGGTTTGATAAGAATACATTGTGTTCGGATTTAATTGGCAGTGTCTTTTTTTCCTAGTTGTGCAAAAAATAAAGAGAAAATTTATAATCAATGCTGCCTTACATGAGGTAAAAATTACTATTTTGGTCTCTCAAAGAACATTGAGATCACATTTGTAATCCATAGCAATGTAACCTTCCATCCCTGCTTCCATTTCTTTTGGTTTTCAACTCTCTAATGCCCTATAGCTTCCCAGAAGACCCCTACCACCCTCCATGCAGAACTCTCTACTCTCCACCAAAACACAGCAAACCCTCCCTGAAGTCTCCCCCGGAGAGAGTGCACTTGCTTCCTCGCCCTCCTATTCTCCCTTGCTCCCTCTCTCTTCTCTCTGGGAGTCAATCTCAGCCATCTTCAAAAGACATCTCTCCAGCCTCACTCCTCTGATTCTTCCCATCCCTGCAGATTGACCTGTTCAACCCAATAAGAGAGAGAGGGGCAAAGGCTTGGCAGTTAGGGTTTTCTTTAGCAAGCAAGGGGGAAGTGCAAGAGGCTTTGAATAGCCCCACAGGAATAATTTTTGGGCCAGGACCAAGAGAACAGGCAGAGGGCAGTATGGATTGAAACAAGTGGGTGCACCGTGCTGGGGCAGGACTGGGGTGTACCCTACGGTGGGGCATCCTGGGAAGGCTTCAATTTAAAAACCTTCAGCTGTGACCCCTGCTGTCCAGAAGCTTCACATACATGTACGCACACATGCATGCACACACAGATGCATGCACACAGGCATAAACATATGCACACATTCAACAGGCTAAGGCCTTTCTGTCCCACCTCACGTTGTATCAGGAAGGAGGCAGGTGGGGTCAGGACAATTGCCTGTTTTCCTGGGATGGAACGGCCCAGTAGGCGTTAGGCTGGTTGGCTTGAGGCCAGGGCACCACAGGAGCTGGAAACCCCACCCCTCCCTACCCTGCCCAAATAAAAAGTAACCACCAGCTGGACAACAAGCTAAAAGAGTGGTCTCCACTGGGTGTGAAAGGCCTCTTAGCTCTGGGGGGATGAGAAGCTGGAAAGAGAAAGGGTGGGTGGGAAGGTGGCCTCTGAGGAGGAGACCCGGCTTCCCTAGGACCTGGTTAAAAATAAGGAAAAAACTAGAAGAATGAGTCTGAAGAGGGGGGAAGGAATGAGGGAGCCCCACTTTAGCCACTGAACTGAGTCCTGGTGTTTGGGTCCTCAGCTTCCAAGTTGTTCAGCAGCTGCCCTGATTCTCAGGGTTCTTGGGGCTGGAGAAGGGCCCCTGGGAGAACTTAGGTGGCCTCTGGTGATGAAGGCGGAATGCAGACTGGCTGACTAACTCCCACCTCTCTGAGCTGAATGCTGCTCCTGGGCCAGGATCAGACAAGAAGCTGGTCCTGGGCTTGCTGAGTGTGCCCTGCCCTTTGCAGAGGGCTGGGAGAAGGGAATAAAAATAAGAGAGGCCATGCTCAGAAGGAACTCATGATGGAGTTGAGAAAATTGAGCATTAACACAGGTGGAGCCAAAGTCTAATCTGATTCGCAAATTCCACCCCAAGGCAGAGCCACCAAGACTGGCTGCACCCTACAAATTGACCAAGGCCTGCTCAGAGCCTACGGGAAAAGTCAGGAAGGCTTTATTTAGGAGGTGGACTTGAAGGGCCTTGGGTAGGTGGGAGAGGCAATTTCCCCCAGGGCTTTGGGAGCTGGGCCCACGCAGAGCTGCTCTCCGGGGACTCCTGGCTGCAGGGTATGTGTGTGGCTGGCAACAGGTCAAGTTTATATATTAATCATCTGGCCAGCCTAACCAACCTAGATCAAGCTCTTCCAGGGCTATGAAATCCCCACTCATTGGCCCAAGCCCCCAGTGCTTTGTAGACACGAGGGGAGAAGGGCATCAGGAGCCTCCCTGCAGCCCCTGGGTCTTCAGGAGGCATGGGTTAGGTGTGGGCACCAGGCAGGCAGGGGTGGTTTCCAAGGTGAGCCGAGTCCATCCACCCAGTGTTTACACAACTGTCATAAACTGTGCTTTGTTCTCAGCTCCACCTGGGAAGGTCCTTGAGAACTGGGTGGGCCTGGCTAGGTGGGGACGCTGAGTGAGGACAGAGAGGTTTGGACAGGGGATGCCCCTGGGGACACAGAGAGATGAGGCTGGCATAGGAAGCCCCACTCTGTGGCGGTAGAAGAATCTGACTGTTGAAAGGCCGAGCTTTGGGCAACACAGGCAGGGCTTGTGTCACCAACTGTCAGAGCTGCCTCCCAGTCCTGGGTTGGGAGGGAACCCAGGAGGGAAGGATAAACCGGGCCAAGGGTGGGGGATAAGGGCAGGAGTTCCCTGGCACCAATTCAAGGACACACCCTACTCCTCTAGCCAGCTGGTGGCTGGGCACAGAGACCAGGAGCTGAGGTCTTTGGTGCTCCAGCCCGTCCCACGAATGAGCAAGGGAGCTGCTTAGCCCTTCAACAGACAGTCATTGATACCTGCTCATGGTGGGCACAGGGGCAGCACACGCCCCCTGCCCTTGTAGGCTCAGTGGGTAATGCAGAGACAAACCTCCAAACAGATCACAAGGCAACTGATAAGGGCTATAAAAGATAGGCCTCTGTGTGGGGGTGGGGGGGGTGGGGGGGGACTGTGTCCTGGGACACAGTGTGGGAGCAGTAACACCTGCAGGAAGGTCAGGGGGTCAAGGACAGCTTCACAAAGAAGTTAACACTTACCTAGAATCTTAAAGAAGTAGAGAGACAAGGGAAGGGCATTCCAGGCAGTGAGAAGACCATGTGCAAAGCAAGGAGCTGAGAAGGGGCCTATTTGGGGACCCATGAGTCAGTGAACACCAAACCACGAATGGAGGGTATGGGATGAGAAGGTGGGTGGAGACGGGGCAGGTGTTAAGTAGGCTCAGCTGATGTGCAGCTAAGTCATACAAGGAGCAGGACCACAGAGAGCAGGATGGCCCCGGAGTGAGCCTGCCCCATGGAGTTCAGTTTGCTCCTGAACGGGACTTGTCCTCCTCATTTGGTGGACTGCCCTGACCGGGCGTGGGAGGATGGGAACAAAACCAGATCTCCTGGCAGGCCTGTGGCATGTAGCACTGGCGCTATGGGATGTACAGGGACAGAAACGACCACCACACCCTTGTGAGCAAGTCCCTGCTCACACCTCCCTTTCGCTCCAACAACCTCAGGCAAGCACAAGACACACATCAATCATGCAGATGAGGAGACTGAAGTGGTGGGCAGACTTTTGCCCAAGCCTGAGTAAGTTCATTGCAGATTTGATACAGCGACTCCAAGGTCCCGATTCCCAGCACAGAGACCTGCCCCTGAACCAGAAAGTTCTCTCTCTCCTGGCTGTGCAAGACAGTGAGGGTGAGGGCTCTCACGGGCAAACAGGTAGGTGGTGCCCTCTGTACCCCTCTTCCCTAGGGCCCATCCTTATCAGACAGGTTTGAGGTTGTTCCCAGGTTCAGCCTAGGGGAGTCAGTGCTTCCCAGTCAGCCTACGGGGTCAGCCTATGGGGGAACCCCAAAAACTAAATTCAATGAAATTTTCCCCAGAACCAGACTGGTAGGGGACCCACCCAGAATGCTCTGCTGTCAGGTGGGTGTGCTAAGCAGTCAGATGGCAGTGTTGACAGTAGCCTCCTTGTCTATGGACAGGGCCTCTGGAGGCTCAGCCAAGTCACAGGAGAAACTTAACAGTTTGGGAAAAACAAAACCAAACCCCACAAACTGAAGCCAGCACACTGGCTCAGTTGGGCTAGGCAGGCTTGAGCAAAGGTCAAGTCACTGGACACTGGGAGGCGTCACCCTGGCATCAGGAACCACTTCACTCAGACCAGGAACCACCCTATGTCCCCTCCAGAGCGGCTTCCACTGTGCTTTTCTCCAACATTGGGCTGCCAGCTACCTAAAGATTTTCTCTAAGCCTCTCAGTGGCTCTGCCCACTCCATGTATAGTCAGTCCCACAGGAGAATTCTTCCAGAATATTGAGTAGAGGAGAATAGAACAATTTCCCCAGATAAACTAGAATGCTCTCACTGTTCTAACAAGGGGAGCCAAGTAATAGAGCATGCTTCCTCTTTTTGCCTTGGCTCCCAGGAGGCTCCCGCTCACATGTCAAGCTTATTCACCACCATTCCACTGGCCTTGACTGCTCACAGACTTGCCACCCTGAAACTTTCCTCAATTCTCACTTAAAAGTTTTCTGTTGGCTTCATCTTGTCACACATGGCCTGTGTTCCGTATCATCTCAATTCCTTGTTGGAAAGAGGTGGCAGGTAAATAAACAATGAAGTTTCACTCAGGAAGGAGGGGTTAAAAGTGCAAAGTCCGGCCGGTGTTCTGGGGCTGTGGGAAATCCCCTTTTGATCCTGCCCTTTTACCCCCAAATTACCCAGGGACAGAGAACAGGGCATTTTCCTTCCCTCCCTGTTGAGCAGCCCCCATCCCCAGGCCCCTCCTCCTCTCTCACATCCTAGATCCAGCTCTGCTGGCGAGCTCTCCTGAGTGAGAAGGAAGGAGCCGTTTCTTTGGCTCTCCAGCCTTCCTGGCTGGTTTCCTGACAGTGTGGTTGATGGGGGCCCTTCTTTAGCTGCTTTCTAAGGAGGGGCGGTGTTAAGGACACGTTTCAGGAATTTAACAATCAGGGTATCAATCATGAGCACCTGAGTATACCTAAATTTGGCTCTCTGGTCTCCTGAGCCCGCTTTCCCTGGAGGCCCCGGTGTCTGGAGGCTTTAGGGAGATGTAGGAACAAGTGAAGACTCCAGCACTGAGTCAGGCAGTGATTGGTGTTAAAAGTGTGGCTTGAGTCACCCTAACCTGGGTTTGAATTCCATCTCTTCCACCTACTGGCTGTCTGACCCTGGGCATTCCTGAGCCTCCCTTTCCCCATCTACAAAGCAGAACAGTACCGTCTCTCAGCTTTGTGAAGAGACCAAGAGGCTGTGTCCCTACAGAGTACACGCTGAGTGTGCTGTGTAGACAGGCTCAATAACCTGCATGGCTGATACTGGGATCAGCGTTGGCTCATGGAGGGCAGGAGAGAAGGTGTGTGTGAACTCCAGGGGTCATCACTGGCAGTGACATGACCCTGGGGGATGAGTTTCCTGAGAGTCCAGTCACCCCAGAAGTCCTGCTGACTGTGCCTAGCTCTCTGCCCCGAGGGGCAGGGCTATCAGCAGATCTCAATAAGTCTTAATAAACCCAGTGCTTTCTGCCATTAAATGAGAATAGAGACCACTGGAAAATGGACTTTTGCCCCAAACCCAGTTTGACGACGACCCCCTCACACCAGCAGCTCCCCCCATCTCCATCTGCCATGGAGAGAATAGTCTCCTCTTCTCTGACTCCCATCTTCAAGCCTTTGCATGCTGGAGTTTCTCCTACCTTGAATGGTCTCCATTCACATCTCTTCTGCCCTTCTCTGCCCCCATAAAAGAAATAACCCTTCTATTCCAGGAGCTGCTGGGGGAGTCCCTGGTTGCCGTCTAGGGCAGTGTTTGCAGTGTGAACAATGGACCTCCACCTGCATTGAATCGCCCATGAGGCTTGCTAGAAGGTAAGTGCCTGGGCCCTCCCCGTGACCGAGTGAGACAGAAACTCCATGGAGGGGGCCAGGAATCTCTAACAAGCTCCCCAGGTGGTTCTGATACACACAAAGCACAAAAATCAACGATTTGTCTTGAGTCCTTGCTGAGTGCCAAAGTCCAGCTAGGGGTAGGCCTGGAAAATTCATGAAATAATCTAATTCAGAGAACCTAAACTCCCTGTGTCTCCAGCAGGGGCACCCAGGAGATCTGGATTCTAGTCTTGACCTTATACTGATAAGCTGTGTTGCTTTAGACAAGTCACTTCTCCTTTCTGGGCCTGTTTTCCCACCTGCAAATGTAAGGGCCAGGGCTTTGGGGAGGGGGGGGGACGGGGTAGAGAGGGTCTCTGGGGCCATCCTAATCTAACATGCTTGAAAGTCCACTTGGGACAGGCTCTTCTGTAGGGCCAGCATGGTGGGAAAGAAGAATGGGGAGCTGATGAGGTTGAGCCCAGATGTCCCACGACTGCCTAGGTAGACAGCTGATAATTGCTACTGACGTTCAGAGGGCACAGAGGTCCCAGGCCAGATGGGGGCCAAGGTCAGTATCCAAGTGGCCTGGCCTAGTAGGGGACTGTGAGGAGCCAACACCAGAGTTTAGGCCAGGGGCAGTCTGGGGCTGATCCCTGGGGAGAGGAGTAAGCACAGAATGGCTCTGAATGTCGGAGCTCCAGCCTGGTAGGCTGGCTCAGAACCAGGCTCTGGGGCCCACAGGAACATTGGAAAGCAAATGGGGACACCCAGGCATGGTGGAGTGGCTGCAACTTGGAGGGGGGCTCCCCGCAGGATACCTCCATTGCACAGCTTCAGGAGGTGCCATCTTACAATGCGCATGGTGCCCCCTAGAGTTGTACCACGTGAAGTGACATGCTGGGACTAGGCACCAGGGGCACCCCCAGGCATCCTGGCTCCTGAACATGGGGCAGAAGTGCGAGCGCCAGGCCCATTCACTGCTTTGGCCAGCTGGGGCGCTGCCAGCAGTTACAGGAAGCTTTCTCCACCCTCCTGGTTGGGAACTGGAGGCCTGAGCTCAGTAGGCTGCGGGTGGGGCCGGGGAAGCAGCAACAGGCTCAACAGGAACTTTCCCTCAGATCTACCTACCATCCCGCTCCCACTAATTACAGGCAGCCCCACTCACTTTGCCCTCAGGCCAGACTGACAAGCCCCTTCCCCGTTGACTCAGGAGCACTGCCAAGAGGAGGGATGGGCCCAGAGAAGGTTCCAGGCCATTCAGAGGCCTGGCCAACGGGGCCCAGGAGACTGGCATTGTTTTGCTAGAAGAAATGTTTGGAAAAGAACTTAAGAACCACTGAAATTTGGAGGGTTGTTGTCCATACACAGATTCCCAAAGCAGACTAGATTCTGCACCAGGCAGCAGAGCAGTGTTTTCATCAGCAATTAACTTACCCTGAAACAGCCTGGGAGGGGGTTACGACCATCCTCCTCCTTTATGCCCAAAGAAGCCCGACTCAGGGAGTCACAGGGCTAACAAGTGCCCAGATGAGGCCCCCACCACCTCACAGGGAATAGCACCACCAGCAATGGCCTGACTGGTACACGACAGTGAGGTTGAGCCACTAGAAGACTGGTGAGCAAGGGGTAGCAGGGCTAAGGGTTTATAAGAAGCCAAGAGATTTTTCTCTCTGATCCTCCAAAAGGGGCGGCAGCTCCCCACTTTCCCAGGCTCAGCCCTTCCTGAGGCTCACCCTTGAGAATCTCCAATTTTCCCAGAGCCCCAAGTGGAGGCCGTTGTGTCTTCTCTTTTCAAAACCCATTAGGAACATCCTAGATTGAGAGGGACCAAATCCCAACCTCTGTGTTCAGCGAGCTTCTCCCAACCAAACATCAAGGGTTCCCTCCTGGCGTGACAGATGGCTACTCACTCACAAGCTTTCAAATTCTCTTTATTAAAAATCTTTTTTTTTCCCTTTTGTAAAAACACTTGCGGTCAGGAAAAGTGGTGACAATTCATAGGATACTCAACGAATTCCAATACTTTACAGGTTCAAACTTAAATTAACTAGTGTTTTTCTTTTTCTCATAAGCTCAAAAACAAACTCTGGTCCAGTTCAAGTATAATCTAACAGATCACAGCCTCAGGCTGTCCAAGACAGGGAAACCCTGATAGTAATGGCTGCCGCTCACACCAACATCAATTGACTGAATTCCTTGGGCATACTGTCTGGCTATACTTGCATCTCAGGTGTTTACAATGAGAATTACATAGGCCTTTTGTTATATTAACCCAGGGTACAAAGGAATCTGTCGCTTAAGGCTTAAGGTAGCAGCTGCTCTTGAACCACCTTTTTGGAGAGACACTTTGAAATGGTTGACAAACACTGAAGAAAAGCTTTAAAAAATAAATCAATATTTTCCTGGTTGCCTTTAATACTGCAGTGTGTATGACACACGTAGGAATAAAAAGAGCAAATTGTAGAGTGGGTGAAGGACCATGCCAATGGAATTGTATAAAAATAAATAAAAATAAATAAATATATATACACGCAAATATAGATTCTAAGATGGTTTTGAAACCGAAGGTTCTGGTTGAATACAGAGCATGCCTCTCCTCTCTCCCTCCAGCTTTCCAAGATGGAGAAGGTCAGTCTATCAGCAAGGGAGCCTTTACATTACTCAGGAATGAGGCTGTTTCCACAGCCATCCAGGTTTCCATGGAAATGCCGCTGAGGGGGATGAGCTGGTGGGGTCAGCTTCCACTTTGCTGGGAGAAAAGACTGCCAGCCTCTTTGAAAACGCACTGTTCCAGCCTCTGACGGCCCAGCAAGGTTTGGCAAGAAAGCCAGTAACCTGGCCCTAGGCTTCCCTTTGGTGGGAAGACAGACACACAGAGCCAAAGGTTTTCCTAGAAACGGAAGAGGCTGGTTTCCAGAATGCCAGGTAAACACCTGTGGAGGCAGCCAGGGGATCAGGTATGGGCTGAGCCACCATCTTCAAACCCTACTCTGAGACACCAACCTTTCTGAGGCCCCCAGGTGGCCTGGAGCCAAGTTCAGGTTTCCTGTTCCTACAGCCTCTTCTCATCACACCTGTCCAAGCCAGTCTGTTTCCTCTGGTGCCTTAACTCTTCTCTCTCACAGGTTCCCACTAAGTCTCTCCTTGCCAGTGACCATTTGCCCCAAGGTTCACCCTATGATCATTTTATTATGTTCTCTGTCTCTTTCCTTTCTGTGCCTCAGTTTCCTCACTGATGAAATGTCTGTGTTGAGCTCACTAATCTCTCTACTCTTCCGCCGTCAGACGGCAGAATGTGCAGCGCGCTCTTTTCTACCGTAAAAGAAAAAGGCAAAATAAATAAGTAAGACCACCCCTTCCTGGTCTACCTGCCGGCAGTCAGGAATAGAAACAACAGAACTGTTTTCTAGGGGCGAAGCTGGGGAGGCCACCTCCAGGCAAGTGTCTCAGCTGTGGAAACAGCACGAGGCTCCCCTCTGACCTACTTGGGGTCTTCTCTAGGGCTGCGGCTGAGCCTCACTTCCCCTAGCACCTTTGTCCCAAACCCCTCCAATGGAACATCAGCTGGAGACCCCACAGCTCGTCCGGGACCTGAAGGCTCTGCCTGCTCGGATCAAAAGGCCCGATGGAAGTAAGGGCGCTGTTCTTCACATTGGACATCAAAGTCTGCACACCGGGTCAACTCTGAGCTGCCCTTGACCTTCTGCCAAATTGGAAAGGGCCCACCTACAAACACCGGGCGCTATTCAAATGCTCTTCAACCTTCTCCTCCCTTAGCTTTCCCCTCACCAACACCTTTTAAAACCATCCCGCAGTGAGGCTGCTGGAGCCCAGAAGGCAGCCACCAAGGGCGAGTCAAGGACACATGCCCTTTCCTTGTTTTGGTGTCACCTGAGCCAATGCCACCCGTGGCGGGGAGGCAAACTTTCAACCTAAGCCCTTATCAACTGCTGTGTTAGCTAAAGGTAGAGGATGCTTCTGGTTTCATTTTTAAAGAAAATGAATCTATACCCAATTCATTGCACAGAAGAGAACAAACCCTGGCGTCTCCTGAAATCACATGGAGGGAAATAAGTTTGGTGGGAACTTATCAGAGCTTCCACAATGAAGGGCTCTTTTCTTCCTCCATAAAATTCGCTTAATTTTACTTTAAAGCATGAATCTGGTAGACATCTAGAATAACTGAAAGGGTAAAAAGAGTTATTAATAACATCAGGGGCTTTTCCAAAAGGCGGGCCAGCTGCAGGAACTCCCAGCTCGTGCACACTGACTGTCTAAGGTGCCCCCTCCTCAACCCTGCAGGGTCCCACTCACTCCCCCGCGACCCTGCACCGGATGCTGGGCACAGAAACTGCTGCAGGTTCACTGACATGGGTTTTGAGCCAGGAGTTTCCATGAAATCTTTTCCTTGGATGACTCAGCCTGGCCTGATCTGTCCTATCCCATCAAAAAGTTGAACACTGTGAAAATCCCTGAGAAGTTGGATTTTATGAAGAGGAAATGACCCTTGGCACAGATAGAGGGGGGAGGGTGGGAGGGGGAAGAAGAAAGAGAAGCACATTAAAAGATGGTCTGAGGGAAACAAGAGTCATAGGGAGAGAGTGGGTGGCGTTCAGTGGGCTGGACACAGCAGGGCGACGGCTCTGGGAGGCATTTCAGAGGCGTTTTCATGAGTCTTTGAGGACAGATGCAGGTAGTGTGGCCTGCCTGGTTTTCCTTCCTCTCTGGCTTTGGTTCCTGTCCTGGAGATCAGGAAGGCCCCACCTCGTAAGCCCTCCTCTCACCGCTTCCACCAGGGGTGTCAGAGCTTCTTCTTTTCAAAGTGGGGCACAATTCCGCTGTCCTCAGGCCTCGGGCTGCCTGGCCCCTCCGTGTCCTTCAGGCCCTCCTCAGCCAGCTGGGACAAGTACTTCTGTGGTGGGAAGACAGGGACAAAGAAGGGAGGAAGAGGGTCATTGTGGTGACCTGGCAGGAGAGGACAGGAGAGCAGAGGCTGAGGTGTGTGCCTTGCCCCCCACCCCCATCATCTTGCCTAGTGGGTGAGCCCCAGATCCTTCTGGGGCCACAGGACCCACGATACTTAGTGCACTTCCTCCCCCCACTTTCTGTTAGTTTATAAGGAACGCATGTCCCTTGTAGCAAGCCTACGAAGTACAGCTTCTAACAATAGCGAACACTTCCAAGCCCTCATCCTGTGCAAGTGCTGTTGTTTTTCTTATCTAAACTCACTGAATCCTCATAACAACTCTACTTGTTTTCCTGAAAGAGCGCCAGTACCCAGGCGGCCTGTCCACGTGTAAAGGAAGAGGGAGGGGAGGGAGGCTGGAAGGGCAGGAGGAGAGAAACGCTGTCCTATAGAGATCGTGAAAGGCAGAACTGCAGCCTGACAGTTGAGGCTCCTCTCAGCCTGTTTCCTGTCCGGCAGGATGGTAGGGGAAGCGACCTGGAGGTCCTTCTATGGGCGTCTGTTCCATAGTTGGGGCTGCCTCCCACCGCCAGGACACTCACTGCTAGGGCTGGTCTCCAGCCAAACGTCAGGCCACTTCTGGGATTCTGGATCCAACGCAGTGAAACTGAGCTGGAAAATGCCTGGGGCCTCTGACTGCTGGCCAACAAGGGGCAGTGCAAAGAGCACTGAATTAGGAGTCAGCAGGGGTAGGTACAGCGCAGTGGTCAAGTATGTGGGTGCTACTGTCAGGTGACCTGGGTTCAAATCCCAGCTCTCAACAGGCAGGTCACCCAATATCTCTGACACCTGTAAAGTGTGGGTGATAACGAAACTACCGCATAAGGTTGCTGTGACATCCAAGAGAGGTACCATACAGCATTTATCACAGCGCTGGCACAGGATAAACACTTCGTAATGCTGCCGTTTATCATGGGTGGCACCAGCCATCTCATTTCAGGAAAGTCACTCATCGCCCAGGCTCAGACCCTAGTCTGTTAAATGAGAGAAACGGTGTCCTCCTTTCTCCCAGGGTGGTTTTGAGGGTCAGACGAGATGATGTATGTAAGATGACTGGCTCTGCCTGCTCTCTCTAGAAGTGGCTGGGGTTGGCTTTCAGAGGTGGGGTGAGCCTGATGGGAAGAGGGGCAGGCCACGGATCCCTGCGGGCCAGGTGACCGAGGGAGGGCTGGGTTTCTCCTTTGCCTCAGTCCAGGGGAGGGAAAGGTGTGCTCAGGAAGGCGAGTGGGTGAGTGTTCTGGACCTGGAGCCACGCAGGTGTCTAGTTTCCCATATGGCACTGACTCCACCTCTTGTTCCAGATCCCTCTGGGTGGGTTCTCTCCCTCGCAGTGGAGCACAGCAGGGGCTGCACAGACAGCATGGAGGAGGCTCCTTCCACCTGCTTCCGACCTCGAAGAGCAATCCCCGAGCCCTGCCTCAAGGCCCCCTGGTGGGGCTAGGTTTACACGTCTCTTGACATCAGTGTCTGCCAGCACCTGCTGCCCGGGTCGGAATTCTTCACTTTACAAGTTTCACATGTAACTTGGGTCAGAGTGAAGTGGGCAAGGCTGTGTGGACAGAGACATTCTGTCAAGGCCACTGAGAGAAACCCTATCTGGGAAGCCTGCAGTGCAGGCTCCCAGCTCCCTGACAGGTGCACAAGGAAACCTGAACTGCGGTTGACAGGTGTGGACTTAACCACTGTCTGAACCAGACATGCCTGGGGACCACAGGAATGGCTCTGTCCCACTGTGAGAGGTGAGTCTGCCTTGAGGTCTGGTCCAGAGGCCCAGAACACAGTGCAGTCCCCTGGTCTGGGAAAAATACACGGGGTTTAAAATTAGAGGCCCTGGCACTCTTCCGAACTCTTTGGGTGACCCTGAGCTGTGTGGTCTCTTTGGGGTCTACACAACCCAGCTGATAATTCTGGATGGAACCAAAGGTTCTCACATTGAGGTATCAGAACTTGCGGGAAAGTTTTTTTTAATTCAGATTCTCAGGCCCAGCCCTAGAGAGAGTAAATAAGCAGGTAAAAGGTGGGTCCAGGAATCTACATTTATAAAAGACGCCCGCTTGTATAAGGACCAACGTTTAGGAAAATCAGGACCAGATGATCTCCAAGACCCCATCCAGCCCTGATATTCTATGGTTTTCATTTTGTTGGGGTTGTGGGGGTGATGATGTCTTCAGGGTGGATGGCTGCCCTCAGCTGGCTGTGTGGAGCCCAGTCTGAACCCTTGGTCTGGCCAAGTCAGGCCTTCGCTGCCCTCCCCCAGGAGAGGCTGGGACCTGGGCTCCAGACCCCATGGCTTCATCAGTCACAGAGCAGCTGCTCTCTGGAGGGAAATCAAGAGGCTTAAATGACCTGAGTTTGGGCATAGCCAATGACAGTCCCTTGCTGATGGTGACCCAGGCCATGACATTATGGCCTCAGCTGGCAAGACCAGCTTAGTAGAGTAAAAAGAGGAAAGTGATTAAGAATCAGGTGCTTTGTTTCCAGGCCTGGTAACTTACTATCTGCATGGCCTTGGAAAAATCACATAGCTGCTCAATTGTAAAACAAGAGAATTGGCCCATATCTGAGTTTCTTAACTAGGGAGTTCAGAAACGTCAAATCATTTGGGAAACTTTCTCAAATTAAGTATTCCTGGGTATCCCCAAATTCCACTGAATATCTGACCTAGAATACTCGTACATACTTTTGAAACACTGTCCAGAGGATTCTGGTCTACCTCTCATATTAAAAACCACTAGAACAGCCTCTCTTTAACAATTTAGCTGTGACAGTAGTGCCTGCTCTGGAAGTAGGGTATGCTGCCCCCCTGGGTGTCTTTCTGAGTTGGAAGCCTCATGTGTCAAAAAACTACTCTTATTTCTTATAGTAAAAACAGGAGGTGCCTTAGGATACTTACCCTGGGCATCTGATATACCACGCTTTCATTAATTTACTAAATCCCAACCTATCCCAAGAGTTACTTATGAAAACCACATTCTAACATGCTATATATTAGTTAGCTGTATGTTATAGGACATATTACTATATTTTATTGCTTTTAAGATGTCTTTGTTTCACACATTAAGACCTCTGAAAGGGCTGGCCAAGTGGCTCAGTTGGTTAAGAGCTCGCTCAAGAGTGCGAGCTCTGAGCAACAGGGTTGCCGGTTTGATTCTCAGCCTGAGCTGAGCTGCCAAGCAAGATGGCTCAGCTAAAAACTAAAAATTAAAAAATAAAATAAAAATAAATTAATTAATTAAGAAAAAAAAATCTCTGAAATTGAGATGCATTTTACAGTTAATGGAGTCTTGCTGTGTAATTTGCAATTTTTTTTCTTGTTGGTATCAAAACGTAGTGTTTTACAATTGATGCCACCTTAGCTTGGATGAAATATGGTATATAGAGTATTTTTATGTCACCTGTTAATATGCTATAAAACTTCATTTATTTATTGCTTATCTCCTACACTAGAATGGAAACTCCATGAGGGCAGGGATTTGTCTGTAGTTTTTGTTTTTGTTGTTGTATCCCCAGCGCCTAGAACAGTGTCTGCTACATAGTATGCATATGATACATGGTTGCAGTATAGATGAGCATTTAAATAGCGCAGAATAGTGGTGGCTTTTATTCTAACAAACACCGATACTGCACAAGGGAACAGAAACACAGAGAGATATCTGCATCTGGCATATCCAGGTCCTTGTGAAAATGGTCAGCCCCAACCATGGGTCACAGACTCGAGTTATTCAGTCTAGAGGGAGAGGCAGATACAAGAAACCCAACCCAATCAAATGTTTTAAGTACCGAAGTGGACACATGCCCTGAGAGCACACGAGAGGCAGCCACCATGTGGAGAGCCTGGTGGAGTCCCGTCTGAGGGAAGAGTAAGAGTTCTCCATGTGGTGGAAGGAAAGAGAAACTCCAAGACCAGAGAGGCCCATCATGCTCGGCGAGCAGGCCGATGCTCACCTGTAAGTTCCTGTAATGGACCGCGCTTCGACAGTGGCTTATCTTCGCCATCTCCTCGCTCGTGTAGAACAGCCCACACAACTTGCAGTAAAACCCAGTCCTGGGGACCACGAACTCCACCCCTGCAGAAGGATGGGAGATGGACAAGGAGTCAATTAGGGGGACGATGGGAGGCCCTGGGGTCCTGCGGCCGTCGGGTGCAAACGGGACAGTGAGCTCCATCCCTCCCTTGCTGTGACTCTGGCTGATTGCCTAGCTTCTCCAAGCCTCAGTGTCCTCATCTGCAAAACAGGCATGGAAAGAAAACCATGGACTTCATTCAAAGGTGGCTGTAAATGTAAGGGATGGAGTGCTTAGAAAGATATGCTCTGCAACTGCCTCTGGGAACTAGGTCCGGCTCTCTGATCACCAGCCTGTTTCCGGGGAAAGGAGGAGGAAGGAGATTTCTTACATTGCAACTTGTTGGATTTCATTTCTCCACACTGTCCCCCTCTCTACAGAGGTTGTGGCCAGGACTCTGGAAGAATGCTTTCATTTTTGTTTGCTTATTTTAGAATTATGTTCATTAAAGAAACTTTAAAAAATAAATGAAAGTGAGAAAAAAATCAGCCAGAGTCATTCCAATCAAAACATTTTCTTCCACACTATCGATATGTTCAGCCTTTTCTTTGCAGGAGGAGGGGGCAGTTTGAATTATTGTGCCCTAGGTACAATCTATCTCCTCCCTCCGTTTTTCCTGTCGTATCAGAAATATTTCCCAATC
The DNA here is from genome assembly GCF_001890085.2 of Hipposideros armiger. Classification (NCBI taxonomy): domain Eukaryota; kingdom Metazoa; phylum Chordata; class Mammalia; order Chiroptera; family Hipposideridae; genus Hipposideros; species Hipposideros armiger. The sequence goes on along the minus strand of NW_017731455.1, from coordinate 1,098,083 downwards.
TTTCTCCAGTCTTTACATCTGAACCATCAATTAATAGTATTTTGTTTGTCATTTATTAAAGGATTCTCATTTATCTCAGGATTCTGGGAGGCCTTTTGATTCTAAGCAAAGGAAACAGTGGCCCAATAGCCAGAGAAGTGACAGTGTCACAGCCCAGAAAATTCATCTTTGAAAGGATGGTGACCGTTCCAGCCTCCAAAAGGTGTTTTGGGGGCCACAGTCCTCCTCTTGAAGACGCAGTCAGCAAAGTGGAAAGAGCCCAGATCTGAGAGGGCAGAGACCAGATGCTAAGACCCTACGTAACCTGGAGAGAGTTAGCCAAATCCCTCCTGGGCCTCAGTTTTCTCAGGCACCTGATTATAAGTCACCAGCAAAAGAGCAGAGCATGAGAGCTGTGAAAAATAGGACCCCTCATGGAACTAAAGAAGGGGTGCTGACGGCTTTCAGATCCTGCCTTCAGGCGGGGGGGCCCCACACTGTGTGCGCTGACACACTTCAGCTGGGCTTTGTGCTGCCATCTGGTTCGCTCCCACTGCTCTGCTGGGGGTGGGGGCGGTTGAAGAGCTGGCCACAAGGGGTGGAGGGGAGAGAGGGGGCTGGGAGCCGCACGCCAGGGGAACAGCAGCTTCTTACAGACAGGGAGACAGGCCAGGTCTCCGCAAAGGCTGTGTGTGACCACAAGTCTGGGGCTCTTTTACTTTCTTCCTCCCGCCTCCTGTGAGACAGAGCTGAGTGCACAGGAGACCCTGTCATAGAGAAGCAGCTTAGCCTGGTAATTACAACTTTCTTTTTTCCTCCCATTTCAAAAAAGCCACTTATCAGTGTGGAGGGGCAGGCCTGGAGGGAGATGGGAGCCCGGGAGGCCTGCCCACAGCATGCCTCGACAAATTGCTTCTCTGTGGGTTAGGGCCTGGGCAGCGCTCTCGGCTAGTTTTCTCTAACTGCCACGTAGCACACGGCCGGGCCCTCAGCAATTTCCAGCAGCCCCCAGAAGTCAGGAGGCCTCACTCAGGCCCAGCTGTCCAAAAGGAGGCTGAGTGTCCTTCTGCCCTTGCTCCCCCCCCCCCTCACTGCAAAGGATGGAAAAACGGCCCCAGCTTTGCGTGGGTGGTCAGTTCACCCTCCACCTCACACCTGGGCCCTGGCTCCGGCCTGTGGCTGCCAAAGGAACATTAAGCAAGGCCCACCTTCGTTCTCTGTGCCTACACAATAGTCCTCCCCTTGGCTGCAGCTCTACGGGGAGGAGAGGCCCACACAAGAGAAGATCAAGCCAACTGGGAAGGGAGAAGCACCACCGGAGGCACGGGGAGCGCACACAGACCTGTGGTCAGAGCCATCTGTCTGCCCTGTCCCACCCAGACCTTGCTAGATTGACACGTAAATGGTACCAGGAAAGACCCTGGCTGAGGCCTCCAGAATCCTACAGGTTTCCCAAGTGGCCTTCCAGCCCCTGTCCTGGGTTCCCCAGAAGGGGTGCAACAGCCTCAGAAACCACCACACTGACAGTGAATGAAGTGGGGCCTGCGCTGGCAGCTCCCACCCCTTTCAACCAAAGCGCATGGCTACCATCTGTGGTGTTCTGGGTGAGATTTTACTTGAACAAAGGCTTCTAGTGTACACAAAAACAAAAACAAAAAATAAACAAGAACTTGGAAGCCACAGTATAGTGGAGGGGAAGTGGGATCTAGAGTCAGCTAAACCTAGCTCTTCTACTTACACTGTGTGACCTCAGATACATTATTCAACCTCTCTGAGATTAGTTTCCTGATCTATAAAATGGGAGTACGAATATCACAAATGTTGCTATGGGGAAGCAGCTATCATTTTGCCTGGTTTTCCAGACACGTGTTAAACATTTCCCCAAGAGGCCAACTGCCTACGCATAGGCCTTCGCACCCTCCAACCTGTCACCAAGGCCGCCTGGAGAACCTGTACTCTACAGCTTGGCAGCAACTCTCTTCCCTGCCCCCACCCAGCAGCTGCTCAGCAGTACCAGGCAGACAAAAGGCAGAACTGGGGGAGGAGAAGTCTGACCAGGGAGGATCCCCAAGTGCCTGGTAAGTTCCCTGAGTACCTGGGAGTTGCCCCGGGTACCGCAGTGCCAGCAAGGCCTCAGGACGCCTCTGGAATGTGAGGGCCGAGTGAAGAAGCAGCATCAATCATACCTGCCACAGTCCCGACGAGTTCTGGACCCACCGGGTCCTCCCGTTTTCCAGCCTCGATTAAGTATAATAATTAAAGCTGCATTTGCCTTCTAATAATAGCTCCCGGTGCAGGCAATTATAACTCCGTCATCCTAGCAAAGCCTGGGATGGGTGGAGAGGGAGCTTGCATTTTGCAGGCAATGCCCTTTGGTTCTGGTTAAGAACAGGCCTTGGCAGGCTCGCGCCGGTTGGAGTTGTCACCCAGAGCTGGTCTGTGCCCCACGGACTGTGCCCCTCTTCCCCAGGCCCACCGCAGTCCCTGAGCAAGAGGACTTTACCTCCCCTTCCTCCTGACGGTATGCTGGTCCTTGGCACTCCTCATTTCGCCTCCCTGCTTCTCCACAGGGACAAAGCCAGAAAGTTGTCACTCACCTTTCTGGAAGTCTCTCTACAGTAGTAACTGATCCTGGAGGGTGAAGGGTTATGCAACCCCAGTGAGGGAACATAGTAGGTTTCAATAACAACTTTATGGACAAATAATAATAGACAACCCTTTCTAAGTACCTCCTCCTGGAAGACACTAAAACCGTACAAGTATTCATTTAATCCTCAAAATAACCCTATACCTGGGAGGCTTCTATCTATGCCTGACTTATAGATGAAAAAAGCCAAGCAGAGAGGTTAGATAAGCTGTTCTTTGTCCCCCAGCCAGCTGGGGTTGGAACCTAGGGAGTCAGGTTCCAGTCTGTGCTCTGAACCATTGTACAAATTTGCCTTTCTTACACTGTGCTGCCCGAACTGCAGGAACAGGGAGGCAGGGTGGTCTCAGATTAGAAATCCCAAGTTCTGACCTGAACTTGCTGTGCGATCTTAGGTGAGTCTCTGGGCTTCAGTTTCCTCACCTGTCAAATGTGGACAATAATACCATATACACCCCTCCCCACCCCCAGAGACCAACGAAGTAATGGGTCTCAAAGCTGATCAAAGGCTATAATCAAGTACAATAACTACAATCTGTAATAGCCCCAAACCAGAAGCAACCCAAATGCACATCAATGGGCAAATGAATAAACAAAACATGGTATGTCCATATCCACAATGCAATACTCCTCCACGATAAAAAGAAACCAAAGGTAGATACACCCAATAATAGTATGGCTGAATCTCAAAATAATTATGCTGAGTGAAAGAAGCCAGGCAAAAACAGTTATACTGTATCATTCCCTTTACAGAAAATTCTAGACTACAAACTAGTATTTAGTGACAGAAAGCAGATCAACGGTTACCTGGGGATTGAGGTACGAAAAGGAGGGATTACAAAGGGGTATCATAGAATTTGGGGGGTGATGAATATGTGCACTATCTTGATTGTGGCGATGGTGTCACGGGTATATACGCACGTCAAAACTGGTCACACTGCACATTTTAAATATGTGTACTTCATTGTACATCAGTGACACCTCAACAGAGATGCTTAAAAGACAGAATGAAATACCATTTTCCTCCTAACAGATTGGTAAAGATTAAAAAGTAATAATATGCAATCTTGGCAAGGATGTCAAGAAAGAGAACTCCCTCACACAATGTAGCAGTGAAAACTACTGTAATCTTTTTGAAGTGTAATTTAGTAGCAATTATGAAAAGCTGAAATGCAAATACATATGATCCCACAGCCTCCAGGCCAAGACGCTGTTCTACAGAAACACTGGCACACAAAGGTAACCACACATTTAGAGGCCAGCCGAGTACAGAGGCAGCATGGTTCTAGAGTCAAACACTGGGGTTTAACTCCAGTTTTTGCTGATCTTTAGCTTTGTAACCTTGCACCTCAGATTTCTTATCTTTAAAACAAGAATAAAATATCACCTACTTCCTAGGTGTTCTCAGAAAGCTAAAACGAGATAAAACATGCAAAACAAAACTAAAAAAAAACAAAACTAGGAGTGGTGCCTGCATGGTAAGCGATAAAAATAAAAGCTTAGTGAGTATAGCATTTTAATAATGGGGAAAAAAAAGATCAAAAACATCCAAAGAACGCATTCTCTATGTACTGACATGAAAAGGTCTCTAAGACCCACTGTTAAGTGAAAAAAGCAAACTACAGGACATTATGTATATAGTGTGATCCTATTTTTGTGGGAGAAAAACTATTCGAGGATATGACAGTAGCTACCTCTGGAGTTGGGGAGAGGCCAGGGGGAAGAGATAGGACAGTTAACGTTTACTTTATATGGTTCTTATTTTTTAAATTGATCACAATAACCTTCCCCACTTTTTGTAATGAAAAAGACTAATAAAAAGACACAAATTATAAGGTGGTAGAATTTATTATTAATTTTTGCTTGTGTGTGTGTCAATTAGATTTCAAGTTCTTAGATGACAAGAGACTTGTGTTACATTTCTTGGTTCCCCCCGAGTGCCTCTCACAGTGCCCTGTATCCAATAAGAGCTGCTGAATGAATGAATGCATAAAGAATGCATGAACGAACCATCTGGCACCTTTGCCCTGAGAAGGCAGCCTTTGCAGTTGTCTTCCAGGGTTAAAGCACCAAGGGCCTACAGCAGTTATCTTAGACCATTCTAAGGTCAGTACTTCTTTGGTTTTTTGTTTGTTTGTTTGTTTGTTTGGTTTGGTTGGTTGGTTAGTTTTTGTCCAGGTATATGTTGGAGGCTATGTAGCAAATGTATCCCTTAAAAAACATTTGCTTTTTTTCTCTTTTCAAGATTTTTTATTGGGGAATTGGGGGAGGGGAACAGTGTTGGGAAATTGAGGAAGGGGACCAGCCAAGTTGTTGTTCTTCAATCTCCCTCAGCGGCTGCTACTCCTTTGTCTCACTCCTTCCCAACCTTTCAGGGTCAATGCAAAGACACAAAGAAGATATTGGCTGCAGTGGGAGGGACTGGGTTGGTGGTGGTGTCAGAAGTTCCCAAAACACTTTCCCAAAGTACCTTCCCTCCCTACCCTGAGTCTCTAGCTAACTCTCCTCTTTGAAAACGTGCCCTAGGCAATTTTATTATGAACCTCCCTCCCTGCTGCCCCTCCAACATCATCCCACCCCCTGCCTGCTGCTCCCCTGACAAGGGCCCTGATCTCCATTTCTTCCTCTCTCTCTCTCTCTCTCTCTCTCTCTCTCTCTCTCTCTCTCTCCTTCCCTCCCTCCCTCCCTCCCTCTCTCTTAATTGACTTGTTCATAAAGGACCTGAAGAGATTGGAAAAAAAAAAATTCCTGGATAGGCAGTCACCCACAAAGTGGAACAGGAAGGGGGTTCCAGGGCCCTCTGCCTAACGCTCCCTCTGCCAACTGTATAGAGTCTGCCCCCAACGCCGTCTGTTCAGCATCATCGCCTCAGAGAAGCTAATCGCTCCAAGAGGAAAAAGGTAGTGTTGTTTTGGGAAGGGCCGGGGCAAGGAGGGCAGGGAAGACCGTGCAGAAGAGGGTGACTCTTGGCTTGGCGGCGGCCATCGGGCCTCTGCTTCCTGCCTGCATCAGGCCGTGTGGTCAGGAATAAAGCAATCCCTGGCAGGGAAAACAGTTTCTCGGGGCTCTGGCAAGGAACTTGAAAGTAGCACCTTGCAAATCTAGGTTATTGCATCAGGCATGAAAAACAACGACAACGTGACAAGAAGCCCTCTCTAGCTCGTAGATGTTACTAGGGACCTGTCATTTCCTGGAGCAGAATTCGCAGGAAGGACTGTGTGGTTCGCCTACCTAGAGGAATGCTGAGTTCGCTGAACACATCCTCTGGTTCCCAGGAAGGCAAAGAAAGGGGCTGTTTCAGCTCCACTTCCGTGTATTCCGGTGACCTCACATCCAGAGATTTCATTTCCATGTACCTGGAGTTTTCTGCAAAACATGGGCCAAAGCAGAGAGCTCATGAAACACACATGCCTCCAAGAATCCCTGCAATTCTGTGCCTTGCGTGGCCATCGGGACTGGTCCCTTGCACTGCTTGATAAGGTGGGGCCAGGGCTAATAACTCGAGTGCTAATAATGAAGAGCTTTTTTTTCCCACTGCCAGAAGAATGCCACACACAAGAAAACTTGGCAGATCTTTGCACTGGGTCCATGGGGGATGGGCTGCTCATGCCTTGGGGTGATCCACACCCACGTCCCCCAACTCCGTATCACTCACTCCATCTCTGCAGGTGGAAGAATTACTAAAGGGCAAAAATTGTGCTGACGTTGACAGGAGCGCTGAGGCTGGCAGAAAAGGCCAGGCCATGCTCACCCCAAGCTTGTCAAGGAGTGTTATTAAATATGAACTCCAAACACCAGGTAAGCTAATAAGCCATAGACACCAGTGCATGCTGAGACCTATCCTGCAAAGGAAAAGGGGTTCAGTCAGAACACAGTGAATGTTTCACTCCTCCTTTAGTCTTGCCTTCTCTAGACACAGCCCAGGCCTCAGCGTTTCTCTAGCAACAAGAAGGCAGCTCATGACAGAGTTTCCATGGAGACTCAGATCCACAAAGGTGAAATACAGCTCAGGTCAGCTGGACATGGAAAAAAGCCCAAGCCTCCAGCTCACCTACCAGCTTGTGCCTGCCAGCCACAGAGCACTGGCTCGCAAGGTTTATTTTGGAGCCTTTGCTCTATAGCTTCCGCCCCCGACTCTTGTCCCCCTTACTCCAACCTCCGTAATGCTGCAGGCTTTCTGTGAAACGAATCTCTAGCTATTTTCACCGGGAGAACATGGAGGGCTACTCCCCTTCTTTGCTCCCAGAGTCCTTGATGGCGCTTAGTTTCCACTTGGCAGAGGAGAGAGGGCTTAGCCTATTTTAAACTCTGTCTTTCATGATGTCATAGTGCCGGGCACACACAAAACATCACCTCCAATTGAGGCAGAGGAGATGCCAGGACTAGGCTTGTTTTATCGTCAGACTCTGGAGAAAAGTGGGTCTGAGGCAGGAAGAAGGGGAACAGGCCATGGTCCCTAGAATGAGCCCCGCATTCTTCCCTCTGCTCGCTCCTTTCTCTGCCTCCCGCACTCCCACCCCCTTACACAGGCCTCACTGAAATAACTACCTGGTGGTCTTCTGTCCTGCAGGCACAGAGGTTGCATGCTACCCCAGGGAACGTTGGCTGAGAACTCAAAACTTTTGCTAATTTTAGTTGTCAGAGTCCATCTGGGCTCCTGTAAATTCAGAGAAGTCTGTCCTATCTGAGTCTGCTTCTCAGAAAACATGTGGCCTCCTATCTGATTTCCTTTGCACCATTTGCCTAACAGCTCTTAACAGTTTAACCAGGCTTTTAGAAGCTTGCTTTCTGCCCCAGCTTAAGTGCTGGTTGAAATATTACTTCTGTTTGCTCCAGCCTACACATGCCCACTCATGCTTCTCTAGGTGAGCAGTGGTCCCAACAACCCAACCACACAGGAGAAAAGGCAGGTAGTTACCCTGGGTCGACACTCCTTGGCAAGCCTGGCTTTGGAGGTCAGTTTCAGTGGGGGGGCTGGCTTTCTCCTCCGGGGGACTGCCTTCACAAGCCCCATCTTCCAGGGTCCCCCTGGCTTTGCCGTCATCGCGAAATGGACTAGGCTGCCGGGCCCTCTCCTCTGCTGGCTTGGGGGAAGACATTTGCTGGAGTGTGGGGGACAGACGAACATCTGAGCTCTCTGTTCCCTTTGCCTGCTTCTCGTAGCAATCTGAACCCTCCAGTGAGTGGCCTGTCTCGAATTCAGCTGGCTTCTGCTCAGCCTCCAGATTTAGGCCAGGCATTTCCACGTCCATGTCACTGGGACAGCTCGTGGAAGCAGAAGGCACTTCATTGGGCGACTTGAGGCTGGCTTCCGGAGCCCCATTACCTATGGTCTTGACTCCCTCCTTGGTGAAACCCTTGGCTAAATCCAGGTGTAAAGTCGTTGTCACACAGGGATATATTGCTGGGCAGATTTTGTCCTTCTGGTCAATGGGCACGATCTCTTCCAGCTCCGGGATGTCTGGTTCCATGATAAAATCCTCTTCCTCGCCTACCTCATCCACTGTAACCAGCTCCTCCATGTTTGTGGGGTACCAGCTTTCCCCCTCTGCTTCACTTCCACTCTCCCAGTCTTGATCCTGAATAAAAATGCAGAATGGAGGTCAGAGAATGGCTGAGGAGTGGGTCTCAGTCTTCAACTAGAGCGCACAAGCTTCAACCACAGGACCCCTCAACCCAGAAAGATCCTGAGAGTTCGTACCTGGGAACACTGACTGGGTAACTAGAAGCTGTAAACCACTCAAGTCCCATATCACTGATTCACCCCTAGGATGAGGCTTAAAACAGCACAAGGTTTAGAATAAGCCCATCATGCTTAATCCATCATGTTTCAAGTGGCACAAAGAATTTCAACCCCTGGTACATAATAGTTGCTCAATAAGTAGTATTTGAATGAGCAAATAAATGATTAACTTATAAAGCCTAAACAAATCAGCTTGCTGAAGCGATTTCCTTGCATGTAGGGCATCACTAAATGTAACTATGGCAAGGTCCCCCATGGAATGCCCCCAAGCACCCTCTCCCAGCAAGGATGCAACTTCCATAGCCCGGCTCATAGTAGGCCCCTCCTGAAACTCTACCCTGGTGTCCCCAGTAGCCTACAGAAGCAGCAGACAGATTTAGGAGATCGGCTTCCCCGCCAGCAATTGCCATCTCTCTGCCTTTCCTGACCGGTAAGGCACGAAGCTGGCCACTTTCCAAGGACATTTCTTTTGGCTGTGGCAGCCCTAGCACTGTAGCTGGGTTTTTTATTTCAATTAGCATACAATAATCTTTACAAGCACAGGCGATGTCTTATTAATCCCAGGCTCTGGACCTGCTGAGGTCACGGCCCCAGATCGAGTACCCAAAGTACCCCTTCCTGTCCCAGCCCCTCCCAAGGGACCTGCCTATTTTGGGAGCCTGGCTCTGAAGCGCGAGTCTTTTTTGGGCACATGTTTTCTCGTATGAGCACAGCCAAGTTGCTGGAGAGTACGGCAAAGCACAGGCATGTGGTCAAGATCTCCCCATAAGGACTGTGCAAAGAGCCATTCCTCTTTGGGAAGACGGCTTCATTCATGGAACCTCTGGTGGGGTCTCGGACACATCCCACGCAGTGGGCATTGCTGGGCAGGGCAGGGACTGCTGTGACTTGGTCCCCAGTGGCTGTCGTGCAGACGTGGCTACACTGCCAGTATCTGGGATAAACTTTACCTTCTCTGTTCTTGTGTTTTCTGGATCAGAGGACTCATTTTCTTTCTCCTGCCTGCCTGCTGAAGGAGGGCTTTCTTCCATGCCCTCTTTCCCAGCCTTACCAAAGGAAGAACAGAACAAACCAAATCAACAGTCCGTGGTGGCACAGCAAAGAGAGAGCATCAAGAGAAAAAGAACAATACGAGCACAGCCAACGGCTATCCGGTGTGTAGCATATACATTTCCTTTATCCTCACACAACCCCTGGGAGTCAAGTGCTATTACCATCTTCATTTTACAAACGAGGAAACTGAGGCTCAGAGAGGTTAAGCAACTTGCTCAAGGTCACACAGACAAATGGAGGCCCAGAAATTTCTTAACAACTGGCCTGATGCCTTTAGGGGGGCAGACACCTCTGGAAAACTGGGCAGTTTTTGCAGTCTCACTGTAGATGGTGAGGATGAATAAAGGAGCCAAACGTGAACTGACCCTGGGGTTAACAGCCATCATGGTGACCTCCACAACAGATCTGTGTTGGTCATAAAAAATCACATCCAGGCCACTTCTGGGTATGAAGGGGGTTGTCTCGGTCACCCTCTCACCTCTCATTTGCCCCATCTCTGTCCTAGAGCTACAACCCAAACGAGCCTTCCCTCCCCTTCCCCCTTCCTCCTCATCCCTCTCTCATATTAAGTCCCTCCCTCATGATAGTGTGCATGTCTGGGAAATGGGACAATTGAACACAAATGTCTCATTTGAGAAGGAAGGTCTCTGTCCAGCCTTTAAAACAGGGTTCAGCAAACTATAGTCCTCAAGATCTGACCCCGTGCCTCTTCTGTACAGTCTGTGAACTAATGGTGCTTTTCACCGTTAAATAGTTACATGTTAAATGATTATATAAGTACCTACATAACATCTTCAATTATGCCTCCTACATAGACTAAAATATTTACTATTGGTGCTTTCTGGAAAAAGTTTGCCAACTCCCATTTTAGAAGTTTTTGGAGATTATTCTCCCATGACTTAAACTTTGGCCACCAAATCAATGACTATTCCCGGGGTTCCTCGGGGCAAGTTGCATTTTCTTCACCTTTCTGGCTTAGGTAGGATCAAAGTAAATGACTCTATTTCTGATTTCTTATGAGCAGACACACCTCTCCTGAGCTGAAAGGAGCCAGCTGGGGCAGGGCTCAGGGCTGACTGGTTTAACCAGTTATTACTGGACAGAGGAAGACAGCTCAAACCCTCACGGCCTTACCCTTCCCAGTGTTTAGAGTGGAAGATTCCACCACAATCCCTGCTCAAGTCTTCCATGCTAACCTAAGCAGCTGCAAAGGCCCTTTTAGTCATCAGAACCAACAGGGGACCACTTTATTTTTATCTCCCTGAATAAATTATCCTTGGTCCTCCCTTGTCACAACACATAATCCTTACCCTTCCCATGCAGTTCCTGCAGCCACACTCCTAGGTCAACACAGTAACCTGGAGAGCTCCTCCAGTTCCAGCTGGGAGAGACGGGGACAGCCTGGCTGGGCCAGGAACCCCCCACCATGTGCAGGAAACAGAGCAGTGCCTCTCTGTGCACCCCTGTCCCTGGGGTCACTTCAGGTGAGAGCAACAGCTTGAGGGAACAGACAAATGCTACCAACGCACTCCACTGCCCACACCAACTCATGCATCAAGGTTCTAGGCCCCAATTGCTGCAAGCAAGGCTCTGTCACCACAGGGTCGGGGCCACTGCTAAACCACCTCCTAACAGGCTCTGCAGTCTCCTCTCAAGTCTATTCTCCCTAAGGCCATGAAGAACGACCACTCCAAAATGCAAAAGCCATCATATCCTCACTGCACTTTCTTGCTTAACCATTTCATTCGCTTTCCCTTGCGCTTAGTATAAACAAAAGTCCTTAACCTGCCCACAACGCCCCGCATGATGTGGCCCCATTGACAAATCAGCCTCGCCTCCCACCATTCTAACCCTGGCTGTCTCTGCTCCAGCAACACTGGCTTCCTGCCACAGGGCCTTTGCACATGCTGTTCCTTCTGTCTGCTCTCCTTCCTTTACACTCAGTGAATACTCACCCCTCCTTCAAATCTCAACAGTAACAGTCACATCCTAACCCAGGGAAGCCTCTGATGTGTTACAGGCACTGACAGCACTGTATGCTTCCATCTCCTTCTTAGCACTTAACACTCACACTCTCTCCTACTCATCTGAGGAATTATTTGATAAGGATGTCTTTCTCCCAGACCATGAGCTCCATGAAATCAGGAATCATTTCAGCTTCACTCATAACTGAGGCCCCATGCCAGGTGCCCCATGGATACTGGTCAATAAAAGAAGGGAGATTGGTAGGAGAGGGTAGAGTGAATAACAAGTTTGCACCTGTCTCCCGGCATGCTTGGGTCTCTGTCTGGGCTCCGTACTGAGCATAAGTGGTTTTACTACTTCTCTCTCCCATGAATTGTTTCTACCGGAGGCTGCATGCTGGGGACCCCTGGGCTCCATCTGGCCCACAGACATGTTTTGATCTATACAGTTTCTAAAAAAGTGGGAAATTTCATACAGCTATCTGGACTTTGGTCTTGCTCTAAGAAACAGGGGATCTGACAGCCCAGGACATGTGTTCCTGGATGGCAGCCACAGAATGGAGCTGAGCAGTGGCTGACCTCAACAGACAGGCACCTCCTCCTTGGTCTGCCATGGTCCCATCTCTCCGCCTGGCTTCACGCATACAATCTGGTCTGTGCCACCTGCCTGGCTTTTCTTTTCTAGGTCAGTAACCCTGGAACCCCCTTCCGGTAAGGTAGAGTGACCCTTTCCGACCTTCTCCCAGTCAGTGACTTGGTTTCTTTCCTCCTTCCTATGGTCTTGTGGTTGGGTCTCATGCATGGACCTGGCCACACAAACACTGAGTAGCACTCACACCGGCCTCTCCAGCATGGGCAGAGATCTCAGAGGGTTTCTAATGAGCACAAGCTCATTAAAGCCCTACAACAGCCTTGCGATCACACCCATTTCACAAACAAGAAGACTGAGGGGGAGAAGAGCAGGGTGTGACCAGGTTCTCAGAAGCCAGGCTTTTACCTCCAGAGTCTGGGTTCAGTCATTCATTCCTTCAACAAGTACATGTTGAATGTCCACTCTAATCTAGGGACTGGGGACACAGCAGTAAGCACAGCAGACAACAACTCCTGCCCTTGTGGAGGCTACACTTGGGGGTGTGGGTGGGGCAGACACTAAATAAAATAAATAAAGACATCAGGGGATAGGTTAGAAGGCGATAGATGCTGCCAAGAAAAGGAAGGCAGAAAAGGAATAGAAGCGGGACATTGTGATTTTATGTAGTGGCCAGGCTAAACTTGTGGAGGATGTGACAATGAGTAAAGACAAAAGAAGTGAGAAGAGACCCATGCAGGCTTGGCTGAGGGCGGGGTGAGGCGGGGTGGGGGTGGGGGTGGGGGATTGGTTCCTAGGCCTGGCTCTGTGCTGGGTGACGCCTGGCATATTAGAAGAAAGGCAAGGACACTGGTGGTCTTTGGCCCTGTTGTTTTCACTCCCCAGTCCAGTTCCTGTCTGTTATCTGAGTCTGCGCAGCCCTGTGCAAATCCAGGGTTGTTCTCAAGATCATGCTATGGAGTTTGAGCTGAGTGCAGAAAACTCATTCTGTGGTTATTCCACCGAACAGTAGTGGGCTGTCTGGCTTCAAACCCACAGAAACAATCTGTTGGTACCCCAACAAGTCCCTCCTGACCCCACTCTAGGGCTATTAGAGGCAGAACCAACTAGGGGGACAGAATTGTGGGGAAACCCACAGGGTTTTCTGAGACTCTTTTTTGCATCAGGGGCTCCTGAGGTGACCAGCAGTGTGCATCCCCTTAAATGGGCAAGGGTTGTGCAAACCGATGAAGGGTGGGTAAAACAGTGGGAGAAATAAGGTTTCCAAAGAAGAGTGTCAGAAGTGTGGGTAGGAGTGTGGAGGGGCAGATCCACCCCTCTGCCATGGGGACAGAGGGTTCCAGGCTTGAGCCCCGCCTTTGCTTTCTGCCTCTCTGTGCCCTCTCTTGAGTCACTAAACTGTCACCAGCACCTTGGACACCTCCCAGCATATATAGTCAGCCCTCTGTATCCCCAGGTTCCCCATCTGCGGATTCCACCACCCTCAGATAGAAATTCTTGAAAACACAAGTTACGCTGTTGCTGACGTGTACTATGTAGTCATCGTTAGGCCTACACTGGCTGTACCTGTACCGATCATATGCAGACTTTTGTTTCTTGTCATTATTCCCTAAACTATACAGTATCACAACTATTTACATAGCATTTACATTGCATTCAGTATTATAAGTAATCCAGAAATGATTTGAAGTATATGAGAGGATGTATGCAGGTTACATGCAAATACTTCGTCATTTTATATGAGTGACTCGAGCATCCGTGGGTTTTGTTATCCACGGGCAGCCCTGGAACCAATCTCCAGGGATGCTGAGGTATGACTGTTCCGTTTTCTCTAAAACCTCCCTTGCTTCTCAGATTCTTGGGATCCAGTTCAAGTCCTCAGGGCGGCACACGGGGTCTGTTACCCCCTCCCCCTCCAATTTCCTAATCTCATCTCCTGAGCTTCTCTCTACTAGGCCGGTCAGGAAAAATTGTGGCTGACTTGAGATGGGCAAAAAAGATTACTCAGTGTCCTTTGGATGGAATGCTGGGCAATTGTCCAGCACGCCCTCCAGGGTATCTGGCTCTGTCGGAGTCTGCACCTTATCTTGAACTGAGCTCCTTTACAACTCTGTAAATTTCAGACAACTGATAGTCGTGCAGATGATTCTTGTCCACAGGGATGCAAAGGAATTTTATCTGGTGGAGATGCAATTGGTTCTGGGTTCCCTGTGGAAGGAGCCACTTCGGCCTCTCTTAGCAAATGCATGTCCACATTCCTGATGGCCTCTACATGTTGCCTGATCTTTGGATTCTTCTTTGAACTGGCTTTCACATCTTACTGGTTCCCTCATTCGTGAGTGAGTTAAGTAGCATCTTTGACAGGTATTCCTTTTACCTGTGCACGAGAGCCAAGATTTTACTTTTTAAAATCATGCTCCTTTAATATCCCCTAAAGATGCAGTCATGTTGAATATCGGGCTCTTCAAGACAGTCTTTCTTTCTCACTTTTGCCCTTGCTGCTGCCCAAACTGTTTTTTCCCCCGGTTACAAAGCCCAGCTCAAATGCCGCCTCCACTGTGCAAGGTTAACTGTCACAGAGCCGTCACCCACTACTCCAGCACGGACCTCACTGTATGTAAATTTTGCACATCTGCCCATCATTAGACCTTGGTCTCTGCCATAATGCGGACCATGTCTTATTCACCTTTGGACCCTCTGTGCCTAGCCCACTACATGGCAAAGTGGCATGCTGAAGTAGTGACCAAAAGTGTGATTCTTCAGTGTTCATGGCGTTGGGAATTGGGCTCCTAATTTGGACCTAGTCTTGTCACCAATACTCCTGGGTCAGACTAGAAGATACGCATGTAGGATTTTAAAAACTAGGTTCTTTAGGCAGATTCCCCAGCCTCTACTATTCCACTCCTACTTAAACGTAGGTGGTTCTGGCAAGAAGGGAGTCGAAGCCAAGTTAGACTACAAACCTGTACCCAGAGTCCTCCTGGTCACCCACTGCATGAACGGAAGTCATGCAGCAGATGAGAAGCCCTTTCAGATGCTTGAACGAAAGATGCCAGCCAACTGCTGAGCATTTTTATTACAGTGGAAACAAAACACTGTGGACAGTGTCTAGAGAAACATACCAAGCCCTGGGCATCCAGTATAATTTAGTGGGTGGTGGCTGCTCCGCGTTTACCGCCTCTCATTGAAGTCCCAGGATTGGTTGGATGCTTTTGGCAGGAGAGAGGACTGCGTAGACCAAAGATCTAATCTCCCTTGGCAGAGTCTGTGGGTGCAAACACCTCAAAGCCACTCCACCCTGGATAAACAGGGCCACAGAAGGCCTCTGCAGCGTGACCCTTCCTAACTTTTAGTAAAGGCAGCAGGGTGCTGTGGCTTTTGGCGCCAGATCACTTGGGTGTAATTCCAGCTCTGCCATTTCCTGGCTGTGTGTCCTTGGGCCACTAACTTAAACTCTCTGTGCCTCTTTTTCCTCATTTATAGTAAAAATATTATTACTATTATTACCTCATAGAGTTACTATGAGGATTCAATGACTTGATTGAGATAAAGTGTTTATTTAGCACAGTGCCTGGCACACATATGGAATTCAATAAGTATTTCATTCATTCAATAAATATTTTTCATCATTATATTAACATTATTATCCTTTGAGACCCGCCTCTCCTTACCTGGGGAGGAGATTACATCATTACCTCATTCTCTGCCATTCTGCCTTCTTTTCTATCATCAGCTCCTTCTTGGTCTCTGTCAGGTCTCTTGGTTCTGTTTTTCTCACTCTGCTTAGACTTGGTGCCGTCGGGGGCCCTGGTGACCTTTGACTCCAGCCCGTCTTCCTTGCCTGAGTCGTCTGGGTGGGGGTGTCTGCTTTCCCGCAGCCTGACCTCATCTTTCCTTCTGGACCTCCCTGTGACATCCTGCTGCTGCTTTAGATACTTGTCCGATTTGCCTTTGGACTCCTTCCGGTAGTAGCAGTCCTCTCGGCTTTTGTAGCCTGACGCAGAGTGGAGGGGGTTGGGGGACCCAGACCTGGGGTGCTTTTCTCGGTGGCCCCGCCCACCTTCGAGTCGCTCGTCTAACTCGGCTTTGTCGAGTGGCCGGGGGTAGTGTTTGCGATCATGTGCCCATGTGTCTGTCCTGTCCCTCTTTTCCTCCCCATTCTCCCTCCAGAGGGCCGGGTCTCGCTCGTCCTCCCTCCTGGCATAAGGAGAATTATCCCAGGAGTCCCGGCCGTTACCCCAGTCGGCCCTCAAGGGTCCAAGAGGACTGTGGGAAGAGCTGCAGGAGGTGAAGCTGGTAGTGTGGGACCTCGGGGACAGTGAACGGCTCACTGGACTGCGAGACCGTGGCCTTTCAGGGCCATATCTGTGAGGGAGCAAAGGAGCAGGTTTTAGAGTGTGCACGTCCCCAGTGCCACACAGACACCCCGAGTCTCTCTCACAGACACTGTGCACAGAACCCCATCTGTCCGGATGCTCTTCACCACAACTGTACAGGCCACACAGAGAGCAGCCCAGGAGAAAGCAAGCTCCCCTCCGTCCTGGCTTCCAGGAACAGGGGCTTTCCTTAAGCACGGTCCTGGCCGCTCTCTGCCCCTGCACTCCTCCTGCTCCTGGAACCGGGGCGAAGAGTTGGGCTGGTTTGGCTCAGCCCCATCTTTCTTCCTCTTGGAAGTGAGCTCTGCTCAGGAGCAACAGACTCTCCTCCTGAAGGGGTAGGGGTGTGGGGTGCGGACAAGGCTGCTGAACCCTCAGATTTGTGAGCCGGCCTCTTGGTTACAAGACTGAAGCCATGCCCCCACCTGGCCTCTACTAGAATAAAAGTCACCTCTTGGCCTCCATTTTTCTTATTTCTCATCTCAATTTGTTTAGATCCTAGGCATGGAAAAGGGATGCTAGTTATTGGGTGGTGAAAGGGGAGAAGGCAGGCTCAGAGATACCAAAAGCAAAGAACTAAGAAGGCACTTTTGGGTTGGGAGAGAGCTCAGAGCTCTGACCTACTAATTTTTCAGATAAAGAAACTGAAACTCAGAAAAAGACCCTGACCTGTCTAAGAGCCTCTGAGCAAGATCTCCTGGTCACCCCGTGCCAGAGAACTACAGGGGGCACAGTGTGGCTTTATACATATCTAGTAAAAACCCAAATAACCATGGTTAAAACAAAAACCATACACACACAAACAAACAAAAATCCCAAACCTGAACAGCTACATACAAGGGTACAAACACACACTCATATACACACACTCTGAAGGTTGTTCAATTACTAAGCAGGTAAACTGAGTCACGTACCCGCTATTTTAAAAGGATGAACAATTTTCATTTGGCTTCCAAATACCAGAAAACTATGCAGCCCTCACCGATCAAGGGACACAGAGATGTGGCTCCCCAGGACCAGGTTGCCTTGAGCATCGCTGGGGAAACAGCCTGGGCACAGCCCTCTACAGTGAGGTTAGAGCACCATCTGTGGCAGCCCTGGGTAAGAAGCACAGCATGTGCCTGCCAGGTGCCCACCCTGGCTCCTCCTGTTCTCTACCTTGGCTCTCCACAGAGACCGTCTTTATAGGGCAGTGACTGTCGTAAACTTGCAGTCACAGCTTAGCACAGTCACAACTTCAGTTGGAAGAAATGAGTTGGAAAACTGAATGCATTCAATGTGCAGAGTAAGTGACTGGTCACATAATTGCTGTTTCTTGGAGCTTCTCTATTTCTGTGCCTACATCTACATTCAATTCATAAAAAACCAAGATTTGGCTCTAAATAGAAGACTCTCTCTCTCTCTCTCTCTCTCTCTCTCTCGCTGTTTTAGCAGAGTATAGACTTGCCCCTAAGAGCCAAATATCAACAGACCCCCTCTTATATATATTCCTTTCCAACAAAGAAGGAGCAGCTGAGAGGAAGCTTAGCATCTTGCATTTCCCTGAACTTTAATCTGAGCGGCACTTCTGGATGGGACTGGTACATTCCATCAGGCACATGAAAAGGTAAGGCCCAGAAAGGCTGATGGAGGGACAGGGGCAGGACACAGCATGCCTCAAACACCCTTCAGAACAAGCAACAGGAGACTATTCCAACTGCCCCAAATTTGCCCTGACACCTAGAGCTGGGGCCTCACCTGTCTGCTTCCCGGAACATGTCTCTTTCCCTCTGGGAATGGATGTCCTGAATGATGGCAGCCACGTTTTTCCCAGGTTTCTAGGCAAAGTCAGAAAAGTCACCGTCAGACCAGAGACAGCCTTGTAAACACCCCAGGGAAGCATCTAGGGCTTGGGTTCATTGCCCAGTTCACCAACAGGGAAAAAGTGCCTTTTCAGAGGAAGTAAAAAGTTTAATCCAAGGGATGAGGAGTGTGAGCATAATGCTAAGTGTTAACAGGGTAAGTAGTTCAAGGGACATGGCGTCCATTGAGCTGGGAAAGCAAGAAGCCTGGTGCCCACCACCCAAGTGCTGGAAAAAAGCAGCATTCATTCATACCTGCCTCCCACCCCTTCCAGAACAAAAGATAAAATCTGAGATGTAAAAGGAAGGAAGGGAAAGAAGGAGGGAGGGAGGGAAGGAGGGCAGGCAGCAGGCATTATAACTTGGAAAGAAACTTGAAGATCACTTAATGCAGCCTCCACATATGGAAACAGAACCAGAGAGACCGAGGCAGAGTTCTGCCTTGCACAACTCCAAGGTCACTGGCCACATTGTGTTCCATGTGGATGGTGACCCCTGGGGTTGTGCTGGGTTAAGGAACACAATCAAGGTCACAGAGATAGAGAATCAAAACTTGACAGTAGGCATTTCAACTCCAAGGTCCTTTCCATGCCCCATGCAACACCTCACTCCAGCGCGCTCCTCCACAGGGGTCATCTGGTGTTCAGTGTAACTCTGTGGGGTGGGCAGCATAGGCTGTGAGCCATGATTCACAGCTGCAGACACCAGGCACCCAAAGGCCCCACCTATTCCAGAAGTTACTATATGGTGGCTGTGCCAGGACAACACCAACCCCAGCACCCAAATCCCAACCAAAGCCCTATATGAACCCAGAATGGACAACAATAACAAAACAATACAAAAAATAAACGATTTAAAAAAGAAATTCAGGAGAACAAAAGAAAAGGCAAGAACATCTTCCAAAAGACTACACAGAATTCATCCATTCCATTAAAAAGTATGGAGTAGAGTGAATTTTATGGCATATGAATTCTATCTCAATGAAGCTGCCATTACAAAGTAACAGACCTAAAAGCCCCCCGTTTGTAATGTCAACTTTTGACAAAGCATTTTATTAAGAAATTTAATCAATTGTTCTTTACCCTTGATTTTTTTTCTATATAGTTTACAAGGAATTATGAAAGCCAGAGCTGTATGAATGTTAGGGATTTTACAGATGGGAAAGCCAGGAGCAGAGATAGGAAGTGAGCTACGGGATCGAGCAGAGGCTAGAATTCTGTGTCCTCTGAGTATACGCCTGCTTATCTATGTTATTGTTGAGAATGAAGGTTGGGCTGGGAAAACACGAGGAAAGGACAGGATGAAAAAGGAGCTGCCTGTGGTTTCAGGGCCAGAGGTCAAGGCTAGGACATAGAAAAAGGATATACAATGTTCAAGCCAGGGAGGGGTCTCATGTTAACTCAAAACACAAAAGGAAACTATGACACAGGGAAGATGGTGGTCCCTTTCCTAGTGGTCATGAAGTAGGAAATCCAGAAACCAGTACACCCCACCTCGAGAAAAGGCCCAGGGACTTAGCACAGGTCAGGATATCCACCCAAAAAGAAGCTTCACCGTTTTGGTAAATGGTCCCTTTCGTCTGATTCTATCTATGAAGGCTGACCCTCTATAAGCATATGAAAGTGTTACCTACAAGTGACCAGACACCCAGGACTTGCACTGTCACCTAGCACCACAGCTGCTTTAACTGGACCGCAAGCAGAGACCCCACGGCCAAGCAAAGAAAGAACTGGGGCCGTGGGCCTGGGCCGAGGAGAAGGCTGCCGCCCAAGATGCCTCCTGCCACCCCACCCGAGACCACCTTCCTTCTGCCAGGTTGTTTGTCTTGGGGTAGGGTGAGAACATTCATCTGGAGGTGATCCACTAAGCGGGTCTTCTTGCCTGCCCACCTGGGGCCATGGAACAGAAGCTGCCTATTGTATCATCACAGGAAAGGCTGGCCTGGGATGGCTGGTCCCCAGAAGACCTGCTGCAGCGCTGCCTCCACACAGGCCAACTCGTGAGTGAACAGAGCTCAGGAAAGCTGGCGGGAGCCATCAGGTCCAAGTGCAGGGACGTGCGATTACATCTGCTATCGCTGGGGAGGCTATCTCCCAGATCCTCAATCCATCAGTCACACTGTCAAGCTGGAATAGGCAAAGGCTAAAGATGTGCCACTCACACTGGGTTAAATGTACCATGCCAACTTTTCAGAACATACAAATTCCCTGAGGGGGTTGGATGGGGGACTTTCAGTAGCAGAGAGAATCCCCAAGGTCCCCAACACTTTTCTTCTGCTCTTCTGGAACCTCAAATCCCCTTGATTGTTCCTTCCAGCCTAGACCCAGGAAAGCCTGGGGAGGAGGAGAAGCAAGCCCCTCACCTCTGGGGTGCCACCTGATGCAGAGCAGAGCCAGCTAATCAGGCACCACAGATGAAAACATCCTCTAGTGGCCCATGCAGTCCCCTGGGGGTCAAAGAGATGAACCTGGAGTTCTTCGTGGGCTAAAAGAGCCCTTTTTGGTTTCAATATTTCCCTGCCTCTTATTTTCCCAACCAGAGAACATCCTCCTGCGGCTGCTTTCATTTCAGCCTACCCCCCTCTGAAGTTACTTCTATTCAGGTCCCAAGTCCCCAGAGGCAAGGCATCGGATTGTTGGTCTTCACACAGCCAACACAAGCACAGAGCCTGGCATGGAACAGGAGCTCCGTAATACCTGTTCCAAGATGAATGGCTGGAGAGATGGGGGGATGGGACTGCAGAAAAAGCATATGACAATCTGCAAAACTATATGCCAGGGCTGCCGTCACCAGCATTGTGGCCCCCACCCCTCCGAGGACCAGAGGTCACTTCCTCTATTTTAAAGTGATAATTCCAAATTGTTGGCATTCTGTGGCTCAAACACCCCACCGGTTGCCATATGAGAAGGGGACAGAAGTGGCCAAAGCATTTCAAATAACAGAAACAACTTCTCACAGCCCTAAGAAAACCCTCTCAATCTTTCTCATCAGGATAATGGCCTTGTCATCCCATGGTTAAAGGTGTCAAGGAGGCAGGTAAAATAAAGCTGTAATCACTGCAGAGAAGTGAAAATGGGAGAGAGTGGAGTAGGTCTATGATGACATTCTGGGTATCTTTGTATTGCAGAATATTTCAAACATACACAAAAGTAGGGAGAATGGTATATTGACCCCCTAACAAATCCATGTCCATGGTCAACAACTCTCACCAATTTTGTTTCATCGATGCCCCTATCCTCTCCCGCACCATCGCCATAGATTATTTTGAAGCAAATCCCAGACACAGTTATCTTTTCATCCATTCTGTGATGACACTGATGCAGCTCAAGAACCCCACAGGGGACCATCCACAGTGCTGACAGTCAACACATCTTGCTGCGTTGAAGGCAAGGGTGCGATGCCAAGCCCCATGTGGTCCTAGGGAGGTGCTGGCACACCCAGAGGGAGCCGCCGCAGCTTGAGACTCTCAACCCAGGAAGAGCATCCCCAGCTCTGCCTCTAGCTGATTGGGTCGTCTGGGGTCAAGGACTGTTGTTTGTGGGAGACTCACTTTCTCCATCTATAAAGGTGAGATAATGAGACCCATCTGCCATCCACTGAGAGCCTCGGGGCATGCCAGGCTACTCTGATAAAAGCCACGAGTGCTGGACCAACATAAAAGGAGCTGTTAGAGGGTTTCATGCCCTCTGACCCCTCCACGGCTGTTTTACATGCCTTAAGCGTCCTATGAAGATGCTGAATGCTTCCAGATGAGCCCTGAGCTCCTTAGAGGCAGATGCTGTCACAGCAGCCCTGAATGCATTCCAGGCTCTACATCTCTTCTCACCTGACTCCTTCCACCTAGGACACGCCCTCTCTGTTTATCCAATTTGCCTCATCCTTCAAGGCCCTGCTCAGTAATCTCTCCCTTCTTTACACACCCAACTCATACTGCCTTTTTTCCACTAAACTATTAGGAACTCCTGCACTTACACACTCATATTTAAATCCTATGTAATTATTGCACGAGAATAGCTTGTCTACCCAGTCAGATGGCAAACAAGTGAGGACCATGTCTCATATTCACCATAGCGTTCAGCACCACGTCTTACATGGAGAAGACCCTCAATCATCACTCGCTGATTTCATCTTCCTGAGAGCGTCATGGACCATTCACAAGACTGCTGCCCTGGGTCAGAGACCCTCTGTATGGCTAAGAGGCTGGCAAGACCAGTGGCTCTGAAACCAGGTCCTCTGCCCTCAAACCGCCTGAGAGCCTCGGTCCTACCTCAGATCTACTGAAGGGGAATTTCTGGGAATTTCTGAAAAAACTGCCCTGACAATTCTCTGGTGCTGCAACTGGGAGACACTGGTTTAAATTATTCAAGTTCCCTTCGGCATGTAAGATGCTATGATTCTGGAGAAGTTTCCATGGAACAAACCAGAAAATAATTCAATCTTCTCATCTAAATCTGCAGGAAGAAAAACCCTCACTTTTTATTGTTCCTTCAGATTTTCTCTTTCTCCTTCATTCCATACATACATTTGTTGGACAGCTTATATGAAAGTTTCTGCCCCAAATGCCCTGAGGAAGAGAACCTCTGCCACAAACAGTGCATGGGGAAACAAGATTACCAGCATGAGGAAATATTCAAGAGAGAAGATGAGAAGCACCTTAAAAATCTCTCCTTTCCCCCCCTGCACTTTGCCTGGTGAGCAAAAGGTAAAGTTACAGAGAAAGACCAATGAACATTTCCCCTCACCTCTACAAGCCCTGGTGGGACCCCATGTGGTGGCCCCTTTGGCCCAGAGACACGTATGGATACAGTGTTTTGCTGTCTACTTCCCCTTCAGCCCTTCTCCCTTCTCCACCCCTGCTCCGAGGATGTAGCAGGTGACACAGGCCTGGCCAATCACAGCATGGCCTCCCCCTGGCCACAGAGATTGGTTCAGGGAAGGACACGTGTCCTAAGTGACTCTCGGGCCTTCTGTGGGAGCTACTAGGAAAAACTCTGGCTCTCTCTTGTTGAAGGAAATGGGAGGATGAGAAGCCAGAGCCGCTGGAGTCAATGAAGCCATCACGCCACCTAGAGGAGAGAACCTGGGGCTGCCAGGGGCAGGCCCGGGAGACCCCCGAAACAAAGCCAAGTGAGCAGAAGGCACAGTGGAGAGAAGCCAAGTGAATCCAGCCGTGCCCGCAGCAGAGGCTACTCCTGGACTTTGCATTTACATGAGCCAAATAAATTCTTTTTTTTTTTTTACTTTAGTCAACATGCTTAATTGAGACAAATTTCCGTTACTTGCAGAGAAAGTCCTAGCTGATGTCAACACAGGGACCACAATGCATGCACTACTATGCAGTTGAAACATGCTTTGAGACGCTGTCACACAGAGGCAGTGTGACAGCTTGCGGAGCGAGAAACCCTTACTACAAAGGTCAGAAAACCGTGTGCTCTGTTCAAAAGTGTGCTCTGAGGACCAGCTGCGTCAGCACCTCCTGGGAGCTTGTTAGAAACGCAGAATCGCAGCCCTGCCCCAGACATACCAACTCAGAAATTTTCACAAGATCTGCAAGTGATTTGTATGCACGCTAAAGTTTGAGAAGCTTTGTTAGAATACTGTGTCTGCTATTTACTGGCCGGATGACTACAGCAAATCACCTGATATCTCTGATTTTTCACGTGGGCAATGGAGGTCCTAATAACATAATATACGAGAGACGCAGGTATAGTACAAAACGAACAGTCCTCGGTTTCCTTCACGGCTCTTCCAGTAACTATGATCTTGGACAAGTTCCTGAACTTCTAGGAGCTTCAGGTTCCTCATCTGTAAAACAGATAATAATACCTGTCTGACAGGACTGATGTCAGGATTACAGGAGAAAATGGATGCAAAGTGCTTGGCACATTATATGACCCAGACGACTAGGACTTAATCAAAGGTACCTATTCTTGTTATTATTGTTGTACTATTATAATTACTGTCATTATCCACCCTACACACCTCACAGAGGCAGGAGGTTGTGAGACTCAAAAAGACAATGTGCAGGGGGGAAAAAAATGCTTAAAACCAAAGAACCCAAGGTATAGTCCTTTACTGATCTGGAAACTGAGGCTCACAGAGGTGAAGGAACTTGTCCAAGCTCATCAAAGCAGGAAGGGGTACAGCCTAGGTTGACACCACCACCCTCCAATCTGGCAGAGGTTACAGGTTGTGGAAGGCTCGTGTCTACCTGTTCTTCCTCCCACCAGACTGTGAGCTCCTCCGTAAGCTTGCCACCTCCACATCTGGCCCAGTTCCCGCCCACAGTGGACACTCAGTGAACATTTGCTGAATGCAAACCTTGACCGCCCGACCTCTTTAACTCACGGTTTTTGCACCACCCCATAGTATCTCCCTTGGTAAGGTGCTGCAGTGCCTTGGTACCTTAAGAAGCTGAGTACTGTTATTAATCCTAATTAGAATTTACAACATTTCATTTGGAGACCAAAGCTCCACTGGGGATTCAATGCCGCAGTTCAATTCTAGGCCCCTGGGAGAATCCAGGAGAACAGGAATTTTGGCTGAGTGCAGAATGGATGAGATCTTTCACTCGTCTGAGAAAAACCACATGCTTTCATTAGCTAGAAAACAATGCCTGGTTCTGCCAGAATGTTGGCAAAGGAACATCTGAAACGATACTGCCAGCAAAGCCGAATCAGGGCTTTGGTGACTGGTTGACACGTAACCGATCCACACAGGCAGGCTTGTCAGAATGCTAGTCTGGGCCAGAAACAGCCATTCAGCCTTTGTCTCCTGACTTCAACCTCAAAGGGAGGCTGAGGGCTGTGGGTCTTAAACAAAATGGACCCTAAGTAAATGTGGAATGAGCTGAAGTGAACTGGAATATCCCTATTAAATGGGACAGTGGAAAAGCACAAAATATAGGAAGGTAGATTTACACACAAATGTAGCATTAATGACAATAAATCCAGATGGACTAAGTGCTCTAGTTACGTGAACTCCTGCGAACCATTCAGAAGACACATCTAAAAGAAAAAGCATGGGCAAATGACTTGAAAAGAAACTTCCCACCAGAGAAGATCCAAATGGAATAGCCAATAAGCATATGAAAATGTGTTCAATCTCAATTAGTTATCAGGAAAATAAAAATTAAAACCATGATAAACCATTACACTGTCCCAGACAAGCAAAAATTTTCAAGTCAGAGAAGACAAAATGTTAGCAAGAATGCAGACCTTTGAAAACTCTCAGACACTACTAGTAGGCGTGTAAATCTGGGACAACTAATTTTGAAAAGAACTTGCTATTATCTAGGAAATTTCAGGGTAAGCATGCCTTGTAATCCAGCAATTCCACTCGTAGTTATGTACACACTCCTAGTTATATGCTCACATACACGTGTACCAGGATAACACATTTGAGGATGCTCACAGTAGCATTGTCCCTAACACCCTAAAACTGGAAACACCCCAAGTGTCCATCAACAGGGGGACAGATACATAAATTTATAGTCATACAATGGAAATGTATACAACAATGAAAATAAATAGACACACCCAACACGGATGGCATAACGTTGAATGCAAGAAGCAAGACATGAAAGAATACAGACAGGAAGAGTCCATTCATATAAAGTTCAAAAACAGGCAAAACTAAACTTATACTGTGAAGGAAGGCAGATATAGGTGGTAGAACTATAAGTTAAAGCAAGGAAACGATTATCCTCAGCCAGGAGAGTAGAGACGGAGGAGTCGAGCAGTGCGGGGAGCTCAGAGGGGCTTCTGGGTGCTGTCGGTGTCTTAGTTCTAGATTTTGGTGGTGGTTTTATGGGACATATGGGATTTCACCCATTACTGCTTTTTAAAATGTATCATACATAATTACATGGTTTATAACTGTATAATATACTTTTCCATATATATGTTGTATTTCGCAATAAAACAAAAAAAAAGAAAGAAAGAAAGAAAAAACAAATGTAGAACAAGCTAAAACAAAAGTCAAGTTTGGAATTATCTGAATTCACTTGAGATCTGACAGTGGCCAATTCAGTCATGTGCTGCTTAGAAGGATTTCTATAGGGCCGAAGACATAAACGTAGAGAATGGAGGAGAAAGTTAGAGGTCAAGGGTGGGGACAAAGGAAGAAAGTTCCTGAAGACCTGTGTGGGTAGACAAGCAGGTTATATGTGGAGCTTATGCCTGGAACTCCCACCTCTAGAAAGCAACCACCCTTCCCTTCTGGCTTCATCCTCCAAGACTCCCCCTGGGAATCGCCCATGGGTCCCAGGTAGTTAGTCATCCATCTCAAGCATCCCTTTGCATGTTGTACCTACATCGATGAACCCTTTTCTTGCCATGTTATAATGGTTTGCCTTCCCATATGATATCCTCAAAGGCAAGAGGTAATTTTTGGATCTTTTCCTGCCCTCTCCTTCCTGCCAGCACTTAGGCCAGTGCCTGGCAAGGAGGAGACACTCAGCAGAGTGGCTGAATGAACAAGAGAATGCTTTACCTTCAGCTGCAATTCCTTATATCTCTTGGACATCCGAATGAGCAACTTCTCACCATTGATCATGGCAGATTTTTCTTGGTAATACTGGACCATGGCCTGGGCAGCTTCTGTGTAAGCCATCTCTAAAAAGGCCTAGGAAATAAAGGAAGAACATACAGTGAACTTGACTTAAATGGTCTTAAAATTCAGTACAAGGTGTGATTCCATGGATATAAAGTTCGAGAACAGGCAAAACGAATCAATGGTGCTAGAAGTTAGAGTTGAGCATCCCTCTGAGGTGGGGTGGGGTATTGACTGGGATGGGGCATGAGGAAGCCTTCTGAGGTTCTAGAAATACTCTCCATCTGGACCTGCATGGTAATTACACAGGTGTACACATGTAAAGAATTAATGGAGTTGTGCACTTAAGACTAGTGCACTTTATACCTCAATAAAAAGAAGAAAAAATCAGTACAAGGAATAGCTCTCTTTGATCCCATCTGTTCAAAGAAACCTATTTATTAACTTCACCAAAAGAGCTCATTATAAGATGGCCCCTCTCCTGATTCCCATGGTTTCCAAACATTAGTCTTAATTATGTATGTCCATCCTGGGCTACATCATGCCACAGGAACCCCTCTAGGATGGGAGGGTCCATTAACCCACTGTTTCCCAGGGGAAAAGGCTGGAACAGGGGAGAGGGAATTTGCTGCACAAGTGGCCTTGGGCCAATCCCTGCAAAATTTGCTATTTAGTGGTGGCAATGGCAGAAGACAGAGACACAAGCCCTGGGTATTTGAGCTCTTACTTTCTTTGCAAAGAAAGAAATATACTAAAAAACTCAGGGGCTCCCTAGGCTCGAAGGAAGACCATGCCTTTGTGAGTTAAAGAGAGAGTCAGTTATGTTTCCACAGCATTTTCCCTCTTCATTTAACATTCTGATTTTTAAAAGAAAGAAAGAAAGAAAGAAAGAAAGAAAGAAAGAAAGAAAGAAAGAAAGAAAGAAAGAAAGAAAGAAAGAAAGAAAGAAAGAAAGAAAGAAAGAAAGAAACTTACAAAGAAGTGGCTTGTCCCAGTCCATCAGTGTCTACAGAGACTGTTTCGACTGACCTGTCACTTTACCCCAGTGGCTGCTATGGCGGATACATCCGAGTTATTATTTCTTAGGTTTGTTTGGTTGGTACTGATCTGGTCTCTCGATGTTGAGAAGGAAAAGTGGTCTGAGACAAGGGAACCCTCACTGTGAGTGCCTACTCTCCCATTTCCTTGAACAAGCTCATCCTCCCTCCTTCCTTCACATTTGTTTTTGAATTTCAGGTATGCTTTTCTCCATGCTGTCACAGTCTGTGGCAGAAGTGTGGGAGCCTGAGAAGTCAAGATTATTTAGAGTTTTATTCAAATTCTGCCACCCAGCTTTCTAAGTGACTCTTTGTTCGTGCAAACATTTTAGCACCTCTCCCTCTCACCTGTCAAATGCAAATATTAATTCGGTGAATCTCACTGCATTAATGTTGCAAGCTGAATTTGAGACATTTACCCAAAATAGAAAGAACTCTGAGAAGTAGAACAAAGAGACACAGTGAGTAGTCTAAGCCCAGAAGACCACTGGTGATCCGATATAGCTTTGAGTCTCCAAAGTTCGTGTCTTAATTAAGAAGAGAATTTCTCCTATGCCTGTTCCTCTGACTCACAAAGTAAAAATATTTATTAACAATCAAACACAAAATGTTCTAACTTCTGACCATTCTCTG
Source organism: Hipposideros armiger (assembly GCF_001890085.2). NCBI lineage: Eukaryota > Metazoa > Chordata > Mammalia > Chiroptera > Hipposideridae > Hipposideros > Hipposideros armiger. The sequence goes on along the minus strand of NW_017731455.1, from coordinate 1,069,671 downwards.
TATAAACTCCCCCTTTGACTTTAGAAATGAAGACAAACATATTAACCTCCAAGGGCTCAGTCAATCCCCATGGGTCGAGTTCTTAGTTCCTTAGACTCCCAGGCAGCCACTAACTCCCACCCACTCTCCCACTGGGGGACCCAAGGGCCTCAGATGCCAATAACACAGACCAGTGAAAATACCTGTTCCCAGTCAGTTGTTGGCTGGCTCCAAATCCAGGCCCTCAGATATGAGAAGCTTAGAAGGCAAGACTTTTAGCATTCGCTCAGGGGATTGGTAACACAGTGAAAAGACTCAAGTCCATGGATTTCTACTTTGGGGGCCAGTTAGCTTTTCTATGTTAATGAGTTCTCATTCCAAAGCACCTCCTCACCGCTAGGCAACTCACATAGGCCTGTACCATCACAAGAAGGGTAAGACGAAACAAGGGAAAACAAAACACCACCACCACCAAAACCTTTGTGCTGTACCAACAAAAACAGGAGTCCAGCTGTGCATTACCTCCTCGTGTTAAGAACAGCTTCTGTTTTAAAAAATTACATATACCTTTTTTTTGTTACCAGATGGATGACCACCAGTGTCTGATCTATCTGGTGTGTACCACTGTGAAAATGCCCAGACCTACCTGATTAGTAGACTTCATGAGGATGTAATTGGTGACTTTCCCAAAGGGCAGCCCCAGGTTAATGACGTCATTCTCAGTGCAGCTTCCTTCTGGGAGGTTGCAGATGTGCACCACGCGGCCAGCACCCGTTTTCCGCTGTGCGAACTAATGGGAACAAAGAGCAGTCAGGAGCTGGTCTTCAAAAGACATTTCCCTCTTGCCTTCTATTCCTGATGTTCCTCAGGGCTATCTTCCCCCAAATAACGATGGCAAAACTAAGTAGAATTTACAAAATTCATGCAGAAAAAGAATCCATTCACAAACACATAGGAAAACATCCATTTTTATACCATCTCTTTACGAAAAATGATTCGCAACATTTTTAATGAACAATTGCATCCAGGGCTGTCGAAAATGTGAGGAAATAGACATATGCTGCTGGTGAGAGGTTGTGTATCTACAGTCTTTTGAGAATATACTTTAGCAGTATTCAATAAAACGTAACAGGTACATAGTCCATGACCCTGCCATCCCATTTTGGAAATCTATCCCAGAGAAATAAATGCACCAATATGTAAATACTTAGGTACAAGGGCATTTGTTGCAGTCATTTATGAGGTGGCAAAAAATTTTGAAAACTGCCTGGGTGTCCAAGGATAGGGGAATGATGGAGTAAATGATGACTCGAGGATACAATGGAAAACTACACAGCCATTTAAAAAAGCAAGAGGTAGATGAGCTGACAAGAAATCATTCTTAAGATAGAGTAAGTAAAAACCAGGTTGCCAAGTCACATATGTAGTATGATGCCATTTTTGTAAAACAAAACAAAACATCCAAAATATATGAGACAGAGGGGCCGGCCGAGTGGCTCAGTTGGTTCAGAGTTGGCTTAGGAGCACAAGCTCTGAGCGGCAGGACCCCGGTTCGGATCCCACATGAGGGACGGTGACGCTGTGCCCTCTACAGCTAAGATGGTGAACAACAGCTCGACCTGGAGCTGGGCTGCAGTCAGTCGCCATGAGGCTTCAGCGTAGGCTGCAGTGGGCTGCCGTGAGCTACCGTGAGTGGCTGGCAGCCAGCGTGAGCAGCCGACAGCTGGCAAGAGCTGCCGTGAGCCACCGTGAGTGGCCGTCCAATGGCTGGCAAGTGACTGCCTCAGCCGGGAAGAGCACAATGATCATAATACAAACATGGGCCAGTGAAGCTGTGTCCTCAACAACTAGACTGAAGAACAAAAGGACAGCAACTTGTCTGTTCCCCTTCCCCAATTCCCCAATGCTGTTCCCCTCCCCCCAATTCCCCAATAAAAATCTTTAAAAAAAATAATATGAGTGGGGCGGCCGGGTAGCTCAGATGGTTAGAGCGCAGGCTCATAACACCAAGGTTGTCAGTTTGATTCCTACATGGACCGAGGAGCTGTGCCCTCCATAACTAGATTGAACTCAACTACTAGACTTGGAGCTAATGGGTCCCGGAAAAACACACTGTTCCCCAATAAAAAAATAAAAAATAAAAAATATGAGAAAGAGATAGATGAAGCAAGTGTTGTCAAAATTTGGGAATTACTGAACTTGGGGCGGAGGGGGGGTCCACAGGGGGTATTTATACTAGTCTCTACTGCTCTGTTTGAAATTTTTCCCAAAGAAAAAAATGTGAAAGGATATCAGTACAGAGGAGAAAGGCATGGGAGAACACACATCAACTTGTCAACACTGGTTATCATCAAACAGCCCAGCTGGAAGGGACGCAGAGGAGAGGGGTTTAATCTTTTTCTTATATACCTCATATTGTTTGACTCACAATTTTTTAAAATTCTAATAAAGAAAAAAAAAAGCATAGAAAGGATTTGTAGGAGCCTAACACGTGGACACAGACAGTCACAGTAACAGCCTGTGGTTTAGGGCAGTGGCTTTCAAACTTTTGCTAGCCTTTGGAATCCTTTCTTCAAACAAAAGCTTGCTCACCAGCCCAATATATTCAACACATCAGAGGAGCTGCTCTCGACAAACCCTGGGGTCCAGCACCCTAATGCCACCCTCCAGCTGCGAGTCCCAAAGACACCTCTGAGGAACACAGTTTGCAAGCCGAGACTTAGGCCTAATCAAAGCTCCCAGAGGAAGGAAGAACGTATGACTGTTTGGTCTCTGCAAACCTTAACCAGCCTGGAGTTTCCAGGAGGTTCCAGGATTAGTAACCATAAGCCAACCCAACATGGAAAAGAAAGATAAAATTTTTCAAACCCTAAACACGTTCTAATGGCATAGCCTATATTTGCATAATCATCATTTTCTTCGATAAAGTGAACTTCGACATCTAGTTCCATTTGATGTGGATCCAGCTCCGCTGAGGTACCACAGTGGGAAAGTCTGAGGTCCCATCCCTAACTAGGGCTAATACGTGGGTAGTTCTACTATGAGAAGCCCTCATTTGTCTCATTTGGGCTGAGGACAATTAAACTTTATAAGAATTTCTTTTTATGGTTTAGCCCTGGACTGGAGAAATCCAAGTACTCCTTTTAGACCACCCCATCTGTGATGTCCAGAGGTTAAACGCTTTCCCAAAGAAGAACAGAACTCAGTGTGTGTGTGGCCCAGGTGGCTCCCGGCATTCTCCAGAGATGACAAGAGCACGGCTGTTAAGAGGCAGAATCTGTGCCTCTCATTAGTGCAGGCCCAGCTGAATGCTGAGACAAGGCAACGTGGCTGGTCCTCTGAGTGTATCAACAGGAGGGCTGAGTCTGGGCGCTCTGCCCAGCGCCTCTTAGTGGGGCACGTTTCTGCCCCATGTGACTTTGCTGTGGTTGGCTGGGCTGATGTGTGCTTGGACAACAGAGCAGACACGAAGTGTGGTTCTGGGCCGATCCCTACTCCTTGCCTGTCCAGTTGCCTAGTGACCAGGCATGAGGGCCAGCGCCTCTCTCATTGTCTCCACCAGACTGAAAAGACTCTGAGAGTCTTTTATTTGAGCATTGAGTGCAGCAAAAGCTGCTGCTGAGCGGTAGAATATGCCTCCAAAAGAATAAACACCCTCACAGCTGCCAGTCACCAAAGAGTGAGACGGATTCATGCTGCAGACCTTGTTAGGCCTAAAATGAATAGGTCTCAATTAAGGTTTTCACTCAAATTTAGAAAATACATTTGATGCGTGCTTTTTTCTCCCAAGATTTTTAATCAGAAAAAGAAGTTGGATTGTATGGATTCTCTTGTTGTCAGTAAAGATCTCTAGTACTCTTCCAGTTAATTATGCTGATTAGGAGCTTCCTAACTGGGTTCCAGGTATGTCAAGATATTGACCCCCTCAGGGTGGAGGTCCCATAGTTCAAGTAGCTCCAGTGACCATGAGTAATTTCTTCACATTAATAGTTTACTTCAGTTTATCACGGTCTAAGTAAGCCATGAAATGAAAATCGTAAAACTGGAAATCCTAAGAATTGCTGCGTTAATTGTTTGTTAAGGATTTGGTTTCAGGGCATGTGAAAAATCCTGTTTAGTCAGAAAAAAAAAAAAATATGTGCTACAGGCATACCTCGTTTTATTGTGCTTCACAGATACTGCATTTTTCACAAATTGAAGGCAAGACCCTCCACCAGCAAAAAGATCATGACTCACTGAAGGCTCAGATGATAGCATTTTTTAGCAAGAACGTATTTTTAAATTAAGGCATATACATTTGTTTTTAGACATAATGCTATTACATACTTCATAGACTACAGTATGCTGTAAACATAACTTTTATATGCACTGGGAAACCAAAAAATTCATGATTTGTTTTATTTCAACATTCACTTTATTGCAATGGTCTGGAACTGAACCCACAATGTCTCCAAGGTCTGCCCATATATTCTTTGTAAATATTTGATTTAGACAGTTCAGTCTGCGTTCTTTTCTGTCATTGATCCAAAATATCTTTTTGTTAAACACAATTAGGTTCAAAATCATATTTAATTCATGAAAGATATATATATATATATATATATATATATATATATATATATATATATATATATAATCACTCTAATCCATTTTTGAACAGTTATATAAACATAGCTATTAATTGCCTTATGCCCTATGGGAGATCTGAATGATGAGGGTAAAAGGGAGGGAGGGAGAAAAGTGGGAAGGTGAGAGGAAGGGACAAAGCCATCTTTAGGTGGTACCTCTAGAGGAAAATTTGTTCACGGGGGCACAGACAACCTTGCATGCCTTTGAGTAGGCAACATGATGCTATACACTTATTCCCAGCCTGAGTTCTCTAATAAGTTCTCAAGGGTCTTGGAAGGTAATAATATTTCAAGGGACGGTCATTATTTTTGACATTTAAAAAACCTGAGTTGTGGGGCAGCCAGGTGGCTCAGTTGGTTAGAGCACAAGCTCTGAGCAACATGGTTGCCGGTTCGATTCCCACATAAGCCAGTGAGCTGCACCCTCTGCAATAGATTGACGACAACAACTTGAGCTGAGTCAGTGGGTGGCCAGATGGCTCAGTTGGTTAGAGCACATGCTCTTAACAATAAGGTTGCCAGTTCAACTCCCACATAGGATGGTGGGCTAGGCCCCCCCACAACTAGACTGAAAAATGGCGATTGGACTTGGAGCTGAGCTGCGCCCTCCACAACTAAGATTGAAGGACAACAACTTGACTTGGAGCTGATGGGTCCTGGAAAAACACAATGTGCCCCAATAAAGTTTAACAAAACAAAACAAAACAAAACCTGAGATCACACTTTGCATTTCTTTATTCTAACAGTACGGTAACCCCGGTTAGATCTTAGGCTGATTAGAAGTCTGATTGGCGTGTCTGTGTTTTTGATGAACAAAAATGGGTAACTAGTTAATTACTCACTAATATAAGTACTTTGGCAGATATATAACAGTACTTTTCCAAACATGGAATGCAGGACACTGGCTGCTTGAGGTAGGCGTAATGATTAAAATGGGTTTGGGCTCTGAAAAGATGGGACTTCCTGATGTAATAGAAAGAACCTGAGCCTGGAAGACAGAGGGCCTGGATTCAAGTCCCTGCTCAGCCACTAATTAGGTACGTGACAGAGACAGACGAGTATTCCTTTCAGGGCCTTGGTTTCCCAGGGTCTGGAAATCTAAAGTCCTTTCCAGATGTAAAACATCCACGCTCATGTGGCTCTAAGTTCCAAAATTCCTCTTCTCCCAGAAGCCTGGCCAAGCGAAGCCCGAAGATCCAAGATAACGATGGCTTCACCCAGCTGTGTCCTTCCCGCTCCCTGTCCCAACGCGTGTAAGGTCTGTCCTCCCTCTCTACGTGATCGTCTGTCTCAACCTGCGTACGGTCATGAGCACATTCATCTTTCAGACATGCCTGTCTGTGGTGGTGGTGGTCGCACCTTTGTAGGGAACACCTTGCCGATGAGCTCTGCTGCTCCCTGAATGACTCTGCAGCCACAGTGCCTTGAAGACTTGAGATGATGCATTGAGTTGAGCTAAGGACACCTGGGCCTGGTGCCTGCCTAAGGACAGACACACATCAAGTGTGTGCCTTATTGTCTCCAGGCAGCAGTGCCAACGCGATGGGAACATCAAACAGACCTGGTTCTGGATCTGTGCCCCAGTGACTACCCGTAGGCAAGTTACTGAATTTCTCCAAGCTCGAGATTGCTTGTCTATCAAACAGGGAAAATAAAAATTGATCCCACGGGACTGTTTAGAAGACAATGTATGTAAAGTGCCTTGTGTAAGGCCTGGCGTCCAGTAGGCTCCTATAAATAAATATTTGTCTCCTTTCCACCAACAGTGAAAGGATGTGCTACAATGATCCTAGACTGGGGTGGAAAATGCAACTGTACTGTGATTATGTAAGAGAAAGTCTGTGTTCTTAGGAAATTCCTACTGACATAGTTAGAGGTGAAGAGGTGCAACGTCTCCAGTGATTCAAGAGAAAAACAGGCATAGATGAATTAGATAGATGAATGGAAAGACAGAGAGAAAACGATGGACAGACAGATGGATGGGTGGATGGCTAGACAGAGAGATGGATGGATAGACAGAGACGGATGGACAGATGGATGGCAAGATATACAGACAGACAGATAGAGATGGATGGACAGGTGGACGATAGAAAGACACACACAGAGACAGAAAGACACACAGAGAATGATAAATGGGCTAAAATGTAAAGGAGTAGTAAATCTGCACAAAATGTATTTGGACGTTCCTTATACCTTTCTTACAACTTTTCTGTAAGTCTGAATTATATTAAAATTAAAAGTTACTAATAACACATTTTAAAAGCTGTGCTCTGGGGCAGAGGAGCAGATGGATTTAGAGAGACTTGTAAGACCTTGCCAGCTTGTTTTTGGTCAGGTGTTGATGGGCCCTGTTAACATCCCAACCCTGCTGCTGTGCTCTGGGAGGCACACACAGGACAGGCGCATTTGAAACTTTCCAGTCCAAGGTCAAATCTCTAAGTGAGCTAAGGAGTCGAAGGTTGTAGAGGACTGGAATCACTAACCTAAAGGGACAGTCCTCCTCTTCTGGCGGACGCTTCAGTCGGCCTGCAGGCCAGCACTGACCTGGAATGCCCCTGTGCGAGCAGGGGCCTGGGCTGTGCATTTTCACATGCTATGGTCACTCATTTAAAACCAGAGGCTGCTTCTCACGGTTCATGCGGCTGAGTCCCAGACCTCTCAACTCACCCACAAATTCTTTACAAATGGGTAGACATGTGAAAGGAGCAAACAGGCTTGTGAAGGAAGATTCTAAGACCTTCCAATGCCTGCTGATGAAGGTGGGAACAGGCTTTGCAGGTGAGTTCAAAGAGCATGCCCAGTTCAAATAATGCCCAGAGTCACAATAAAAATGCGGCTTAGGGCAACAGGCCTGTGGGGGTGAGAGGTCTCTCAAAGTGCTCCCTAGAGCTACAAATGGAGATGTGCTCTTTAAGAAACAATGTCTGTGCTCTAGCCTGATCTCCTTTAGGGGCGACCTTATTTCATCTGGCACACAGTTTGTGGGCCTCTGTTGATTTTGTGCAAAAGACACCCGAGCACAGACCCAGGGCAAATGTTTATTCCTCACGTTGTTGATGTTGAACATATCGTAGATGGGCATGCGTTCCATAACTATGGCTCTTGGAGGATAGATATAGTGATAGATGTCTTTATTGACACTTTCAAATATTTTATCAAGCATATTAGCTGTGACTTAGAGTAAATCTTTTATTGGTGCCAGACTTGCCAATGGGTCTTGGGGTGGTTCACCTGTGGAGCAACTTCAATATCCCTGTACGCTGCAGAGTCACAGTCTTAAAACTGGGAGGTCATGTGGTCCACACCCATCACGGTGTGTGTGGGTGCTGACGCCTGGAGGAAGTTAAGGAACTTAATCTGTGGGCAATGAAGTAACGTTAGATTTGTGATTACAACTCAGGTCTCACTGCAAAATCTATCAATTGCAGACGTGATAAATTATGGTAAATGCATACAATAGATGGTGTTACAACAGAAGATAGGGGTTTTATGTTCGAATGCGCAAAGATGCCTAGAAATCAATTAAAATAGGTATTGTGAGTTTATGTTAAATGAAAAAAAAATAAGTAAAACAGATTATATGGTATTCTCTGACTTTTGTAAAGATATATACTTTTAGTCATTAAACACGCACATGTACACTAGTTAGAGATACACAGTTACAGCAAAAGGCATCTACCTTCAGTTTTCTCTGCAGGCTTGGGTTTTCTATTTTTCATATTTCTGTTACTACTGGAATTTTTTTACACTATTTTTGTACTATTTTTTGCAATAAGAAAAAATAATTAAGATTTTTTAAAAGAAAAGGAAAACAACAGAAAACCAAACCTGCCCAGCTCGCCTGTTTCCTCCCTCTCTGCTCTTTAAAAATGCATAAGGCAACCCTCTCGGAGGGGACAGGAGCAATGGGGGAGCTGGTTGGTGGGGGAGGGGTGAGTATCATTTGTCCCATCAGACGCTATCTTCCTGCTCTCTGGAAGTGAGGAGACCACAGGGCTCTGACGCAGGAACAGAGAACGCCAGAGTGAACAGACAGATGTTCTAGAAACAGCCAGCGATGTGAGGGGCAACCCAGGACTTAAACCTCTGGCCTTCCACAAAGGTTTCCATGTGCCTCAGTTTTCCTTATTTATTGGGTTGTCGGAAAAGTCATGACGCATTTTTGCAATGAAAAACATAGAAAAAAATACGTCATGACTTTTCTTACAACCCAGTATATAGGTTTCCCAGTGTGTGGGGTCCCGGTGAGAAAGAATCTATAAAAACAATGTGTATCGTCCCCGGCCAGCGAGGCCCATCTGTGCATCAGCACTAAATAAAGCCCAAGGTGGCGGTAAAAACTTCACGGCGGTTTTATGGGGACAGTCAGCAGGCAAAGTACATTTTGGGCAGGTGCAAGAAAACTATTTACAGCCTGAGAAGGCCCTGAAGGCCTGTTCGAGAAACCCGATTACTCTGTTTATGACGACTCCTGTCAGCCAAGGATAAAGTGCCTCTGCTCTCTCAAATGGCAGAGGCTTCAGCGAAAATGAACACACTCTCCTGGGACCTTGGGAGTGGGGGGAGGGACTGGGGACGACATAAATCACCCCCCTTCCCCGCCTCCACCCCCAACAGCAAACACAGCACACAACTGTCGGCTCAGTGTCTCATCTCTGTCAACAATAAACATGGAAACAAAAGGTTCACACTCCCAGGGAGCTGAGACGAGTGTCAATTTAGCAGCCAAGCCTGGGCTTGGTGGAGGCGGTAGATGGGGTTTGCCATCGTTTTAGATGGTGTAGCAGTTCAGAGACCCTGTGAAGGCTCATTCCCAGAGCCCCGTGTCACTGGGTCCTCCTGCTTAAGAAGAGGGGGCTTTCGAAGCAGGGACCACTCTTGGCTCCTGAAACAACAGTGATAATAAAATACAATGGTGGAGTCTTGGCGGCTCCTCCACAAAATGTGTTTCTGAAAAGATGTACGTACGTGGACGGACAGAAAAAGCCCTGGCACAGGACCGACCAGGAAACACTTCTGGAGGAAAGCGCATCAAAGCGTTCATGGGCTCTCATGTGGGCTGGAGGCGGATAATGGAGGAATTTCAATCTCTCATTAAATACGTCTTTCCAGTTTGAATTTTCACAAAAAGTATACATTTTGTAAGCAGAAAATGACAGTAGAAACGTATATGCACAAGCAGCTCACAGGGCAAAGTGTCATTTGCTAGCAGAGTAATCACCCTTTGATGTATCTGCTTATCTTTGGAGGTCAGTATTTGTAGGCAGGAAAAAAAAATCAGTCATTTCTCTGAGGGACTCCCCTGTTACTTAAGGGAAGCTTGTAAATTATCTTTCCGTAGTGGATTAATCAGCCCTTCATGTCTCAGCTTGTCTTCAAATGTCAATATTTCTGTCTTTCAGGTTTTCCTAAAGAGAGATACACCTACATTCAATTCCATTTGCCAGAAATGGCAAACAAGAGGACCAGAAGCCGAAAGAAGTATGTGACCATCCGGCCCCTGCTGAGGTATGGCTGGGCAGGCTTTGTCCTTGTCCCTCAGGTATCCTTGGGAAAGCTCATGTGACCAACAAGACCTCAAAGAACTTATAAACGATAAAACCAGTCAGATGACACCTCTGCCCCTCCACTGGGTCTGTAGAAAATGCCTCCAAACGTCTGAGCTCCTTCATTCTGGGAGATGCTGTCACGGTAGCAAAGAATTCGTGCGCCATGGCTGATGGCTGGCTGAGGCCTTATATGTCCCCGCACCCCCAAGACACCTCCGATTCTGCTAAGCAGCTTGTGGGATGGGGGTGGGGGGAGGAAAGGGAGCTCACTAAAGAGAGAATCAGAGCAAGGAAGTCAGAGACACTCGAAGAGATGCAGCAGGGCTTGGTGGTTAAAAGCGAGGCCTCTAGAGCCAGGCCACCTGGGTTCAAACTCCGATGCCTCCATTTAGCAGCTGTGTGACCTGAGGTAAGGCTCTTAGTTTCTCTCCGCCTGGGCTTCCCCACCTCACAGGGTTGTCTGGAGGATGAAATGAGTTAATACATACAAAATTGCGAAGAATGCATTGTGCTATAGACCATCCACTATTGGTATCATCATCATCCTACAACATCTGGGGCTCTCCATCACCTTCCTGTTGGCCTCCAATGCAGACAGCAAAATGTTTCTTGTGTTGCTTCTCCTCAGGCTCGAGCCAGATGACCTCCCTGTTTCTAGGCATTGGAAGGAAACTGCGCTCACGAATTATCCTGGGTCAGCAGATTGCTCGGTCTGCCCCGCAGGTAAGGAAACTGCTTTCATGGAAGCCTTGCAACATCTCTCGGGGGTAGCAGGTATGACCACAGGGATTCCTGGACAGACTCCTACATGAGGAACACTGAGACCTGCCCAAAGTCACGCAGCTAGCAGTCATAACAGGCCTTAGACAGCACAGGTTTCCCCACAGCAGGTGAAAAAGACTCTTACTCGATAACAGCCATTGTTACTTCTTGCGCACTGCACAGTTCACAAATCGTTATCATTCATGGGCTCATTTGATCCTCTCAAGGGCAGGAAACTCTGGTCTACCCCCGGTCTTGCTCCTACCTGCCAGCTCTGGACATTGAACCGGGAGACTGCTCGAATGGCCACATACAACGTTCCAATCAATCACACAAGCCAGGTGAACACCCAGCCATTTACTTTACCTTCAAAAGTCATTTACTAGGGGGGTATTGTCCCGTTTAAGGAAACGGAGCCTCAGAGAAGTGAAGTGATTTGCAGAAGGCCACATAGCTGGTGGGCTCCAGAACTAAGACTTGAACTTCGGGCTCCTGGCTCCATTTCCACAGGAAAGGGGTTCTAGTTCACTGGGCAGCCCCAAGGGATGGGGGTGGAGGCATCGACAGATGCAGAGCTGTCCTTCTCAGCCTCTTCCCCTTTATAAAGGGGCTCAGCTGACACCAGCTCTTTCCTTTGCTCAGATCCCTGACCCACCTGCCTCCGATCCAGCCTCCCCTATCTGGGCCACAGTCCCCTTACCCTCCATGCTAGGGTCTTAGAGCAGGTTGTGGGCACAGAGATGCCTCTATGATCCACAGTGGGGGAAACAGGCCCTGGGTTGGGGGTGGTGCTGGATCTACCAGCACCCCCACCGGGACACAAGGTCATATGATCAAAGACCAATGGCAGGGCTCACTGAAGCCAGCCACTCTGTTCTCCTGGTACTGACCCAAAGTGGCAACTGAGCATGGCGAGTGCAGAGAGAGAAACCATAACCTTCTCTCTCTCCAAAACGAGGGCTTGCAGCCGGGGCTCTCTTGAAGCATTTCTCCCATTAAACATCACGAACAGACACAAACAAATAGAAATCTCAGCCCAGGCAGGCCTCACTTTTTGTCGTGAACCTCCTTGCCTCCCCATTCTCTCACCCCCCAGGGCCTAAAAATCCCAGCTCGTTCATCTGATGTTTTGCACAAATGCCCCGACACGCGGAGGGGACAGCACGTGGAGGCCTCCTGTCAGGAGCTTGTGCTCGCTTGTTGCATGAGAAGAAAGAGGCTGCAGCTGCTCACATCAGGAATTGAACAAAATTACAGGCACAGGCAAAAGCACACAGCTACACGTCCTCTAGCAAACACATTCTGTTTTCCTTTCAGTTCTGTGCCTCCCACCCCCTTCCATGTGTTCCCAGGGAAGGAGAAGAGAAGTTCCTGGGAGCACAAGGCTACATGGCGGCGAGAAACCAGAGAGAAAGTGTTGTCATAACCAGTGGAAAAGAAGGGGTGAAGCTTTGGAGCTTTGGGGGACTAACGTGCACATTGGAGAGAGAGAGAGAGAGAGAGAGAGAGAGAGGAGCATAAACACAACTAAAAACAAAGTATTGTACAGATGCAGCCATTTCCCCAAGGGGCCAACAAACACCATTAGTGCAAGGTCCTCACTTGCAAACATATTTTCTCTTTCTGCTTCAAGTTTCAGAATGACTGCTCATAGGAAACACTCCACTTCAGTACAACATCAACGCCTTAAAAAGAGCAACATGCACAAAATGAAACTTAGTTTTTTCTCAACCAGGGCTGAATGCTAGAAAGTCTATGAATGCCTTCAATTTTAACAATTTATGTCAGTTGTTTTTTTTTTAAGTTGCAGAAAAGGAGTTTATTAGAAGAAAAAATACATTTCAAAGAAGCAGGCCCAAACAGTAGAGAGAGGCTGAAGGGCCATTATTAGAAAAGAAAGTACACTCCAAAGAGTTTGAAGCAGGCCCCAAGCAGAGGCAAGGCTCAAAATGCTCAAAAGGCCTATGTCAGCTTTTTAATCTGTGTGTTTCAATACTCACTGGGCTGAACGACACAAGTCTCACCCTCTGTCCAGGGACACTTTTCCCTGCCCTGCACAAAGCCCCAGCTCCTCTGCACCTCTACACCCACGCATAGCAGGGGCTACGAATGCCTGGATGATGGCAATGACAATGACAATGGAGAATCTATACTCACATTTGTCCCGGGGGAAGCTGAAGGAAAGGCGGGATTTGACTGAGTAAATGACCTTGCTGGAATGGCTGCATATGATGTTCCAAGATTTGAGGCATAATCTAAAGGATAAATTACACAAAACTGGTGAAAACCTAGTTATTTACTTTACCTTCAAAAGTCATGATTAGGACATAAGTGGGAAGAGAAAAATGAAAACTCCCTCTTAACATATTGATTAGGGATTGGCGTGATTATAACTTTCTGGGCATGTTGATAACCAACAAAGCTAAGATATGTCAGAAAATATTGAAGAGCCCAGACGGCAGGCCCACTGAGTGCCAGTGTCCTGGATTTGTTTGCTTTATAGATGGGCACACAAGGGAAGTTTGACCACTAAAACTATGGCATGATAAGGCTTTGGGAAGCTGATTTCTGGTTCAAGCTGCTGACCTGTACGCTCTAACTCACCTTCGCTGTCAACAGGGTTATAAACAGCTGTGCTGTTGGGAGAGGCACACAGAGTTCCCTCTGCCGAACTGAGTATACACCGGACACCAGCACTGGAGAAAGGTGAAAAAGGGGGAACTGGTTACTCAGCAAGATAAATAAAGAATTACCATATGACCCAGATTCCACTCCTACGAATAGACCCAAAATAGTGGAAAATAGATGTTCAAACAAAAGCTTATACGTGAATGTTGATAGCAGCACTATTCATAATAGCGAAAAGGTGGAAACATGCCACGTGTAGATCAAAAGATTTATCTATAGATAAACAAAATGTGATATATACATACATCAATGAACATTATTCAGCCATAAAAAGGTGGTATATGCTGTAATATGGATAAACCTGAAAATATTATGCTAAGTGAAAAAAGCTAGTCACAAAAGGCCACATATTACATGATTCCATTTATATGAAATGTCCAGAAGAAGCAAATTCATAGCGATAGAAAGCAGATTAGCAGTGCCAGGGGCTGATGGATGGGCCATGGGGTTTCCCCTGGAGGCAATGAAAACGCGGAATTAGATAGTGATCTGCACAACCTTGGGAACGTGCTAAATACCACTGAATTGGATACTTCAAAATGGTTAAAATAGTGGGTTTTACGAGAATTTTACCACAATAAAAAAAAATGGGAAGCCAGGGAAGAAAGACCTCTTTAAAAATCATTTTTTAAATTGTGGTAAAATACACATAACAAAATTTACCAGCTTACCATTTTTAAGCATACAGTTCAGTGGCATTAAGCACATTCACACTGTTTTACAACCATCCCCACCATCCATCCACAGAATGCTTTTCATCTTGCAAAACCGAAACTCGCTACCCATTCAACACTAACTCCCCATTTTCCCCCTCCCCCAGCTCCTGCAACCATCATTTTACTTTCTGTCTCTATGAATCTGGCTGCTTTAGGTACTTCCTGTAAGTGGAATCACATAGTTTTTGTCCTTTTATGACTGTCTTCTTTCACTTAGCGTCATGTCCTCAAGGTTCACCCTTGTTATCGCATGTGTCAGAAATTTGTTCCTTTTTAATGCTGCCCTGTATTTCACTGTATGTATACATCACATTTTGTTTACCTGTTCACCTGGCATGCACATTGGGTTGCTTCCACCTTTGGGCTACTGTCAGTAAGAAAGGGAGGCCTTTTGAATGCAGTCATTTCAAAACACTGAACCCCATCCTCTGTTCTACCTCCCTGCGTAGAAATCTGCAGCCTCTCCTCACTGGTCTCCGGGTGTCTGCCTTTGCCCCCCAACTAGCCTTTGCTCAGCCCTCCCCTGCTCCAGTCGCACTCAAAGCAAACAAGCTGGCACCTTCCTGGCTCCTCACCCAGCACTCCGCTCTGGTCACACTGGTGCTGCCTGAGCAACCCAGGGCCACGCCAGGGCCTTCAAATTTGCTGTTCCCTTGGCTGGGAGTGCATGTTCCCCAGACACTCACAGCTCATTCCATCCTCTCCTGAAGTGGCCTCAGCAAGCCCCCACTCTGCCATTTAAAATCCAAGGACCAGATCCTGCGTGCGTGTGTATACACACACACACACACACACACACACACACACACACACACACACACTTCCTGCCCCTGCCCTGACGTTATTTTCTGCTTAGCATTTATCACCAGGCATGCTATATAATTCAGCGTTTATTTTGTTTATCATCTGATCCCCCACCTCCCCGTTAAGTGTAAGCTCCTTGAGGACAGGAACTTTGCCTGTGTTGTTCTCTTCTGTTTCCCCAACACCTAGAACGGCATGGCACATAGTACGTGCTCAATGAATATTGGTCGAGCGCATGCATGAACCTGTTCCCCTGGACAGCACTTACTTTTCAGAGAAGACCAAGCATTTCTGAGCATGTAGTTTCCCTTTCACATGCAGCTCCCAGTCCTAGGTCAGAAGGAAAGAAAAATGACGGAAGCAGAGCTGAGTCCATGGGAAGGCAGAGAATGAGTGCAGGTTTCCGCAGCCAGGCAGCGAGCCCAGAGGGACCAACCCTGCAAGCACATCTTCTCCACTCCTCCTCTCCCTCCCAGCTTCCCGCCCCATCCAGCCATCCCTCCTCCGGCACTACCTACACAACCCCTGCCCATCTTGGACAGGAGCCCAGATTCACAAGCCCGACTCCTCCTTCCTCTCTCAGTGGACCCTTGGTCTCACCACACCTCCAACCCATTTCCATATCCAGTTGGGAGAATCTGGCAAGTGGGCTCACAGTGTGTTGCTTTTAGGAGAGACAAAGTCCTCCATCACCTCCCCTGTCAGCCAGGCCCCTCCTGAGACAGGAGGTGAGAGGGTGTGTCCCACCTGAGTGACAGGGATGCACTTGCAGGATGGGACCTAAGCAAAGAGGAATGACACAGTGTGGCGTGACCCACACTGAGTAGGGATGGTGATGAAATGCAGATGGGAGGACAGGCAGGAGGCAGTACAGCCCTGGGCTGCAAAGACACCAGCTCTAGGAGGGCCAGACCCACATTCAAATGTCCACTCTGCCACTTTCTAGCGATGGAGCCCCAAATAAGTCATTTCATCTCTTTGGGCCTCAGTTTTCACATCCATAAAATGAGGATAATAATAGTATCAACCTTGGAGAATTACTGCTGACACACAGAAAAGGTTTCATATATGTTAGCTATTATAATTATTATTGCTTTGAAATATTTCACTGCATCATCAATACATTTTGGGGGGCAATTTATGCTATAATGGACCTTTGTTTGCTGGGGCTCAAAGCATTCTACATCGACTGGGAAGTGTCATGAGGCTCCACCTCTATTTCACAGAGGGAGAAGTTGAGGCCCTCTATGATCGTTTGTCTAGGGCCCACGTGAGAATTTCTCTCTTGCTCCTGATCCAAAATTCTGCTCACTTCCCCCTCTCCTCACCCCACATATCCCCCTTCCATACTCAGTACAATGTATATACTTCAAGGACAGTAACTTCTAGGCGTACCACAGAGCCCTCATCAAGGAGACAGGAAACTCCAGTCCCCAAATCCTGTTTCTGTAACCCAGGTGGGGCCACCTGATCCCCCAACTCTCAGTTATAGACGTGGGTAAGAATCTCTTACTTGCCTTAAAGCAAAGGACTGGCCCTGGTACGTTTCTGAAATTCCTTTTGGTTCTAATACCTATGATTTTAATCAAGGGTACTGAGGGCAACAGTTTGTTACCCAGGCCCCAAATGCACCAGTCCCTCACCAATAAACAGTGAGAGCTGGGTGGTGGTGGCGAGTGCACCCAGGCTCTAGCTGTGGTTCCCAGCCGGTCTCGCATGACTCACCTTCAGATCAAACACCTTCTTGTCACAGATGCTGCAGACGTGTGGCAGGTGGAGGGGGGCCACCCCATGAAAGTCATTCAGCTCGTGAGCCTGCAGGGGCCGCACCGACAGCACTGCCTGCTCCTCCTTGGCCCGCCGCCTTGCACTGCTGAAACCCTGTTTGCTGTTGTTTGCACGCCCCCCGAAGGAAGGAGGGGTCCTGTCTGGGGTGGGCTCCTCAGGGTCATACAGCTCATAGGGCTGGCTGGAGGGTGGAGGCCACATGTTGGGGCCAGCTGTGAGATCAGGCTTGCTCTGGCCAGAAAATCCTTGGGGGCCCTCCCATTGGCTGTTTGGACCCTGCAGCAGTGGGCTTACCTCGCCTTTCAGGCCTCCTGCCTGCTCAGCTGCAAACCCGCCTGCTACGTGCGACCCTTGGGAGTTAGGTCCGTAGAAGTCCTTGGGAAAGGCAGCTTGGCCATCTTGTCCTGAGTGACTGTAGTGCCCTTCATAGGTCACACTGCCCGAGGTAGAGGCCGGGGCTGGCAGGAAGATGGGCTGACCGTCTGTTTCAGAGCCATATGCCTGGCCAGAGGTGGCTTTGCCATACTCGTAGAATCCCGCTGCAGCAGGAGCTGGCCCAGTCTTGCCAATGCCCAAGAGGACTGCCGGCTGGGCAGGGGTCTGAGGCAGGACCCCGCTGAAAGGATGCATCACCATGGCATTGGGGGGCTGGCTGGGAAGGCTCACCGAGGGTCCTGGGCCTCGTGTCTGGCCAGGGGGTGAGAAGGCAATCGTATTAGAGGGAAACCGGGCACTGGGCACACTCGCAGCATGTTGGGGCACTCCGGTATGGCTGTGGGGTGCGCTGATCACAGACGGATGCCTCAGCTGGTTGAAAAGTGGCTGGGACATGGCCACTTTGGAGAGGACTTGGTTCAGGACCGTGGCGGCCGCAGTGTTGTTGGTGACCGCCGTCTGTGCCAACTTCAGCCGGTGGAGGGTGAGCTGGGCTTGCAGTTGAGCCAGTTGGAGACTGGCAGGTGAAGGAAGCAGAGGGTTCGGGTTACTGACGGAGAACGGGTTCTTGTCCAGGAGCTTGGCAGCACTGCAAGAAGACAGAGGTCGAGATGCACAGCTGGTTTTCACCAAGCGGGGCAAGGGTTCCTTCTGTGCTTATCTGCG
This sequence comes from Hipposideros armiger, assembly GCF_001890085.2. Classification (NCBI taxonomy): domain Eukaryota; kingdom Metazoa; phylum Chordata; class Mammalia; order Chiroptera; family Hipposideridae; genus Hipposideros; species Hipposideros armiger. Next base: position 1,051,656 of record NW_017731455.1, on the reverse strand, counting down.
GTCCCCCCTCCCATGTAAACAAGACCCTCCCACATGGGCCCCAAGTAGAAGTGAGTCTGCAAAAACCTGTGCTCACACATACACATCATTTGAAAACAAAGCTCCAGTAGAAACATTATTATATGGCAGAATGTTCAATCCCACTGGTAATCAAAGAGAGACAGCTCAAACAGTGAGAACCAAAGTAGCAATTGTCTTTTTAAATAATAGCACCCAGTGCTGGCGTGAGAGAAAGTGGAATGGACATGATGTCAACGATCATCTAAACTCACGCAACTTTGTTAAAAGGTAGTCAGGCAATATGCACGCATTATAGCCATATGCCCTAACTCAATAATTGAATTCTATAAATCTATCTTAAGGAAATGAACTAAAATTCAGACAACACTAGATGCCCAAAGATGTTTAATAATACTATATTATTTAAGAGCCCACTGTTGAGCATTACAAATATCTAATAACATGGGGAAGGGGAGGAAATTATGATCTATGTATAGAATCCAATGTTAAGTAGGCATTTATTACTGGCATTTAAATTTCTACTTCATTATGTAACATTTAAGACATTCAAAAAAGTGTAACTGGCACCAAGTTTATGACAGAAAACATTCCAACACACTAAATGTTCCTTGGGTGTCTGCTCTCCCCATCCACTCCTAACCCCCATCATCTCCAGTGGTAAACATGACCTTGAATTTGTTTTGGTCATTATTTACCTGATAATAATAATAATAACAACAACATGAGAAAATCCATATACTCCAATGATAAGTGAAAAAAGCAGGCTTCAAAACCGCATATAGAATAAACTGTGTGACTATTTGTGCCAAACACATTTTCATCCCCCTCTTCATTTCATATCCCAAAGCAGCAAGACTCATTCCCTTCAGTCCACTCTCAAACCCAACTAGCATAAAGAATAACCAAAAAATTACAAGAGTCTGAATCTGAGGTCATAGGTGGTAGTGGGCACTCATGCAGAATCTTACTACAGGGGTGTTCTGGCTGAGATGTGCCTTTTGTGCGACCTCTGTTGGTTGGTTATGGTGTTTTCTGGACTCAAAATCAAAGGTCAGGGAAAGGGGACAGACTTTCCGAGAAAGTCTGGGATGTGTGGTTACCACAGTCAGGGCTCTTTTGTAAGACCATATTTCCTGGGTCTTAAACACCACTTCTGGGGCGTGGGTGTAATCAGGAAATGTGTTTGGGATGTTGATAACAGGAATTCCCAGGATATTTGAGTGGGAAGAATGGTACTGTGCATCTAAAATTGGGATTGCCATGGACAACCCAGGCTGTACATTCAACATGGCTGGGGACGTGTGGGGTTGAAACTGTACAGCTGGGACACTTTAGACAAGGCCCCCACCATCACAGGCTCTGTACATGAAAAGTCTGATGATGACGAAACAAAAGAGAGAGGCTACGGGGTGGGCACAGTTCAGGAAAAAAGGGAGGCATGGAGACACTTTGAGGAAAGCAAGCTTCTGCTTGGGTTGGTGCTTTGCATTGGTCTGAAAGCACGGTGGGAGGCAGGGAAGAAGTGTGGAGGTCGTGGGGAGGAAGGTGAATGGGACTGTGATGGTACAGTGCTTAGCCTGTGTTATCTCATTTGATCTCTCCATCAGTCCTAGGGAGTAGGAAATGTTCACCCCAATTTTGCAGGTCAACAACCTACAGCTCAGAGGGATTAGGTGACCTACTTACAAACACTCCCAGTTGGTGAGTACATATGTGGGATTCAAATGCCAGCCAGGCTTTGAGAAGAAGAGAAAGGATGTTAAGTATGCAGCTTTTCAGCCCTCTGTTGAGTATGTCTCATGGGCTGCTTCACTGTTTTGTTTGAAGCGAGTTCTCAGAACATCAGGCACACCCACGTTCAAATACAAGTACAAAACACATTTCAGAGCCAGAGAACAATGACTTTGGGTTACTATTTCCCATTCTGTGAGAAATCAAGAATTTGCTATCAGTCATTAAAGAGACACTACCCCTCACCCAGCCAGCAGCCCTGGTGAGCGCCAAAAGCAGAGCGAGCTGGCTGCATTTTAAGATATTGGGGGGCTGGGAAGATCACAGTTAAAGGTGGTGACAGACCATTACTCCTCTGGGGAGTTGTGCCGGTTGCAGGAAAGTCTTGGTGGCCCCAGTGGGGCCCAGGCACAAATCATGGCGGTGGCAGCAGAGTTAGGGAAGCACTAACAGTCTCTGCAGGCGCGAGTATGAAAGGAAGAACAAGATGGTCAAGAGTCTGATGATAGCTTTCTACTTGTGTAGTATTAAGTAGCTGAGCTTTAGAAAAGCAATTAAGCTTAACGCAAAACCCTGCCTACACAGGGCCAACCCTTCCGACCAGGTTTGTCCTTACTAACAAGGTGATAATGAGGTGCCAACTTGGTTTCCATGACCAGAGTAAGAAGAGTTTGGTTTTGTTTTTCCAGGAGAAGTCAGCTGTATTTTCTAAAACTGTGTTCGGGGCCGGAGGGAGCTCTTGTTGGAGAGTCCCCTGCAGCTCTGGAAGGACGCGTGCAGAAGGGCCATCTTTCCAAGTAGGAAAGCCAGCCCCGCTGGGTATTTGTAGGTCAGCCATCGGAAACACGTGCTGTTCCGAGTACAGCCCAGGTTACAGATTACCCATTCAGATTCAGCATGAAATAAGAAGACTAGCTATTTTCTTCCCAACTTCTGCTTTTCGTAGTAAATTCTTACTGCCCCCAACTTTAGTCACCCTTGACGAGAAGTCATTTCACATGAATCTTCAGAGCTAGATGCCTCTTTTGAACCAAAGACCCTTGGATAAAGAGGAAAAGACCCATTGTCCTATTTTTTAAAGCCCTAAAATTCTTAGCCCATAAGAATTAATAACCTAAAATTCGTATGCATATAGCAATCATATTTTGGAGCCAAAAATGGAGCATATGACCTGACACCCCTTAGAGTTAGCACTAATGTCTTGCTACCTCGATTTATCACTGTTACATCACTTTGCACATCCTGCCTTGTGTTAAAAATAATTGCTTATGCGCCTTTCTCCCTCCACTAGACATCAGCTCCACGAGGGAAAGGAGCATGTCTTGGAGGTTGTCGCACTTCCCCGGCACGCCACTTTGAACTTGGTGAGCACTCACTAACTGCCATTAACAGAATGGAGAAGGAAGACAGTGGACGTTGCTCATCAGAACCTGGTGGCTTTAAGGAGATGTGGACACCTCTTTTGAAAGTATACATTTCTGTGGATAAAGGCCGTCAAACAATTCAAAAAGGAGAATTAAATATGCCTTGAAAGCCAATGGATTTTGTTGAATGCAGCTTAAACCACAGTCAGCTACAGAGTCACCCACCTAAGGGGACTGTCAACAAGTCCCCATCCCAAAGCAGGAGCTCCAATACCCTCTTCTCCCTGTCCGAGTCCAGGTTGTGAAACTGATGATTAATCCCTGTGGTGGGCTGAATCATGACCCCCCAAGATATTCACATCCTAATCCCCAGAACCTGTGAATATTACCTTCCATGGTAAAGAGGACGCTGCAGATGTGATTAAGTTAAGGATAATGAGATGAAGAGATTATCATCCTGGATTTTGGGGGCGGTGGGGTGACAATGTAATCACAGAGTCCTTATAAAATGGAAGCGGGAAGATCAGAGTCAGAAAGAGAAGATATAAGGATGGAAGCAGAGGTTAGAGAGGAGATGCTATGCTGCTGGCTGTAAAGATGAAAGACAGGGCCGCAAGCCAAGGAAATGTAGGTCTCTAGAAACTGAAAAAAGGTAAGGAAATGAATTTTCCCCTAGAGCCTCCAAAAGGCACCAGCCCTGGTGGCACCTTGACTTTGGCCCAGTGAGATGGGTTTTGTACTTCTGACCTCCAGAACCGTAAGATAAGAAATGTGTATTGTTGTAAGCCACTGCATTTGTGGTAATATGTTAAGAGAAGCAAATAAGAAACTAACACAATCCACCGAGAAAATTAGATATAAAAGAGGCTTCCACTCTGAGAGGCAGTGGTGGGTGTGGGGACATTGGCTGGATCTTGTTGGTATGAACTCCTGTTCCCTGAGGTCCTGGAGAGCACAGGCTATCTGACTGGACATCTGAAGACCCTCTGGGAACATAGCCAGAAGCCAGAGGTGTCTTCCTTTTCAAAGTCAGCTTTCTTTATCCAGCTGGGGCAATGGCAACCTGGGAAAGCTTAGCATTGCAGATCCTTACGGATCAACTCATCCACCCCCCTCACTAACAAAGACAGAAAGTGATTTGCCCAAAGCCACAGAGCTGGGGAGCAGTAAAACCTTAATGAGAACCCAGATCACTCAAACCAGTTTCTAGAGCATGACAAAATAGCCGTCTCCAAAAGCCCTAAGTAAGCCCCAGAACTATCTATTTCATCATCAGCTTATCATCCCTACCCATATTTACCCGTGGTCCTGTCCTCTGTTCAGAGTTACCAACTAGCCTCTGATGGGCAAGGCACTCCCTGAGCACTGGGGAGATGCAATGATTCAGTCCCTCTGGACCCCTGTTAGCTCCAGAGGTGACAGCAAGGAAGTCCCCGTGTCTGGGAAGTGGGTGGTGGACAAAGTTCTATGCACTTACTACATCCTCTGTTCTCCTAAACCTTGTGCGGCAGCACTATTTACAGTCATATAGTCAAACCTCGGAGGAGGGAGAGCAGCACAGTGTTACATAAGCTGGCATGTGGCGCAGAGCTAGAAAAGCTGCCACACAATCACAGCAGGAGGGCTGCTCCAGGCTCCCAGAAGCACTGCACAGCCATTCCGATGCATCCAGACCTCCAGCAGGCTCACTGCCCCCAAGGCTGGCGTTTCCTTTCTGGGCCATTAATTGTTACAAAGAATTCACAGTGCATAATTACACTAAAAAATTTTGGTTCTCTGCTGGCTTAGAAAGTGTTTTTTGTTTGTTTAATTAAAGGAGCATTTCTCTCAAGAGCTTTAAAAATAAAATACAAAATAAAGGAGAACTAGTTGCCTTTATAATGCTGGGAGATTTAGGAGATTCAGATGAAATCTGTTTCTAATGGTTTAATTCCATAGCGCCAAAAGGATGTGCAACATATTATATCCACTGGGGGAGCACAACAGCTGTCCCAAAGGCTCATTATCTGTCCCAAAGCTCACATTTTCTTCCGAGCCCCAAACAGAATGCAATCATGGATTAGTATCCGGGCACAAAGAGCGAGGCAGCGTCCTTCCTGGGTTTGAGGCAGGGTGCTGGAAATTCAGCAAGATGTTTGTGATGTGATCAATCCTGTTCTGAAAGGAAGGGAGGAAGCACTCAAGACATAGGCTGCCACGGGGCCTCTGCTCTGCAGACTCCTGCGAAGCGGCCAAGAGGGCATTCATGGGTTCATCCATTCAGCCTATGTGGACTGAGCATCTGTTATGTGCTCAGGTTGCTAAGTGGTGGGGACACAGAGAGGGAACAAGAGAACCCTCCCTGAGAGGAGACAGACCAGCACAGAGAGTGATGAATATTCAGACAGAGGTAAGCACAAAACAGCAAGGCACAGGAGGAAGTGGTTCAAGCCTCAGACATTTTAGAGAAATGCGACACACGAAAGAAAAGGCCAACTCAAGGGCTATCCCTGAACTCTGAACAGAGACGTACAAACGTCCTGGACTCATTAACCCATCTACAGATGAAGAAATGCATGAGCTGCTGGGGAAAGGCAGCTGTAGGGTGAACTGTGCTCAGGGACCAGAGAGTCCATCTGCCTGTGGTTGGTGTGTGACAGGGGAAAGTCGCTGAACTTTTCCAACCCTCAGAATTTTCTCATCTGTAAAATGAGGATAGCAATCCCCATTTAATGTGATGCAGGCCGGCCAGTCAGAGCCCCCTGGCCACAGTGACGGATGCAGGATGAACACGCCCTGACATTTTGTTGGCGCCATCTGGAGAGAGACACCCTTTTGTCATGCCATGCCTGGGTGGCTAAACTGGTTGAATTTGAGCCACCACGTAAGGAGAGCCTGCTTGAGAATAAAGCCAACCCAAAGACGCTGGCCTGGAGACAAGAGCACAGGCAGCTCCTGGGTGACCTTAGAGGGGCACCTTGAGCCAGCAACCCCTGGCTCTGCTTGGTCTTTTCTGTACACAAAGCAATGTATTTCTCCTTTATCTGCTTCATAAAGATAGTAATGTAAAAACAAAGCTAACCTACTTGAACCATCTGCATTGAATCCAGACAGTTCCCCTCCACGGCCCCACACTGACTCCAGGGTTCCCTGTCACCCCCCAGATTCCTCTGCAGAGGACCCAGCAGCTAAGGGGACACTGCGGAGAAACTCGGGCAGTCACTTTGGTGTGTTTACTAGCCAGATGACTTGCTTCCTGGTGGTTTGGGGAACAGAATGTCCCCACCCCACCCCGGATGGAGTAAGAGTGCCACACATGGCCACGAGGCCAGCCTGGATGTGAATGGGATGTGTGAGCAAAATCCCCACAAGGGTGTGGACTGCGCAATGACCTTGTCTGGTTCCAAGGTCCAGCCCTGGCCACACAGGTGCTCTTGTGAGCAGGGGACACAGTGCCTCAGCAGAGGCCAGTTTCTAATTGACTGAGACGCCTTTCCTTTTCAAAAACTCACAGGCCACTTTTGCTGCATTAAGAACCTGCTTTATGCGAGGCCTCAGTGGTCCCCTAGGAGAAAAGGATCTTTATTAAACATACATGGTTTAGTCTTCTTTCACTTAGACGACACAGGAGCATAGCGTGAGTGCCTATGGGGCTATGAGGTGCCCGTATAAACGGAGGGTAGGAATCAGGCGTCCTGGGTTCTAGTCCCAACTCACTGCTTGTCAGCTGTGTCACAGTGGGCAACAGGCTTGACCTCTCTGAGCCTCAGTGTCCTCATTTATAAAAAGAGAAGTCCCACTCTTCTCTCACTTACATGATGAAGGTTGGTGTGGGCTGAGGCAAATGAAGAGTTGTCAGGATGCTCTGCAAAGTGTTAGATGCTGCACAGATAGATGTAAGGGTGTGGCATTGTGGGGAAGTTTATTAGAAAGAGGACTTTTGCTGTGTGATCACAACATAACTTTTCCTTTCAGAAAACAGTCCTCTACAAAGGAAGCGATATCTGTCATGCACGTCCTTGGAGATAATCTCATTGCCACCAGGATTTGGGATAGAATGAGTTAAAATCAGTTCAGCCATGTTTATGAAGTAGCAGCCATATCAATGTGATTGTGCTCTGCCTCACAGATGGGGTGTGGGGATAGGAAGGACCACTGCCCAGAGGCTGGGAGCTCAGGTTTCAGAGTTAGTATTAACCTGGGTCTAAATTCCAGTTTGCCACTTTTAAGCTGGGGACTGTGGGAAAATACTTATCCTCTCTAAGCCTCAGGGTCCTCACTGTGAAAGCAGGGGTGGCTGTATCTAAGGTGTAGGCTTGTTCTGAGAGTTAAATGACAGGATGCACATACATTGTTCCGCCCAGTTCCTAGCACACAGCAAGCATTCACGGAATAAATGAAGCAGCGGCTATAACCGTCATCCTCATTGTCATCCTCAGTGCAGATGGCAGGCGAGCTCCGCCAAGGCAGAGACAAATCTTCCTTAGAGATGGATAGAGATGGATGACAGCAAACACAAAGAGATGTAAATATAGAGAGAAGTAAAAAATAAGGGTGGAATCTGCCAGGAGAGGATGGAGCAGGAACGGGGACTGGGGCTTGGGGAGAACAGAGAGTTATAACAGTGGCTTGGTGAACCGGATAAGTCGTCAACAATAGACGTAAAGGGCTGTGGAATAGCAAGGAGGATGAGGCTGAAATTCAGTGGTGTGAATATGTGTGGACTCAAATCAGGCTTTTCCCTGGTGATGTTCAGCCAGCTGGAAACAGAAGCCAAGGACAGCGGCCCAGGGCACCGTAGCACCTGAGCAGACCCGACAGGTCCCATTCTCAGCACACACAATATCTTCCAAGATAATCAATCAGGAATTTAAACTCACTTCCAGCTCAGCTCAGTTCCCTTTCCAGGCCAAGCAACGAATATGTCATTTCTTCTTACATGCTAAAATATAAAATATAATCCAGGTGAGAGAACTCATGATCGGACAAGAGAATGCTTTCCAGGTGTGGTCACACCCTTCTAGTGTGGCCAAATCAAATACAGTGCGATGCTCAGGGTCAGGTCTTGGCTGGGTACTGCCCTTCCATTGCCTCCTGGGAGCTGAACTTCAAATCGTAAATTCTCAACTCTACTGTAACACTCTTAGAAGCAAAGTCAGGGTATGAACCGCAGGGAAGAGGCCCTAAAAGCCAGGTTACAAGATGACAATGATGCTTCTACAGTAATATTGGGGCTCAAGTTCAAACTCTAGCTAATTATCATAAATATTAAGTGCAAGAAGAGGCCTCAGAGATCATTTAGTTGAACCCAACCTACAGAGAAGAAAAGCCCAGTGAAGTTGGCGTAATATGTGAGTCAACCCAAGTCACACAGTCAGACAGAAGAGAGCGGGACCTGGAACCCAGTTCCCCTCGTTCCTTAGGGCTAACACGGCCACTACGAAGGGACACGTCCCCATCCAGGTTGACCAGTGGGTCTTCTCCTTTTTGGGGAGCAGAGTGAGATCACCTATTTTGATAGTGCTATCTTCTTGGTAATGATCGGGCTATCAGTTATCAGTAGCTGGGCCTCTGTGACTCATTCTGAGATGACAGAGTCAATGTTGGTATTATCCCACGTTTGGCTTCAGCTCTTATATTACCATACGATGACTCGTATCACCATGGCACCTCTGGGAGTGAGTCATAACAGTAATGATAATCTTATCATCTCTCTTTTGTTTCATGTTTTTGCAATTGGAGTGTGAATACGTGTTTTCATTTCATTAGCTATCTGATCTCCAGGACAGTGGGTAGCTAAGTCGAATATGATCATTTCCAGTTTATATTAAGAAGACTGAGACCAAGAAAGGTTAGATGAACCACCTGAGGGCATCCAGCGAATAAGGGACTGGGTTGGGACAGGAACGAGGGTCTTTTTACTGTAAGACCAATATTCTATCCTTTGTTCCAGATTCATTAAAGCGAGCTTGTAAAACCACATTCCTGGCCCTACTTCCTCAGATGTGTTTTTTGTTTGTTTGTCTTTCGGAGTTTTTTGTTTGTTTAAAGGTTCTAAAATGTAAAGCTTTTTTTTTTTCTTTATTCTGTGCTGTTTCCTCCCTAATTTGTCACACTGGTTTAAATTTTTTTTCCGGTTCTATTGCGCTATCACTGACATATAACATATAAATTTAAGGCGTACGATGTAATGATTTGATATACGTGTACATTGCAAAATGATTGCCACAATTAGTTCAGTGAACACATCCAAGGTATGATTTTAAATAACATATTTGGTATCAAGTCACCAGCCTTTTGGTCCATGATACTCGGAACCACTCTCATCAGGTAGAATAAGATCCTCAGAACTAGAGGGATGTGCAGTCACAGAGCTCAGCTAGCAGTTTTATAAGTGACACAAGCGGGCACGCCTTTCCCGCAGGTGCTATTAGAAGGGCTCAAAACATACAAAACAGAACAGCTCAGGCAGCCAATGCAGAGAAAATCATATACATTCTGCCAGTGTCATAACAAGAAACAGTTAAAGCAAACAGAAACTTAATGTTAACTCCCCACCAAGGACCATATATTAGTTTTTTTCTTTCCTTCTGTACCACTTGCTTTATTTTATAAGATCATAGTATTGTAGGTGGTAATTATGTTTAATATTCATATTTGTTTTGCTTTGAATTTTAAAAATTCAAAAACATGAAGAATGTAACAAATACTTATGAAATCATTGCCCATCATTTCAAATTAACAAATGCTACTGTTAGGGTCATTTTCACCACAGATATTTTTTTTTATAAACTTTTTTTTTTTAAGATTTTTTTATTGATGAATTGGGGGGATGGGAACAGTGCTGGGGAATTGGGGGAAGGGGGACAGACAAGTTGCTTCGTTTTGTTCTTCAGTCTAGTTGTGGAGGACGTTGCTTCACTGGCCCAAGTTGGCACCATCATTGCGCTCTTCTCGGGTGAGGCAGATCAGTCGCCGGCTTCTGGACGGCCGCTCACACCGGCTGCTGGCCGCTCACGCTGGCTGCTGGCTACACACGGTAGCCCATGGTAACCCACTGCCACAGGGACTGCAGCCTACGCCGTCGCCAGCGACTCACGGCAGCCCAGCTCCAGGTTGAGCTGTCGTTCAGCATCTTAGCTGTGGAGGGCAGTGTCACTGGTCCTCCTATGTGGGATCCGAACCGGGGCCCTCTGGCATCCCAAGCGAGTTCTTAACCATCGCGCCACTCGGCCGGCCCTCACCACAGATATTTTTTATCAAAAAAATAAAATTACACAGATAAAACGAAGTCCCCTTTGAGCCTCTGCCCAGTCCAATTCCACCTCCATCTCCCCAGTGACATCCCCATGTGGTGTCTATTTAACTATATATGTTTGTCAATCTGTCTGTATCTATCTACATATAGAAAAAAAGTATTCAAGAGACTTTCTCTATACATACATATGTTCATTAAATAGCATGTGGGACTGTTTTCAACGGCATTTCTCCTAAAGAAACAACTGTATATTCTCCCAACTTTCTTTTGACACACTGCATGTCGCAGGCAGTGTGCTGGAGTGAAAAAAACGACGAGCTAGAAATCAGAAGACCCAGGCCTGGTCCCACAGCCACTATTTACTCCCCATGGGTTGTAGGTCAGTCAATTCCTCTTTTTTAGTAAAATGGGAAAGCCGGATATGAAAAGATCTCCAAGGTCTCTTCCACCTTTGAAATCTGATAACGCTTAAGATTTAATTTCCTCATCTGTCAAATGGAGATAATAACATCTGACCTGTTAGCTGTTGTAAAGATCTGACACGATGCGCAGTTGCTCTGCAAAGCATGATGATGATGACAATTATTATTGAATATTGAAAAATTATTATTACTCACCAATTAAGGTATTTTTAAGCTCCGGGGAATGCTTCTAAAGAAACCATTGTTACATAAATGGCTGGGCTCAGATGTATGTGTTGCATGCCAGGCAGCGTGCACTAACTTAAATTTCTTCTTTCCCCCTCCTTTTGGGCAGGCCATTCAGCACAAGGAGAGAGGCTCTCTTAACTCTATGAAGGTTTAGGGAAAGAAATACCAAAAGTGCCTCATTATAAGATTCTCTCCTCTACAAAGGCATTCCACAGACAGATCCAGGCTTTCACAGTGAAATGCAGCTCGAATCCATTCTGGGCTGGAATTGGTCTGTCTGACACACAATCCTTCAGGAAATTCACGTGGAGCAGAATTTCACTGGTTTTGTGCAAGCTAAAAATCGAGGGAGTTGGTTTGACTTCTGCGGTTAGGAGAGAGCTTTCTGTGCCTCAGTAACATAAGATGTGGTGACCTCTCAACTTAACAAACTTTTCTGGGGAACATCGGAGCATTCGGAGATGGAAACACAAGCTGTTTGAAATGTATATTTTAAAACTGCTATACAAGTTCTCTAAGATGCCAAATGTTAATGTTTATACATGCAAATGAAATATTCAGGGTATTACAGGCCAGTGCTGCCCCTGTGGAGGACAGTGTGCACACAGACAACCTCCTCCCTACACCCACTCACCTAGGTAACTACCTTCAGCATGCCCTTCAGACATCACCTCCTCCAGGCAGGCTTCTCTGACTCCCTCTCCCATCTAGTGTGTGCTGGTGTCCAATCTATGATCCCCCATAATACCCTGCTGCTCCATTAGCTCAGTTACACTTTCTTCTCAATCTTAACCACCCTCTCTCATAACTGTCTACCCAATGACTCATCTGATTTCCTCACTGCCCCTTCATCACCTTGAAGGCAGGAATTAACGTGCCCCATTTCATGTCACAGTGCCTGGCACATGGGAGGTGTATGGTACCAATAAGCATTGCTATGCATATACACACCTGCTCCATGTGTATGTGTGTGGAGACAATAGTTGTGTATCTCATTTTCCATTTGTTTTCCTGGGTAAATGTTCCATGTGTGCGTTGCTCAAGGCTTTGAAGATGAAGTTCTGCAAAGAATGTGGATTCTATTCAGTGTTCGAACGCTGTCAAATTATGTAAATACCATCAAGCACACCAGGGATAAAATCCTAAAATATTCAACAAACAGACTTGCCACATTTTTCCTTTTAACTAAATCTGAAGAAAATGCAATTTCAGTGTGCGATCTGAGGAGATGTAAGTGTCTAATCTGCATGATTCTGAGATGAAGCATATGCTCAAGGAATGAATGGTCCCTATGTTCTCTAAACTTCACTTTTAGTAGTTTATATCACTGAGGTTTTTCTGGTAAATGTTAGGAAATTCAAGCCAATTTTAAATCAGAATAAATGTTTAATTTTAAAGAATTAAAATTCTCCATCAAAATCGCTGTGTTTTTTTCCCCCCCTAGAATTGCCTGACTGTTAACCTGGACATTGTAACCAACACAATTTAAGCCAAATGCTAGGAGCCCATATAAAAGTGAAGAGGCAGTGGGGGCCAGTGGGGGTAGGGAAGGCACTGTTTGGGTTGTAAGTAGACCCATTTCTTATACTGCTCTGCCACCAATACCATCTTATTGGACCCTCTTCACCCTGTAGAACTTAATTTTCTCATCTATAAAATGAGAGGATAACATTTAAGGTTCCTTTTTTTTTTGCCTTATGATTTTAGGATGGTGGGTGTTTTCTTAATGCTGTTATTTATGACTCACGGGAAAGTTAGGATGATCTGGTTGTGGGATAGAGATAGATTTTACACTGAGAGATCTGAGTTCTAGCTCTACTGCTCCTCTAGTCCTGGGTGACTTCAGAGACAGGCCCTTAGCCTCCAATTAGTAGACCTGTCTGTAAAATGACAAGGTGAAACCAGACTACTGATTTTCAAACTCTGGTGGACATCAGAAGAGCTTCTTAAAACACAGATTCTGGGCTCAGCCCGTTTCTGTCTCAGGAGGTCTGGGTTGGGGCCTGAGAATCTGCATTTCTTACAAGTTCAGGTGATACAAATGCTGGCCTTTGAGAGCCACTAATCCTACCTTCCAACTCTGAAAATTTATGGTGAGTTACAAAAAATTTATTAACTACTGTATTTTTACTGAGCCACCTCTACCTTTAATGAGCTTCCCAGTACACCAAGGGCTTCCGTTTCCATGGGGGTTTCAAACATTGCAAAAATAATTTCAGGGAGCACCTGAAATCACTCTTATACCTACCTTTCTTTAAGAGACTCAACCAACAGCCGGCTGAGTGGCTCAGTTGGTTAAGAGCGCGAGCTCTGAGCAACAGGATCACCGGTTCGATTCCCACATGGGCCAGTAAGCTGCACCCGAGCTGAGCTGCCACTGAGCTGCCAACAGGCAGCAGGGTGGTTCAGCTGGTGAGAGAACGTGCTCCTAACAACAAGGTTGCCGGTTCGACTCCTGCAAGGGATGGTGGGCTGTGCTCCACCTCCGCAACTAAGATTGAACATAGCACCTTGAGCTGAGCGGCTGCGAGCTGCTGAGGGGTGGCTGGGCAACTGGACTTGGAGCTGAGCTAGTTGTACCCTCCACAACTAAGACTGAAGGACTATTCCCCAACACTCTTCCCCTCCCCCAATTCCCCAATAAAATCTTAAAGAGAGAGAGAGAGAGAGAGAGAGACTCAATCAACATGTTCGTCTGGACTTCTAGAATCAAAACATTCAAGGTTCACAAAACCTCAGATAAGGGCTGGCCGAGTGGCTCGTTGGTTAAGAGTTGGCTTGGGAGCAAGAGCGCTGAGCACCAGGGCTGCCGGTTCGGATCCCACATGGACCTGTGACACTGCCCTCTACAGCTAAGATGGTGAACAACAGCTCAACCAGGAGTTGGGCTGCCATGAGCTACCATGAGCGGCCATCCAATCGCCGGCGACTGATCTGCCTCGCCCGGGAAGAGCACAATGATAATACCAACATGGGCCAGTGAAGTGACATCCTCCACAACTAGACCGAGGAACAAAAGGACAGCAACTTGTCTGTTCCCCTTCCCCGATTCCCCCATAAAATCTTAAAAACAAAAACAAAAACAAAAACAACCTCAGATAGTTTATTTAACTGGTTGATTGACTGGCTCCACATCATGTTATCAAGTTTGTTGACTGGGAAGGACGCATAGTTCCATGCACGCTGAGTTCACTAATGTGGAGAACAGAAGGGTCAGGCTTCAGACGCCAAAAATGCTTTGGTCAAGCAACATTGAGATTATGACAAAGTCCACCTTCCAAGCTCACTGTAAGCCAAAAGATTTTTTTTGGTAAAATCATCTATATCATTAGATTTCAAACTTGGTGGCACTGTCATTTACTTGGGGTGTTTTAAAAAATACGGTTGCTTGGGCCACGTCTCCAGAGATTCTGATTCACCCTCGACATTGGGATTTTCAATAGCTCCCCAGGAGAAATGTTGTGAAGCAAAGTCTGAGACTCACCAATCTATAAAGGAGTAGAATCAATCTGTTCTTCACTACTTTGAGCCCCACAAGCCATTTTTGCCACAACAAACAACACAACCATTTGTCTTAAATTATCCTTAAGAATAAACACTGAAATTTTTATAAGATCACAAAGAGTCACAAACACAGTGGGCCATCAGCCAGTATTTCTTCGCTATCTTGAAGCACCTTCCACACAGTTCAATAAATACTTTTTGTGGCAAGACTTCCCCCAGAGGGTGCATAAGGTTTCTGCCTCAGAGAGCCAGATGACGTTTGCTGGGAGATGACTCTTTTACCTTCTAAATTATGAGCACCTTGAAGACATCATCCACATCCTAAAATCTTTCAAATTCCTGAGTGTCTATCTGGCTCAGTGCCAGGCAAATTAGAAGCACTGAACAAACACTTGTTCAACTCACTTGAATTTATGATTGTCACTAAGCACATGGAATGCAGACCTTAGCAAAATATGCGAAGTGTTTTATTGTGAAACATGCGGTATATGTTTCTGTGTTTGCATTCAAGATGTGCACTGTTTAATTCTTTTAAATTCTTTCGAGTAAATGAGAACCTTGAGGTTGAAACTTTATAAATATACCATATAACTACTTAGATTCCATTTCCCAAAGTGGATGGAAGTTTCTGGTGCCTTAAGAAACATACCTTTCTGACTACAGACAAAAAAACACAGGTGCCACCCAAGGCAGAGAATGTTATAGGTGGGTTAGTTCTGGCTTTTGCCTCTATTTTACAAAGCCGTGGCCATAGGAAAGTTACTGCAGAGAGGAAATAAAAGACAAGGCAGCAACAGTTAGAGGGACAGGCCCGTCGGTTACAGTCGCATGTGCCATTCTAGATATTTCTCTCAGATCACCATAAACTAAACCTGAGGTTAAGATCCAAGCAGACTGAGAACTGCCTTGGCTGGGGCAAGAAAGAATGGTTAAAACTCGATGGCTGGCTTTTCACTCCAACTTGCTCTCCAGCACTTTCCCCTGCTCCCCCATCCATTGCTAATTAGGAGCAGCCAAGGCTTGACATGTACACAGTTCTCTATGGTAAAATTGATTACTATATTACTATGGAAAATAAGGAAGTCATTTCATTCGAAATATCAAATTCCACAAAATCATACATGGCAGCTGTTAGTGCATGCATGTGGGGGAGGGAACAAGTGTGTGAAAACATTAACCCTCTCCCCTTCAGTTTTCTGACGCTTAGAAAAAAAAAAAAAGATTCCAATGTAAATAAGGCAGAAACCAGTGGCAAAGTGACATAATGGACTTTTTTAAGGTCAAAAACATTCCCGTGATGTAAGATACATTGTACACGCCATTTTACAAGTGTACATGTGTGCGTTTGCTTGCACACACTTGCAAATAGAAAACCAGTATTCCTCTCCCGGATGTGCCGAAGCTACTTGTAATCGTCTCAGATAAAGAAAGAGGTGAGTCATGTTTGGTTGCGCTTGAGCCTGGTAACAGGTCATCACATCCATGTCCAAATACGTCCCCTGAACCTCGCGACAGAAGTATATACACTTGCTTACCTGCTTGCTTGGGGACTTTAAAATAGTTTTGCTTTGAAATTTAACTTTATTTAAAGACACCTACTAGTTGCTGAAAGACGTATCATGGCTCCTTCAGAGGTGCTTAGAAGCAACTTCTAAGCATTCTTTCTTAGCAAAATATCCCATGCTCATGAATTCTAACAGGGCACTCGCCACCCGGTTCATGAGTCTGACTCTGCACTCGAACAGATAGGAGACATTTCAAACGTCTTTGTATTCATTCTCCAGCAATTAACACAAAACACCTCAATCTTAAAAGACCCCCATCGTTCATAAAGCTTCATGATTTTAAAAATGTCCCCTTCCCCTCAGATCTGATAATAACGCAATCTGTTTTCCCGCGGCCACCCGACTTTTCTTTATAAGAGTTTAGTAACCAGTGTAAAAAACAGCTTCTAGACTTCCTGACATTGGGATTGATGATTTCAATGGGATCATGGGGAGCTGTTTGAAGTCACATGTTACCCTGCCGTTATGAATCATTTATTACCATTTTTTTAAACGCGAGGGGGTGGGGATACGGAGAAATCGCACACTCATGCACAAATGCTTAGCGCCAACGACATGGTCAGAAGTGCTGCCTGGACCAGAGAATAAAAAGAAACCCCTTGATTTCCCCCTTGTGCTGGGGAAAGGTAGGATGACGTCATGCAACCTTACCTTTCTGAAAAAGACCAGGGAGCCTGGCATTGAGCGCTGACCTGAGGCCACCGACGCCGGGAGTCATTTTGGGTGTTGCGCATGTGCCTCCCTAGAAAATTCCAATGACATTCTACCAGCTTTCTGCATGCCAATCATGACAAGCTTCCGCTTAAACTCTCAGGAGTCTGGAAAGGGGCAGAGGAGGGGGAACGCAAGCGAGGGAGCGAGAGAAAGGGAAAGAGCGTCCCAGCGCCCCGCATACCCATCTGGAAGGGGAGTCACATGCCACCGCCGGGAGCCATTCCTGCTGCATTACACATGCTGAGTGTAAATGGCAAACAATATCAGTCGATGTTTACGCCACATGTTCTCAGTCTCTTCACATATCAACACCCAGGCCAGCTTCTGAGAACACTTCTGAAGGGGGGAGGACTTGGGCTAATCACGTGGCCATTTTTAATCAAACTCCAAAGCCTCCTGTCCTGGTTTATTTTCCTACTTCTTGTTGGTGGAGGTGGTAGTGATGGTAGTTTGTTTGTTTGCTTACTTGCTCTTTTTTTATACTGGGTTTTGTGGATGACAATTTGGTCTTGAAGGTCCTCAAAAGGACCTGTAGCGATGTAACCACATCAGATAGCACCAACAAACTGACTCCAAACCAGCAAACCTCCTGAACGGCTTGCCCCTTCTTTTTTGCGTGTGTGGATCAAGAGAGGGAGTGAGGCAATCCATCATTTCACCTACAATACTTTTCAGCAAGAAAAATGGACTATCTTCTGCTCTAAGCAGTGGATCTTAACTAAGGGAGATTTTCCCCCCCAGGGAACGCTGGAGACATTTTGTTTGTCAGAGCTGGAGGTTGCTACTGGCGTTTACTGGGCAGAGGTCAGGGATGCCACTGAAATCCTACAATCTTCAGAACAAACCCCACAAATAAGGATTACACAGCCCCATATATCAATAGTGCCACAGCTGAGAAACTGCCCTAAGGCTGAGCCCTTCCACAGTCTTACAGAAAATATGATACCCCGCAATATAAAGAAAAAGAAAGAAAAGAAAAAAAAGCCAAAAAGCCCCCTCTGTGAGGAACTGACTGAAGGCCCTGCGATCTACGGATGGACTTTGCCTGATTTATTGTTTAATTACTCAGGAATTCGATCATTTTTCTCCCCAGCAGCCATCATTCTCCTGCCACTCTGTTTCCCTCTTCTCTTTCCAAATCTCACACTGCAATACTCACACAATCAAACCAAACGAAACCTTCGCATGATTTTCTAAATCAAAATCTGCTGTCCACAGGTATCTCACTGCCAGGTTACATAGAGAGCCATCATCCCAGTTTGTCCTGTCTGGACCGTCTGATATTCATCTGTAATGCCCAGTATCCAATATAATCCCCTCTCAAAATTACCCAGGAGGTTACGCTTTTTACAAGGTACAATCTCCCCAAAATTGCTTATAAAGGACTAGGGATTAAAGCTCACTAGGTTCTCCTATTTTACTTACACCCTTAGAGGTGGGGCAGGGTATGGTCACTGGTATCAAGGAAGCTTCTCTCCTGCTAGGTCAGTGTGTGATGTTCCTGCAGACTACTGAAAAGTCAAAGTGAAAGTCAGTCATGTCTGTCTGAACAGCCAGTTTCCAGCTGCCCACCAGAGGCCCACTTGCCCAGTGAGCTCCCCAGAGAGCCCAAGGACTCTTTCTTCCTATTTTAGTCACAGCCCACAGTCTGCCCCATGCTTGCCTGGCTCTCCGCCCATGACACAGTCACAGACACCTAAAGGCGCCAGTCCCAGATCCTGACCTATGGGAACCAGCCAACCTGGCTGCAACTGAATTTCTGCTCTGGCCTTGGGTCCCTCCCATGATCTACTAGGTTTCCCCAAGGTGCAAGGCAGGGCTCCCGTGATGGATTGCTCATTTTGCCCTTCCTCTCTCTCTGTCTTATTTCATTATGCTCAGGATTTTCTTAGGATAAGAGTTTACTGAACAGACATTTATAGAACATTTCATCCCAAAATTGCAGAATACACATTTTTGTCACACGGGCATGGAACATTCTCCAGGATACATCACATATTAGGCTACAAAACAAGACTCAATAAATTCAAGAAGATTGAAATCATATCAAGCATCTTTTAGGACCACAATGGCATGAAGCTAGAAATCAACTATAGACAGAAAATTGGGAAAAAAACCAAATACTTGGAAACTAAACAACACACTACCTAATAACCAATGGATCAAAGAGGAAATCAAAAACCACTTTGAGACAAATGAAAATGAAAAGACAATTTTCCAAAATTTATGGGATGCAGCAAAAGCAGTTCTAAGAGGGAAGTTCATAGCTATACAGACCTACCTCAAGAAACAGGAAAAATCCCAAATAAACCATCTAACTTTACACCTAAAGGAACTAGGAAAAAAAATAAATAAATAAAAAAGAAAACCCAAAGTAAATAGAAGGGAGGAAATAATAAAGATCAGAGCAGAAATAAACAAAATAGAGATTAAAATTATTTTTTAAATCAATGAAACTAAGAGATGGTTCTTTGAAAAAGATACACAAAATTGGCAAACTTTTAGCCAGACTCAGCAAGAAAAATAAAGTCCAATAAATAAAATCATAGATGAAAGGAATATTACAGCCAATACCACAGAAATACAAAGAAATATTAAAGAATACTATGAACAATTATATGCCAAAAAATTAGACAACCTAGAAGAAATGACTAAATTTCTAAAAGCATACAACCTTCTAAGACTCAACTAGGAAGAAATAGAAAATTTAACCAGACCAATTACTAGCAACGAAATTGAAGCAGTAATAATAATTAAAAACAAAAAACCTCCCAACAAACAAAAGTCCAGAACCAAGTGGCTTCACAGTTGGATTCTACCAAATATTTAAAGAAGAATTAATACCTATCCTTCTTAAACTATTCCCAAAAACTGAAGAGGAAAGAATGCTTCCAATCTTATTCTATAAAGCCAGCATTACCCCGATTCAAAACAAGAGAAAGACATTACAAAAAAAATAAAACAAATAGAAAATTACAGACCAATATCCTTGATGAGCATAAATGCAAAAATTCTCAACAAAATATTAGCAAACCAGATTCAACAATACATTAATATACATGATCAAGTGGGATTTATTCCAGGGATATAAGGATGGTTCAACATCCATAAAACAATTAACATGATACATCACATCAACAAAATGAAGGATAAAAATCATATAATCATATCAATAGATGCATAAAAAGCATTTGACAAAATTCAACATCCTTTTATGATAAAAACTCTCAACAAAGTGGATACAGAGGGAACATACCTCAACAAAATAAAGCTATATCTGACAAACCCACAGCTATTTCATACTCAGTGATGAAAAGTTGCAAGCTTTTTCCTCTAAGATCATGAACAAGACAAGGATGCCCACAATCACCACTTTTATTAAACATAGTATTAGAAGTCCTAGCCACAGCAATCAAACAAGACAAAGAAATAAAAGGCATCATAATCAGAAAGAAAGAAGTAAACTCTCACATTTGCAGACGACATGATATTATAATAGAAAATCCCAAAGACTCCACCAAAAAACTATTAAAACTAATAAATGAATTCAGTAATACAAAATCAATATCCAGAAATCTGTTGTTTCTATATACTAATAATGAACAATAAGAAGGAGAAATTAAGAAAACAATCTTATTTACAATTGCATCAAAAAGCATAAAATACCCAGGAATAAATTTAAGCAAAGATGTGAAAGACCTATAACTCTGAAAACTATGGAAAAAAAAACTGAAGATACAAATAAATGGAAGGATATACTATGCTCATGGATTGGAAGGGTTAATATTGTTAAAACATCCTCACTACCTAAAGCAATATACAGATTCAAAGAAATCTCTATTAAAATACCAATGGAATTCTTCTCAGAACTAGAACAACATCCTAAAATTTATACGGAACCAGAAAAGACCCCAAATACTCAAAGAAATCTTGAGAAAGAACAAAGTGGGAAGTCTCACACTTCCTGATTTCAAACTATATTACAAAATTATAACAATCAAAACATGGTGCTAGCATAAAAACAAATATATAGACCAATGGAATAGAATAGAGATCCCAGGAATAAATTCTCACTTATATAGTTAACTAATCTATGACAAAGGAGGTAAGAATATACAATAGGGTAAAGGCAGTTTCTTCAATAAGTGGTGTTGGGAAAACTGGACAAATACATGCAAAAAAATGAAACTGGAACACTTTCTTATACCACATACAAAAATAAACTCAAAATGGATTAAAGACTTAAAAGTATGAGCTGAAGCCATAAAACTCTCAGAAGAAAACATAGGTATTAAACTCTTTGATATCAGTCTTAGCAATATCTTTTTAAATATATCTCCTCAGGCAAGAACAACCAAAGAAAAAATAAATAAATGGGACCATATCAAACTAAAAAGTTTTTGCACAGGGCCGGCCGAGTGGCGCGACGGTTAAGAACTGGCTTGGGACGCCAGAGGGCCCCGGTTCGGATCCCACATATGAGGGCCAGTGACACTGCCCTCCACAGCTAAGATGCTGAACAACAGCTCAACCTGGAGCTGGGCTGCCATGAGTCGCCGGTGACGGCATAGGCTGCAGCCCCTGTGGCAGTAGGTTGCCACGGGCTACCGTATGTAGCCAGCAGCCAGCATGAGTGGCCATCCAGAAGCCGGCGAATTGATGTGCCTTGCCCGGGAAGAGTGCAATGATGGTGCCAACTTGGGCCAGTGAAGCAACGTCCTCCACAACTAGACTGAAGAACAAAACGACAGCAACTTGTCTGTTCCCCTTCCCCCAATTCCCCAGCACTGTTCCCATCCGCCCAATTCCCCAATAAAAATCTTAAAAAAAAAAAATAAGTTTTTGCACAGCAAAGAAAAACATCAACAAAATGAAAAGATAACTTATTGAATGGGAGAAGATATTTGCAAATGATACATCTGATAAGGGGTTAATATTCAAAATATATAAGAAACTCATACAACTTAACACCAAAAAAAACAAACAATTCAATTAAAAAATGGGCAGAGGACTTAAATAGGCATTTCTCCAAAGAGGACATAAAGATGGCCAACAGACATGAAAAGGTACTCAACATGGCTAATTATCAGGGAAATGCAAATCAAAACCACAATGAGATATCCCCTCACACCTGTCAGAATGGCTATATAAAAAAAAAAATCAACAAATAACAAATGCTGGCGAGGATGTGGAGAAAAGGGAACCCTCGTAGAACATTGGTGGGATCATAAAGTGGTGCAGCCACTAAGGAACACGGTATGGTGATTCCTTAAAAAATTAAAAATAGAGTTGCCATATGACCCAGGGATACCACTTCTGGGTATTCACCTGAAGAAAATAAAAAAATACTAATTCAAAAAGATATATGCACCCTTATGTTCATTGCAGCATTATTTACAACAGCCAAGATATGAAAGCAACATAGGTGGTTATTGATATATGAATGGATAAAGAAGATACAGTATATATTATGTATATATTTACATACATAATATATCCATAATGTATACTGTATCTTCCTCATATGTTAAGTGAAATAAATTAGACAGAAGACCTGAATAGGCATTTCTCCAAAAAGGACATACAGAGGAAGAAAAATACTATATGATTTCACATATATGTGGAATCTAAAAAAACAAAAACCAGAAACAGACTCATAGATAGAGAGAACAAACAGATGGTTGCCAAAAAGAAGGGATAGTGGAAAAATAAAATAAAATAAAATAAAATAAATTTAAATAATAGTTTACTGAAACGTGCTCCACCACACACATCTTCCCAAACCCATATCCAAGGCTGTGCTCTTGCCTGCCAATGAATGAAAGGCAGTGCTGGGTAGTGCTGAGAACACAGGCTCTGGAGCCAGACAGCTGCAACCAGTCACAGGAAATGGGGTAAGGACCATGCTATGTCCAAGATTACGGTCCAAGGTGTGTGTGTGTGTGTCCAATAGCCCAGTGCCTAGTGTAGTGTAGTCAACGCTGGCTGAGGATCTGCTATTATGAGCACCATAGCATGATAAATGGATGGTGAACTTAATTATGAAGAAAAAAGGTATCCTGATACATGGCCTGGAGTGTGATTCCGGGGAGAAGAAAAGTCAGGACTTAGAATGAGTCCTTCTAACTGTGTGGTTCTAGCTCTTACCCAGGCATTAGGATGCAAACCCTGGCCCCATTTGGAAATGAAGAGGCGCAAACTGACCATCACAAACTAAAATATAGTAAGTGCATGTTGAGCGCTTACTGTATACCAGCACTGTGACAGGCAAGGCAGGAAGGAGGAACACAAGGTAATACTGAGTGCGTGTACACAGGCATTATGCTACTCACGTCACACATTCTCTTGATCTTCGCAAGTCTTAAAAAATGAAGATCACTATTCCCACTTCACAGATGAGAACACTGAGCCTCCAAATAACTGAATAACTTATCCAAAGTCCTAAAGTCAGCATGTGGTTATATGAAACAAAGTCTGTTCAATTCCAAAGACTTTGTTCTTCTATGAAAACACTTCCCAGTGTTCGAGGTGAGTCACAAGTGTAAATCACAGAGTAACATAAGATGATTGCTTCATGTAAGGTGTGTTCCAAGTGTAATGAGAGCAGGACTGGCTACATATTGGGTTGTCAGAAAAGTCATGACATACTTTGTCTATGTTTTTCAAAGGTCATTTATTTATATAAAGAACAAAGATCAATCAATGATATATTGCCCGTTTTGTTCGATAACCTTTTGCCATCTTTCAGTGAGCTTCATAATTCCTCATTCATAGAAGGACCTGTCTTTATTTGCAAAACACTGAACAAGGTGCTGATTTACAGCCTCATCTGAATTGAACGTTATACCACACAAGGAGTTTTGAAGAGGGCGAAACAAGTGGAAGTCTGATGGCACAAGGTCAGGCGAGTATGGTGGGTGTGGCAACACATCCCATCCAAGCTCCAATAATTTTTGACAGGTGATCAAACTTGTGTGTGGTCTTGCATTGTTGCAATGGAACATAACTTCTTTACAATTAACAAGCTCTGGACGTTTCTGGATGATGGATTCATTCAAACTGTCCAATTGCCAACAGTACACATTTGAATTGATTGTTTGTTTCCTTGGTAGGAGCTCGAAAAACACAACACCTTTAAAATCCCACCACACTGAGAGCATAACCTTCCTCTGATGAATGTCTGCTTTCGATGTCGTTTGAGGCAAATCATCACGTCGGGACCAAGACTGTTTGCGCACCACATTGTAGTAAACAATCCACTTCTCATCACCAGTTATCAGTCACTTCAAAAGAGGGTCGTTTTCCTCACGTTTAATGAGCATATTGCAGATGTTTATACACGCCATCAAATGAACTTCTTTGAGTTCATGAGGAACCCAAATATGGAGCTTGCTTACGTGTCCCAGCTTCTTCAAGTGGTCGTGAATGCTTGAATGATGGATGTTCAATGTTTCTGCAATCTCTCGTGTCGTGTAAAGTGGGTTTGACTCGGTCAATGCCTTTATTTTGTCGTCATCAACCTCAGTGGGCCTCCCTGACCGAGGAGCGTCGTTGAGATCAAAATCACCAGCACGGAATTTTGTGAACCATCGTTGGCACTGATGTTCTTGTGGAGCATTGTCACCATAAACTTTATGCAACTTTTCACAAGTTTGACACGCATTCTTCCCTTTATGGAAGTAAAACAGTAAAATGTGGCAACAATGCACAGTTTGGTCTTCCACCTTCAACTTGTTGTAAAATCTCCAAAACTTAACCAAATCGCTTAATTTTTTTTTTTAGAATGAAGCTAGGACTGTCAGCTGTCAAATGACATAGCAATAACATAGATGCGAATGACTCTAGTACTTCCAAAAATGAACTAGTGCCATCTGTTGCAAACATGTGTCATGACTTTTCCAACAACCCAATAATTTGTGGGGCCCAGTGAAAAATGAAAATGCACGGTTGTTGTTAAAAAATTAAGAATTTCAAGATGGCAACAGTAGAGCATTCAACCAAGCATAGAACCATTCTGAGCAAAAGGCCCTATGTGAACACATGCCCATGAAGCCAGTCCTGAAGGGGACAGAAGAACTCTGAGAGGGACAGAAGGGGTGGGAGCCATGTCACCCATTCACTCTGACAGCAGCAGTTGCCAGAGCACCACAGCCGAAGGCCATTTGCTGGGCATCCCAGCCTGCCCCTTTCCCCTGGCTAATCCACTCTCCTGTACAGAGCTAGCATGAACACAAGGGGATGCGAAGGGTTTGGGGTGGGACTTGGTTTAGGAGAAGCAGGAGGCAAATCTGACCCAAACAAATATTGCTATTTATTAGGATACTGAATTTCTTGAGGAGACATGATGAAAGGGGTAATTTGGCTTCCATTGCTGGGGAGGTGTCCCAAAGTAGGTGGTGTGGTGATCCTCCGTTGTGGGGGGGGAGGGATTATACGCAGTAAAAAGACACACTGGCAGGAATATACAGCCCATGTGTGAGGGATGAAGACAGTGAAAGGCTGAGAACCAGCGAGTGTAAGGAGTGCTCGGCAGCACCTGGCTTCATCGCCACCTCACTCTGTGACCTGCAGCCAGTTACTGAGTCCTTATGGCTCAAAATACCCAAGTGCCAAGTACACAGGAACTTAGGGCATACCTTATAGCCATCAAAAGTGATGTTTACTATCCACTTACTATTTAATGTGAAATTAAAAATCAGTGCTCACACGTGAGGACAGACACACACACACACACACACACACACACACACACACACACACACACCCCTATGGTTACAGACATGTAAAAGGCAAAACAATCCTTAGGTAGAAAAAATATATATTAGAGAACTCACCAAAATATTAACAGGGCAGCTGTGTTTAGACAGTGAAATCTTAGGTCATTTTTTTTTCTCCTTTCTCCTTTTATAAATGTTTCAATTTTTCCTCAATAAACATGGGGTTTTTTTTCAGTGAAAAAAAGTAATTTTTTAGAATTCCTTTTTTTTTTTAAGATTTTATTGGGGAATTGGGGAAGGGAACAGTGTTAAGGAATTGGGGAAGGGGAATATTGTGTTTTTCCAGGACCCATCAGCTCCAAGTCAAGTTGTTGTCCTTCAATCTTAGTTGTAGAGGGTGCAAGCTCAGCTCTGAGTCCAGTTGCCACTTTCAATCCAGTTGTGGGGTGGGCACAGCCCACCATCCCATGTGGGAGTCGAACTGGCAACCTTGTTGTTAGGAGCATGTGCCATCTGCCACCTGTTGGCAGCTCAGCAGCAGCTCAGCTCAGGCACAGCTCACTGGTCCATGTGGGAATTGAACCGGCTACCCTGTTGCTCAGAGCTTGCACTCTAACCAACTGTGCCACCTGGCCAGCCCTAGAATTACTTTTCAATTCAGCTGGGCTAATACTGTCCCATCTAGCTTATAAGGACCTTCAAATAAAACTCTCATATTAAGTTGTGTAGACAGCCCTTTTCCCCTGGGAAAGGGGCGCTTCTAGCAGGCACGTCTCTCCTGGAGACCCACATGCCAAAAAGTAAGGGCAGGGCACATGGAGGAGTGAGGGACCGACACAGGTGTGGCCAGGCCATGTCTCATATAGGCCACAGCACACAAATCAGATGGGTTTTCACACTCGTGTTCCAGGAAGGCACCTTGCACAAAGCAGGCAGAACATGCCAGCACATTGTTCAGGGGTAAACAAAGGTTCACTTTATGACCTCAGACTTCTCATCAGAGAGATCAAGGTCATGAACATCACGACAGCTTCTTGGTACATGCCACAGTTCAAAGTCAGCAGCCTCTATGCTTTCCCCTTGTCGGCTCCACCCCAAACCACTGCTGGCTTGGGGGGCAGAGAGGAGGAGCTCTGAGTTAACTGCAGACAGTCAGGCAGGACCAAGGGGAAAAGGTAAGGTCACCGTCCAACCCCCAGAAATGGCCTTGGGCCTGTAGTCTCCAATTTAACATTTGGATCCCCTTGGCTCAGTTTTATATAGTTTTCAGTGTGGTGCTTGATAATTGTGTTTTCTTTTGCCTATGCAAGTGCCAAGAGAATGGTAACCAATGACTAATCCAGGCTAACCCAGGATTAGACTGTGTGGCTGAGCCTCCTCTAATCCTCAGCACACTGAGCCAGGAGAGGCCACCTCTTGCAGCTGGGAATCTTGCTGGAGCAAATCTCTACCCACACTGGATGGGCAGAGCTGCTCCCTGCCACTCCCTTCTCTACCCTGCTGGGATAAGCCAGTGACTGCTTGGAATAGCCCACTTCTCGGCCAAGAGGTACAGAGGTTTCCACAGCTTAAGAGATCCCAGGGCATGTGTGGCATGTGAGAAAACTATTGGAAACCTCCCCTTTCCTCCTCTCCCCTCCCCTCCCCTCTCCCCGCTTTTTTTGTAACCGTTTCAACATCAATGGCAACTCATGGTATCTCTAAACACCAGTTTCTCTTTATAACCAGGGCTGGCTATGCCATCTTTAGCAGTGAGGGGGAAAAAAGAAAAGTTAAGCCAGAACAGATGAGATCTCAGGCTCCTGGGATGGATGGAAGGCAGTAAGAAGAATCTGCCTTGTAACCCCTTGAAAAAGCAATGGTAGAGGTTCCAGCCTCTTGGTACAGGAAGATGATGCAAGGAAGACCAAAGATAGGATTCGTTCCTTTAATAATCGAGCTGGGCCCATGTAACGGCTACATCCTGCACAGACAAAGGCCAGCCACAGCCCATTCTCAGAGGAAGCCAGACAAAGGTTGTGAGTCCAATGATGTGCGAATGAGCCCTTCTAGGAAAGGAAAACCCTTCTTCGGCAGAGATTTTTAACTCCCATCTGGTTAACTGTTGTTCCTCTGTATGTTCTCAGGGGCCCACAAAACAGAGGCAGGAAGCATTATTAAGATTTTCAGATTTGCTCTTTAAAGACTGTACATAGCTTCCAGACATACATCCGTGCAGGGTTCTCAGGGTGGCCATATTCTTGAGACCTTTGCACATTCTGTTCTTTCTGCTTAAAAGTCCTTGCACTAGATCTGCACTCTCTAATAGGGTGGTTATTAGCCACATGTAGCTATTTACATTTAAGTTATTAATACTAAATAAAATTTAAAACACAATTCCTCAGTCGTACTAGCCACATTTCAAGTGTGCAATAGTTACATGGGACGAGCGGCTACCATACTGGACAGCACTGTATATAACATCTCCAGCATTCAGGGGGTTCTGCCAGACAGCACTGCTTCAGATCTTCATGACTGGCTCCTTCTCAACCTCAGGTCCCTGTGCTACTGTCATCTTCCCAAAAAGGCCACCTCAGACCAGGAATCTAGAGCAGAACATATGGACACTCTCTGTCCCCTTAGCCTACCTTTATCGCTCTCGGAAATTACCTTGTTTATTTTGTGCTCTATTTCCTGTCCCTCCCCTGAGAACAGGGAGCTTGTCTGCCTCTTCTATTGCTGCATGCCCAACACCTAGAATAGCATCAGGCACAAGCAGAAGCTCAGCAAATACTGTTGAATAAATGACTCGCAGAAGGGTCTACCCCATCATTACAAGATCACAGGATACAAACCACCCAAGACAGCTGCAGCTTATCTTCCCATGGACCAAGATAAACGTCTAAGTATGGGCCCCATCAAGAGCACCTGGGAGAGTATTGTGGGCGTGCCCAGGGAGGAGCAGAGTAGCTGACACCCAACCTTGCCCTGATTCTCTGCCAAGAACACGGATTGCCTTTAATCACCTCTATCAGCCAGACAACAGTGCTGTGCCCAGCACTTGCACTGTCTTCCTTCTCTGCTTTTGCAAAACATCAAAATACCCTCTAACATAGTATTAGACACCCTCCAACATGGAATCACTTTTCCTCCACATATATATAAAGAAGCAAGTAATAGGATGGAATCTATTCTAAGTTTAAGGAGTTGGTATTTTAACACTCTGCGTGCTCTCTGAGTGCCTTCCCATACCCCTCTGGAGGAAGAGGAGGAGGAATCAGTCTACTACAACTTTGTTTTATTATTCACTTCAATTAAAATCTGAGTATTGTATTCAGGGACACGTGATCTCCCGGCCAAATACCAGTAGAGTATAAAGATATAAAAGCTGGAAAACACCATGTGTCACACATTGCTGAACTTTCATAACAAGCTGAGTACAAAGTCACCCTTTTGTACTCAGCAATACTAATCAGAGGAACAAGGAATGGAAAAAAGAGCACATGCAATGAACGGAGAATAACAAATAGAAAGCAAAAACAAGAACAGGCAGAACCTGCACTCAGAATCAAACTAGGAAGGATTCCTCATAGTCAAGGAAGTTGGAGGGCAAAAGCTAACCTCCTGGCAGCTTGCCAGGAAAGAGAGGGGCAGCTTGGAGAAGCTTCCACAGCATGCCCTCAATTCTCGCTGAGAAAACAAATCTGATTTGAAGCTGGTTTCCCCTTTAAAGCACACATGGCAATTGTTTGCTCAAGTTCTAACTGCTGTCTTGGTGGAATTCATTAATAAATGCACCAACCTCACTTGTGTAGGAGCACTGCAGAACAATGAGTTTTGAGAGAATTGGCAAGGAGAATATATCTTTCACTCCAGCCACATCTTATTAATCAAATCTCAATATCCATTCTGAAATGATTTCCAGGAAATTGGGTCTATTCTGATGCATAGATCATGAGTTAATTTTAGTTTCTTTGCCCAAGATTACATGAAGCCTGGTGATAAGCAGCAAGACCGGTTCCCGCCTTCAGGCTTTATTCAAATTTGTCTTTTGCTGAGTCTTAAACAGAGAAGCAGAGCCACCTTTACACCTTGGCCAAAAGATGGTGCTCCTCCAGTTGGGATGGTCACACTCACTGATGTGAGCCGAAATTCAGGAGAGACACTCACTGAGATATGGGGAAGGAAGAGAACACCAGCCAGGCAGATCAGCCGAATCAAACCTCACGAGCAACAGGATGACAAACATTCCAGATCACTCTCACAACCAGCCTCAGGGACCCTCTAAATCTGTTTCCCCTCTTAGGTGACTGTCCTTGAGCTCTCTGCACAGGATCAGATGATAAGCATTCCGAGGACAAGAACTCCACAATATCCAGCATGGTGCTTTCCAGACAGTAGAAGTCCTTTAAATGGTTTCTGAATCAACAAATGATTTATAGGCTTTTCCTCGTGTTGATTATAATTTCAGAAGTCTCCATCTCGAGTGGTCAAAAATTCATTCTTGTAAAGAGCTCGCTCAACAAAGTAAACAGAAATGGTTTCAGAGATATAGAGGAACAACTGATGGTTTCTAGTTGGGAGGGGGGTGGGGATGAGGGAGAAAGGGAAGGGATTAGACAGCATAAATAGGTAACTACAATATTGCCACAGGGATATGAAAGACAGTTTGAGGAATATAATTAATAATGTTGTAAATATTTTGTAGGGTGTCAGATGGTCACATGTCTTGCTAGGGAGACCACATCATGGATGGGGTAGAGGCTTGATCTCTGCACTGTACACCTGAAGCTGATGTTGTATAATATTGTATGTCAACTATATGTAAATATATATATATATATATAGTTATGGGATGTGGAGTATAGTGTGGGAGTGGAGTCAAGGGAATTGTAATAGATATGTATGATATTGGGGGGAAGTGAGGCGGCGGATTGGGGGAGGGGGGTTGTCATTTTGAGGGGTAAAAAGTATAACTATTGCACTGTGTTGTACAGCTGAAACTAACTCTAAAAAATGTGCATTTCACAATTTAAAAAAAAATAATAATAATAATAATTTTAAAAAAAAAGAGCTCGCTCAACAGTGCGAGCTCTGAGCAACAGAGTTGCCGGTTTGATTCCCGAGCTGAGCTGCCAACAGGTGGCAGGATGGCTTAGCTAAAAAAAAAAAACATTCATTCTTGACATTTGGGATTT
The DNA here is from genome assembly GCF_001890085.2 of Hipposideros armiger. Lineage (NCBI taxonomy): Eukaryota > Metazoa > Chordata > Mammalia > Chiroptera > Hipposideridae > Hipposideros > Hipposideros armiger. The sequence goes on along the minus strand of NW_017731455.1, from coordinate 1,020,976 downwards.
AAAGTTTTAAAGGTTTGATCCAAGACCAACTGGTCAAAACGTGATGTTGAGGGTGAGCCAAAGACTGGACTCACAAAGCTAGCCCAAGTGTATCCACTTATCCATGGCCAGAGTCAGGAATCCACCTTCACTGTCACAGACACACGTTAGAGTTAAGGCATCAGGGCATGAGACAAGAGTCTGCAGACTAATGTTGTCTCTATAGTCTGAATCAAAACCAACTGCCCTCACAGCTGCCCCTAACTTGAAAAGGCTGGACCTTGGCCACGACAGGGCCGCTCAGGACCAGGCCAAGATGGCTGGGAAACCAGCGAAGAGTGGTTTTCCTTTGGTGGTTAGTTTTTTAAGGCAAGGATGTCACTTAATGGCCAACCAATTGAAGTCACCCCTTGAGGAAAGAACAAGCAGCGTCAAGCAAGATGGGTTCTTGAATGTCACGTTAATGGGATAATACATCAAAAGCCTCACATCTTTTTTCCCCAAAAGTCTGCACCAGGTCACTCTTCCATATGGCCACTGCTAATCTCTTAAAACCACTAAAACATGTGGGCTTCCATTCCCTTGAACTTTTTGCACTGTGAACTTCCTAAAGGCAAATATAATAGTTGATAAACACAAATGCATCATTTTATACAATAAAAATGTAATAGCTATTTCCTGTAAGGGCAGGCTAGGTTGTGGATTATTCAAATAAGCCCTCTGGACTGAAAACAACTTTAGATAAATCACCCTAAAAACACTGAGGAGTTGTTGAAAGACAGTGCTGCCCTGCCAGGCCAGTTTTGGGGGAAAGCTTGAACCCAAAGAGACAAGAGGATTATTTGAGTGCCACAGCTGCTTTTGCCTTGAAAACACTAGAGGGGTAAGGGTGACAAAAGTCAGGGCACAGAGCACATTCAATGGAAAGACTGGCAGGATACTTTTTCCTGTATTAAGCTGGGTACCCAAGGTTATACTCTCAGCATTAGGGTGAACCAGAACTAACCTGTCACCTCCTGTTCCTCCCCAACCCCACAGAAGGTTGCTCTGTACCTAAGCAGAGCAGGAAAAGGAAAAGGAAGGGGGATAAAATACTCTTGAGAAGATGTGACCACAACAGACCTGCCATCATACATATTTCACCTCAGGAACATACGGCATAGATGTGCAACAAATTTGGTTTGAAGTGGTCTCCAACTTGTAGTGCCCCTAAAGCAGCCAGAAGGGGGAATGTGCATTTATTCCAAGCCTCAGGCAATCTCCACAAATAGTTTTTTAAGGGCAACAGCCAGCAAAACAGTTAAAGATAATCAGACACATCAGGATATAAGGCAACATGAGTGAGAACTGGTATAAACAACTGAGATCAATAACAGACCTGGACAGGCTTCAGATACAGACTTATCACATTTATATATGCTTACCACATGAAGAAAGTAAACGATAAGTATGCAAATATCTTCATGGAAAAGAAACGGTAGGGGCCGGCAGAGTGGCGCGTTGGTTAAGAGCTGGCTTGGGACGCCAGAGGGCCTGGGTTCGGATCCCACATATGAGGGCCAGTGACACTGCCCTCTACAGCTAAGATGCTGAACAACAGCTCAACCTGGAGCTGGGCTGCCATGAGTCGCCAGCGACGGCATAGGCTGCAGCCAGTGCTGCAGTGGGTTGTCATGGGCTACCGTGTGTAGCCAGCAGCCAGCGTGAGCGGCCAGCAGCCGCAGTGAGCAGCCGTCCAGAAGCCGGCGACTGATCTGCCTCGCCCGGGAAGAGCACAGTGATGGTGCCAACTTGGGCCAGTGAAGCAACATCTTCCACAACTAGACTGAAGAACAAAAGGACAGCAACTTGTCTGTTCCCCTTCCCCCAATTCCCCAATAAAAATCTTTGAAAAAGAAAAAGAAAAGAAACTGTAGGACGTGACCTAACAGATCTGAAAGACAATCAAACAGAACTTCTAGAAAGGAAAAATTCAGGACCATTAAAATCTCAATAGAAACATTTGGCAGCAGATTAAAAACAATAGAAGAAGGAATTAGAAACCAGAACTTAGATCAGAGGAAAGTGTCCAGAATATATCACAGAAAAGCAAAAATATAAAACACACAAAAGAGTGGATTTACGACACGGAGAATACAATAAAAAGGTCCAACATACATTTCTTTGGAGTTCCAGAAAAGGAGAGTGAGAATGGAGCTGAGATAATATTGAGCAGATAATAGCTGATGAGTTTTCAAAATGATTGAAGGTATCATGGATTCTAAAGGTCCAGAAAGTCCCAAGCAAGATAAAGCTATGCACACCCAGACACATCAGAGTGATCAGTAATTATAGTAATCAAAACCAAAAGTAAAATCTTAAAGACAAAATATAGATTACATTAAGACAAATGATAGTTAAACTGAGAGATGATGTCTCAACAGCAAAAATGGAAGCCAGAGCTTAGAAGCCAGAAGACAGCTGAATAACATCTTTAATACACTTGACCCTTGAACAACACAGGTGTTAGGGGCACTGAACCCCACCCCCCCACACTCCACCTCACGCAATTAAAAATCCATGTATAATTTTGACTCCCCCGAAACTTCAATCATCCCTCAGTATCCACGGGGAATTTGTTCCAGGACCCTCCATGAATACCAAAATCCACGGATGCCCAAGTCCCTTCTATAAAATAGCGTACATCAATGTAGACAGTCAGCCTTCCACATCTGCAGATTCCCAACCACAGATGAAATATACTGTTTTTATCCTAGGTTGGTTGAATACAAGGATGTGGACCCTGGATACATGGAGGGCCAATTATATAGTTATTGAAAAAAATCCATGTTGAAGTGGACCCATGAAGTTCAACCCCATGCAGTTCCAGGATCAACTGTATGCTGAAAGAAAATAATGGCCAACCTATAATTCCATACACTCCTGTGCAAAAGAATAATGACCCCTAAAGATATTCAGGTCATAATCTCTGAAACCTGTGAATGTTACCTTATATCACACACACACAAAAAGACTTTGCCAGTGTGATTAAGTTAAGAATCCCCAGGTGGGTACATTATCCTGGATTTTATGTGTGGGCCCTAAATGCTATCACAAGTGTTATTACAAGAGAGAGGCAACAGAGGGAGATTTGGCACAGGAGATCTGACGTGACACAAGAAGATGGAGACTTTGAAGATGCTACAATCCTGGAAAATGGAGGAAGGAGCCATGAACCCAGGTATGCAAGGAAGGCAGCTCTAGAAGCTGGAAAAGACGAGGAAACAGATTCTCCCCAGAGCCTCTGTGGAGAGCACAGCTCTGCTGGCGTCTTGACTTTCACCCAGTGAAACTGATTTTGGGTTTCTGGCCTCCAGAGCTGTACAAGAATAAATTTGTGTTGTTTTAATCACCATGTTTGTTACAGCAGCCAGAGGAAACTAATACAACTGCCCAAACTATCCTTCCACAATGAAGGTGAAATCCAGGAGTTTTCGGGCATACAGAAACTGAGAGAGTTCATTATCAGCAAGGGAAATTCTAAAGGTTGTACGTCGGACAGAAGGAAAGTGACCCCAGATACAAGGCTGGAAACACAAAAAAGAATGAAGCGCAAAGACAGTGACAAATGCACGAGTAGATATAAATGTACTCATATGTCGACTGTGTAGAACAATGTATTTTGTTGTTTCTTAAAAAAAATAGAGAATTAAAACACACAACAATGACAGAAAATAAGCAAGGAGGGGATCAATGTTTTCAGAGTGTTCCAAGGGCCTGGTGTTACGCAATGGGAAATGAAAGTTTTCATAAACTTTAAACTCTACAAATATTGCAATTTTTAGAGTAGAATGAGTATACAACTTTCAAAGTAGTAGAGTGAACACAGGTGGTAAAACTAACGAGAAAAGCAAGGAAGTTACCACAAACGTGGAAGTGAGGAAGGAGACTGGGATGGGTCAGAGACGCTCAGAGGCTCCTGGGAGTCAGCCACAGCCATCATTGCCCTGGTGATGGCTACACAGGTGTTTGCTCGTTTGTCAAACTCTGCAGATATGCTTTAAGCATTCTTTGGTGTGTATGCAATATTCCACAATGGAAAATGACGGGGGGGGGGGGGATCACATATGTAGCCCTTTCAATTACACTCGATGTCCAGTCTCTTCTATCTCAGCTCTTCTATCTCAAAAATCCATAGATGAGTTCTCCAGACACCACCTCTTCCAGCCCTCTGTCTACAGACAAGTAAATTCTTATGCCCAGCCTATAGGTGACGCAACCGAAGTCTAATGAAACTGAATGATTTATCCAAGGCCGGAGTGACGTCATCTAGACAGTTAATTGAGGATAACTTCTACTCTGCTTTTCCAGAAAAAGCAAATTCCACTTTTTACTCGCCTCCCGCCACACATACACACTCCCTATGTCACAAGTGCATCTGAAAGGTTTCCCGGTGTTGAATCTGTTGCACTGAGACAGCCCCAGAACTGAGTCTGCCTCCCTTTGCTTCAAACTATTCTGTGTATTTAAGAAAGACATGCTGGTGGCCAGAAATGAGTGCCTGTAATTAACAGCTCTTTTGCAATACCCTCCCTTAATATTGATGCAACGATACCATTCAAAGGTGCAAGAGCAGGGATTAAAACAACAGGACACGTAATCAAGCCTGGACTTGTGGGTGGCTTCCCAATGAGATGCTTGCCAAAAATAATGCTGCTAAAACCTCAAAGAGTCAGGCATCATATTAGAGGGAAATAGCACTGTGGGGGTGGGGAGGTACAGCCATTGCCTCAGACCAAGGAAGTCCGCAAAGAGGAAGCATTGCACAGCCTGGGGGGCGGGCAGGGTGGGTCAGAAGAAGCACAAACAGCAGCAGCGGCTTAGGAAATAAATCTGCATAGAGTTTTTAAGAAACCAATTTTATCTTAACACTAATAAACATTTAAAGAGCAACTTCATTTAGCGCTAATTTTCTATATATTCTCCTAACAGATAAAAATTGCCATTACGCACAAGATTTCCAACTCTGGTCACTGAAAACACAGGAACTTCACATGCTCCTGGGCAATATCCACTTGTCCCAGGTCCCTCGCTCAACTTTTCTCTCTTAAATGAGAACACTCTCTTCATGGATATCAACAAGCTAGGGATAACTTAAAAATTGCCAAATCAAACCCCAGCCAGAACTTTGGGAACCGTAAGTTTCAAAAAGCATGGCCATTGTCACTCAAATTGTTCAAGTGACAGATAGCCACAGTGGGGTCCTTTTAGGGCATGTCTAGAACATACCCTGCAAAACACTGTTTGAGACAACAGAATGGAGCCTCGAAGGCCCCTTATTTCTCAAGCCACCTTGCAGTGAAAGAACCCAGAAGATGCAAATAGGAGATGGTTAAATAAAGTGAAGGGTGAGCGAAACAGATAAGAGCGGAAAAGATAAGAGTTAGGCAGTGAGAGGAAAGAATATGAATTTCTTTAGTGCCTACAGTAGAAAGATGGAGACAAATGGGGAAAGTGTGCGTGTGTCTACACCCCCAATCCCATCCTGCTACAACTACCTTCAATGTAGATACTCAACTGAGTCTCAGAATTCATTCCTGTAGCAAAGAGGGGCCATTAGAGGATGCCATGCCTTTCAACTCTGATTTTCTTGTCATCTAGCACCCAGACCGGTTTTACAGGGATATCACATAAAGTTCAGTTCGAAGACTCTGTCCACACACACAAATTACTTAAGATGACTGAGATCTTGTTCCACTCCCTGTTTGGATTGAGAGCAGTGATAACTGTAGTTACAAACACTCAGACTCAGTGGAAAAATGCACCACCACCCCTGCCTGCTTTCAAAGCCTTCTCTCTGCGAAAAGGAAATGATCCCATATGTCACTCTGGTCTCATCCTGTCAGTCCCATTTCACAGATGAGAAAACTGAGGCAGAGGGGCTGCCGGTTAGCTCAGGTGGTTAGAGCACAGGCTCTTAACACCAAGGTTGCCAGTTCGATTCCCACATGGGCCAGTAAGCTGCGCCCTCCACAACTAGATTGAAAGCAACGACTTGACTTGGAGCTGATGGGTCCTGGAAAAATACACTGTTCCCCAATCAAATTTTTTTTTAGAAAAAGAAAGAAAACTGCGGCAGGACAGTCCAGCAGGTCCATAGCTGAGGCCAGATTCCAAGACTAGTGTTTCTATGTTGCCAGCCTATGGCCGGTCACCTTGATCAAAACACTGGTACCTCCCTGGAGACCTCTGCCATCTCCCTCCCCCCAGGCCAACATACAAAGGTGTATTTCTTGGCTCTTTTTCAGGCTATGACTCCAGCGCAATAATGGAGACCAATTAAGCTGGTACAACAATGTCAGCAGCCGGCTGCTGCTACTCAGCCCCAGCTAATTAAGCATCTGTCGCTGGGCTGGGAGCACACATCACTGCAGGGCACCTAGACCCACCCTGTCAAAGAAAACAGCAAGGTCTAGGGCTTAACAGAAATCAGGCAGGACCTATGAATGAAGAGGTCAGGCCAGTAAGAACTGAATGCTGTGATGATGACTTCCGCGACAGTTCTCTTCCCCATGCATTCTTCCTTCTCTGCTCCTCTAGCAATTGGAACCTCTCCCACGGAGAGAAGAAGCAATGTGAGCGACGGCAAGAGAGAGGACCTTAACAGGCAGTCAATCCAGTCATCTTGTTTTCCAGAGTGAAGGTTCTCACCCACGAACACAGCTTGCTTACGGCTGTGCCAGAACCAGAATCAGACGTTTGGGGCCCGGCGATTTCCTTAATACAACTGTCACTTTTCACACTGCATGCTGATCTGTGTTGGCAGTTGCTTTGTGTGTTCTTTTTTACCAGTATACGTGCTGGTAAAGGAAGCACGCTTTGTGTTTTCTTGAAAAAAGAAATGTAAACACAAAAATACTTATAAATATCGCAAGCTGTCATATTCCCACCATCCATAATTAACCAATGTTAACATGCCCTCACTTTTTTTTTTTTAAAGATTTTTTATTGGAGAATTGGGGGATGGGAACAGCGCTGGGGAATTGGGGGAAGGGGAACAGACAAGTTGCTGTCATTTTTCGTTCTTTAGTCTAGTTGTGGAGGACGTTGCTTCACTGGCCCAAGTTGGCACCATCATTGCTCTCCTCCCGGGAGAGGCAGATCAGTCGCCGGCTTCTGGACGGCCGCTCACGGCAGCTGCTGGCCGCTCACGCTGGCTGCTGGCTACATACGTTAGCCCATGGCAACCCACTGCCACAGGGGCTGCAGTCGCCAGCGACTCATTAAGCCAGGTTCTTATACTATACAACCTCCAATCATATTTTAACATAGTCAAATTTATCAACTTTTTCACTTCTGAGTCATGCTTTTTGGGCCTTTTCTAAGAAATCCTTTTTAACCCCTGAGATCATAAAGATAATAAGTTCTCTTTCATCGGTGTTAAAGTTTTGATTGTCACATGTAGGGGTTAGCTGAAGTTGGCCTTTGTGTATGCTGTGAGATAGGATCTAATCTTTTCTATAGAAAGCCAGTTGTCTCAGCATGAGTCACAGCAGAGCTCAGCCTTTCCCATTGGCCCTATAAGTTCACAGGGACACTTAGGTCTGTTTCTTTGCTCCCTAATGTGTTTTATTGATCTCTTGGCCCCTTTTTCTTGTTTTCCCCAGAAGTATCAGACCTATTTATGTACCTTACTCTCCCAAATAAATTTTAGAATTTGTGCATAGTTCCAAGAGAAATCCTGTTGGGATTCTGATTAGAATTGCCTTAAATGAGGTGCTTTTATGATAATAGGTTGTCCCATCTATGAACATATCATTGTCCACTTATTATATACTCTGATAGTTTTACGATTTTCTCCATTAAAGCCTATATATGTTTTATTTGATTCCTAGGTACCAAACAGTTTAGTTGCTATAGGAACAATATCTTTTTTCCTATAGGTTATTGTTGTACAGAAACGCTATTGCTTTGTGTATGTTTTTGGTTTTTTTTCTAAAGATTTTATTGGGGAATCAGGGAAGGAGAACAGACAAGTTGCTGTCCTTTTGTTCTTCAGTCTAGTTGTGGAGGACGTCGCTTCACTAGCCCATGTTGGTATTATCATTGTGCTCTTCCCGGGTGAGGCAGTCGCTCGCCGGCCTTTGGATGGCCGCTTACGGTGGCTCACGGCAGCTCACGCCAGCTGTCGGCCACTCACGCAGACTGCCAGCCACTCACGGTAGCTCAAGGCAGCCCACTGCAGCAGGAGTTGCAGCCTACACCATCACTGGGGACTCATGGCAGCCCAGCTCCTGGTCGAGCTGTTGTTCACCATCTTAGCTGTAGAGGGCAGTGTCACTGGCCCTCATGTGGGATCTGAACCGGGGCCCTGCTGCTCAGAGCTCGCGCTCCCAAGCCAACTTTTAACCAGCGCACCACTCAGCCAGCCCTGCTTTGTGTATGTTGACACCATACTCTGCAACTTTTACCTCTTTTTTATTAGATATAAAACTTTAGACAATTCTTGGATTTTGAAGGTATACAACCATATAATCTTTACATAACAAGAACGTTGTCTCTTATATTCCATCTTCATAGCTTCATTTATTTTTCTTGTTTTGTTGCATTGGCTAGGTCCTCCAGCACAATGTTAAACAGTGGTGGTGACATCTAGTGTCTTTATCTTATTTGTGACTCTAATTGGGAAATGCTTCTAATGTTTCCCCACCAAGAATGATGTTGACCATAAGATGGCAGCTGCCTTTTTTATGTTCTTGGATGGCATCCTCCAACTAGTAAGCTCCTTCAGAGCAAGGCCTAAACTCATACATCTTTCCATTCACCATAGCACAGTGCTTGTCACAGAGTAAATGCATTGCTGATTGCTTATATACCTCTAAAACTCCTCTACTTGTTATTTATTTTAACACTTCCTGATTCTCTGATCCTAGCAAAAGCAGTAGATGCAAGAGCAACATTTGGCCCAATAGTTTTAAGGTAAGTGGTGTGTGTGTGTGTGTGTGTGTGTGTGTGTGTGTGTGTGTGTGTGTGTGTACACATCCTTAACTTCATGATTAGCTCATGTAGTGAGGCTCTGGGCATTCATGAAGAAACCAGAAGGATTCTGACTTTTAAAAAGTGAATTCTTTCAGGGATATGGGATTCGATTATCCTCTGGAGACTGTTTATCCTCTCCTCCCTTGTTCATCCCATGTGAATGCGAATTAATTGGAGAGATTAACTGGCCACTGCATGGTTCACTGACTTTTTTGGATGCACAAGGACCCCTTGCTTTGTGCAGAGCAGCACTGCAGAGAAAGGGGGCGGCTGCTCACACAATTCAGCTGGAGCAATGCCACACACCTTCTGGCTTCTCAACAAGAATGCAATTCCTGGGAATGTGGCCAGCATAATCCCCGTAGGGCTGCATACACAAAACCACTAGGGCCTCCATTCAGTCCTAATGAGAAAATGCCTGTGGTGGGGAAGAGAGAAACACAACTACAGTCCGTGAGTCCTTCTTATGCTCCAGCTCCAGCTCCCTTTGCCACTGGCTAAGCCTTCGGGTGCTCCCTGAAGGCATCATCCCCAGCACTTAGCTCACTTGCCTGAGGCACACAGAGAGACATTAATGTCAGGAGACAAGATGGCTGTCACCCCCAACCCCAAACTCACCTCCGCCTTGTCCAAGCAAGCGGCTGGAAGGAGGGAAAACGAGTAATGCTTCATTTCTGGAGTAAAATCAGAATGACTAAAGGCAGTGACCCACTTCTCAGCAACAGAGGGTGCAAAGGTGAGAGCAGGCACAGGTGGCAGAGAGGTTATGCTCCTCTTGAAGCTGGGGTCCTGAGTTCAAGTCTCAGTCCCACCGCTTACTGCCCTATCATCACAGGCAACCTTTCAGCGTCTAGGTACCTCATCTGTAAAATGGGGACAAGCACTACACTCCCAAGTACTACTGCAGCATGGGCCAGGGATAAGGGACAGTCTGCTTAGTCCCTGAAAAGCCCCTAAAAGACCTTTGTACTAAGGCCAGAGAATGAAAATCTCTAAATGGTTGGCTTGAAAGACCAGGGCAAGCTGAGAAGACGGGATAAGCCATTATCTGGGCTCTGCCAGAAAGACCCATAAAGCCTTCCCTTACAGTGTCATTAAAACTCCTTTATCACTTAGCAACCTGTCTCTGGATGCATCCAGCCCAATGCAGGACAAAGCAAAAAGGAGGATGGCTGAACAGGACGGCTGGACTGGAGGGCCTCCTAGCAGATCCTTTAGCCCCATCTTCACCTCCTCATCTCCCTCAGCCTCAACATCCATGCAGAGGCCGAATTCTTCTGAGTCAGTCAGCACTGTGAAGAGCGAATTCATCTACTCCTGGCTATTCCTACTTCTTACATTGTTTATGCTAATAGCCCTCCCATCACTCCCAGCCCCAAAACAAGTTCCATGTTGCCACAGGAGCCATCTTCCTTAAGAGCAAGGTGGGACACTTCACCCCTCTGCTCAAAACCTTTAATGGCTCCTACTTGTCACTGAGTTAAGTCCAGACTTCCCAGAAAGGCATTCAGCTCTGAACTGGGTTCATCTCTCACCTCGTCTCCCCACAGGTCTTATGCGTCAGCCACCCCAGACCACCCGCATTTACCCAAACACATGTTGCCCATGAACTCATTGATGCCCTTTCCTGTATCACAATGTTACCACCTTGTACCAGAATAAGCCAGATACACACCTCTCTCCTCCAGCAAACAAGCACCCTTAAGGGCATGAACTGTTTTATCCTCCTAGTCATGCCCCACAGTGCCTTTTGCACAGTAATTTGTCAGAATGTAAAGCTGAGGCTAAACGACATGGATGACCCTTGAAAACACTTGAAAGAAACGAGGCACAAAATGCCGCATACTCTATGATTCCATTTATATGAAATGTCCACAACAGGCAAATCCCCAGGGACAGAAAACAGATTCGTGGTTACCAGGAGCTGGGGAGAAGAGAATGACTGTTTAATGGGTGCAGGGCCCCCTTCGTGGGCAATGAAAAAGTTCTGGAATTAGACAGGATTGATGGCTGCACACCATTATGAATGTACTTAATGACCATGAATTGTATACTTTTAACATGGTTAAAATAATGTTATGGGTATTATACTATAAAAAAAGGGGGAAAAAATACTGAGGGTGAGGAGATAAACATAATTATTCCAGAAGCACACAGCTAGCAAGTGTGATGCTAAGAGCTGATTTTCAGAGTTCAGTTTTTCATTGTCCTTTTGAGTCAGCAGGGAGCTATCTCCCTACATCTCTGCATCCAGCCCAGTCCAGGGCATCTCCCCTGACGCCTCTGCTGAGTGACCCAGGCCTCAGTGGCCCACGTTTCCAAAAACAGCCTGGCACAACAGATGAGCGCCCTGTGTTGTTCTCTGTGACGTCATGTGTGTTGGTCTCTGTCTCCACAGCTAGGCTGTGGGCAGGACCAGGGGCAGAGATTTCCCATGAAGTTTACCAATGTCACTGGACTGATGGAAACTGCAAAGCATGCTGGACGCTATCTACATTTTTCACAGTTTGAACTGGAATTTTATCTGAAAAGTTCCCACTGTTCTTTCGGTCAGCAAAACATAACAGTGTCCTTTTGCCCTTGATTCAATCTCAGGAAATGCCTTTTAGCCACAGAACTACTAAACCAATTGCTACCTATTGTTTTCTCATTGATGGGGGTTGAGGGGGAGGTTAACACTACTTTCTCCACTTCTTCCTAAAAGAAAGTTTCATTTCTCTACTTCAAACACTGTGTGAACATTATAGGTTGCATTCTAATAGAAGAAGCCAATAAATAAAAACATGAAGTAATGGCTTAGAGTTTAAACATGTAAACTTCAAAAGAAAGTTTATGGCTTCACTTGAAACAGTTTTTTTTCTCCTCTGAGTCAGTTTAGGAATTAGCAAGGGTAACCTGGGGTAAAAGTCAAAGCCTGCATGCTAGCCTCGGGCCCATCACTTCCTTTTAACCTCAGGCAAGTCCCTCAACCCCTCAGAATTAGTTTCCTATCCACAAAATGGGAATAGAAGTGCCTTCCTAGGAGTCTGAGAGGAGTGCTGTACGATATCATTAAGACACCAAATAAGACTGTGCTTAAAGGGCAGCAGAAGGGAGGTGAATGCACCTGTCCTTGGCTCCAGGTCCTCTGCACAAGTGATCAGCTGATCGAGCAGGTACTCTGAGAGCCAGCATGGGCTCTGTGGAAGTGGCCAGTGGGTTTGAAGGGGGAGGGCATGGTGCTACTCTGGCAGAAACACCACAAAAACAATTTTTTTAAATTGATGTTCAACCCTTTTTTCTAGAACAACAATGCAGCCACCAGTAACATACGACCAGGTGGAGGATATTTATAGAGAGCATTGGTTTTTTTTCTTTCGGTTCTGAAATAATTGTAGACTCACAAGAAGTTGCACAAATAGCACAGGGAGGTCTCTGTCCCTATTACTCGGCTGCCCCCACGGTAACGTCTTAATAACACCCTATCACGTTATCAAATCCAGGACATGACATTGGCAGAGTAGGAAATGGACCACAGATCTTAAGCAGATGCCACCAGTTTTTGTATACAGTGTCACTTTTAAGTTTACAAACAACTATAAAATTACAAAATACTATAATGTTGCAGGAGGCAGTGGTATAGAATTATTTACAACACTGTAATGAAATCAATACGGTGTAATTTTGATAGGCAGTTCATGACTACTTTACTACAAACAATATTTCTTTGTGATTGTGTCTATTGTGATGAGATGATATTTGCAGCATCTTATTTGCAGAATTTGCAGAACCTCCCATTCTGGGAGATGAAGAGGTTTCACTGATCCTTGCTCCCAAAACAACTCTAAGGAATAAGGAGGAAAGAGTTGGTGTTTCCTTTCCCATAGGGGCAGCCAATGCCCATGACAGTCCTCATCTCAGCCCCTTCTGTAGTCAGCACCGCCCATCCCTGATCCATCCGTGCAAAAATAATAGGATTCCCTTAGCTTTAAGGGCATCTCCGGGTGGAATCTGGTGCTGACCTTGAAATACTCCAGGTTGACTGAGCAATGCCGCCATCTGGTGGTCACACAAAGAACTAAGAAAATCAGTGATAGTGGGTAGCCCTTACTGGGCCTCGAGTTATTGAGTCACCTTTTAAACCTTCTCCAGGAGGCTCTACTTAAGGTACAACTGTACTGAATAGTCTAATAAAGAACGTTGTGTAACGAGAATAACCACCGTGTAGTAGACTAAATATGGCCACAGATTCTGTGAAGCCCCTCTCATGAAGAGGTGGAGTCTAATGACCCCATCCTTTGAATCTGGGCTGGGCTGGTGATTTGCTTTGAGACAAAATACACAAGAAGTGATGCTTCATAACTTCCAAGACTTCGCTTCAAGAGGCCTCAGAGCTACCCACCTCACCCTCTGGGAACACTGCCACCTCCTTAAAAAAGCCCGGACTGGCTCCCTTGAGGATGAGACTCCAGGTGGAAGGAGAGAACGGACCAAACATCTCAGACATTTCTTCTGAGGCCCCAGACATGTGAGTGAGGTCATCCAGAACCACACAGTCACAGCGGAATCAGTACCAAATGTAGCAATGAGTGAGCCCAGGCCAGACCAGCTGAAGCCAACTCAAGTACTAACCCACAGAATCATAAGAAAGAGTAAATTGTTTTAAGCCACTAAATTCTGGGGTGGCTTGCAAGGTAGTAGTAGATAACTGACATACCCTCAAATTTATGTTTTAAAAATCTGTATTCTGGACTATAAGATTAGTTTATTACTACTATTTTCAATTGGGGGGGGGGAATAAACATCAATATTTCCACACGGTGAATCTTGACTATTGCACACATATTTTGAATGTTGCATAACTCTGATTTTCTTATGCATTTTCAGTCCCTGCCACATGTTATCCTTCATTCATTCATCAAACATTAACTGAGCATGTCACAAGTAACAGCTATGGGGAGGTGATTAGGAATTGGCATTGAATTAGGGATGATGCCTACCCTTGAGAAGGTCATGGCTATTGGAGAAAACAAATATGCAAAAGCATCATAACAAGAGTGGTAGGTGTTAGGTTAGAACAGAGAAATGGCCACCTAAAAGCGGGGAGGGGAGGATGGCTATGTATACAATTAAGAAAAGAGAAACCACTCCAAGTATTTAGGACAAAGATAATTTAATCCAGGGAATTTAATACAGGTGAGAAGGCAAGCAAACAATAGTGGGGACAGAAGTGGGTAGATAGAGCCCTGGAAGGTAGAGTCAGCCACTGCCAAAGATGCCATCAGCCACAGAGGAGGGACAGAGACACCCTGGCATCTCCCTTTACCCTCCAATCTCCCACCAGTGCCTTGCACTGGTCAAACCCAGCAGGAGCCCAGGAGCCTGCAGGGATCAGCACTCTGGGACATGGAGCACAGCACGGGAAGAGCAAGGAAGGAGTGACAGCAAACAGGTTTAGGGTTTGCCAAGAGGCACTGTGGGCTAGAAGGGCTTTATAACCAAGGAAATGAATAGAGTCTTTCATGACATGTATACATTTCTCTACCACAGCACTCCGTCCCATCCCTCCTTCACCCCAAGGGCAATACAAGGTCTCTGAAGATCTTTCATCCTGGTGCAATTCTAGCTCTGCCATGAAAGATAGTCAAAAAGGCCATCACGACAGAGATGATGTAATTCATTTTGTGCCCAACATGGGTCACTCTCAAAGGAGAATCTTAACACACATTTGAAAAAGAAACATTAAACTACATGGACAGAGGACAGAGCACTTGGCTGTGAGTCAAGGTCTCGGCCAGAGGCAAAGCCATGGGGCCCTGCCCTGAACGGCGAGGGCTAAGGGCTAAAACAGGTCTCACATTCCTAGACAAGCCTGTAAGAGAACCCCAGGCACCCTGTCAGCCGTGCAACCCCTGAGACTGGGACATACCGTGGCTTGATGGTGGACAGCGGCTAGAAGGGCTTCGGGTTCAAATCCTAGCTCTGCTTTTGCTATCCGTGACCTGAAGCAAGTTGTTCTCTCTCGCGCCTTTGTTTCCTTGTCTGCAAAATGGGGTGAAGATCCCTAATTTACAGGATTGTGGTGAGGAAGAAGTCATCCCTCGGGCACCTGTCGGATGGTCTAGGGCAGTGGTTTTCTGAGAGGGGCCGCTGGACAGGCGCGTCAGCATCACGTGGGCTCTGGGGTTCCGCCCCAGAGTTACGGAGTCAGAAACTCTGGGCAAGCCCAGCAGCCTGTGTTTGAACACACCCTCTGGGGACTTGGATGCCTGCTAACGTTTGAGAAGCATCTAGCTAGAGCATAATGGACCCTCAATAGAGAGTAGCTATTACAGCTGTTTTTATGGCTTTAAGGAATGGGTTTGGAAAACGAAAAGTTTCACATATCCTCTGGAGTCATTTGGGATGAGCTGGAAATTGAGGACACCCAGGTCTTTGAGTTCCGGCACCAATTGTGAGTGGTTTGGGGATTCGCCCAGCCACTCCACAGGCGACTGAGGCTGGCCTTGCTGCCCCGGTAATCTCAGAGCTGGAACACATAGCGCAGTGCTCTCCACAGAAGGCTAAGACCCTCCTTACACAAGATCATCAAGAGAAGGTCCATAAAGGAATGAAACATTATTTACTTTAACTCCTTGTATGTTGCTTCTGCTTCTTCCTGTTTCTCTGAAGCCATCACATCACCTTTTGTCCTTTCTTTGGGTATCGTGAATCTCTCATGCTACCTGTTCTCATTTTCTTCTTCCTCTTCTCGGCGTTCTTACCCCCAAATCTCTGGGTAAAAATTTTTCTCTATGCAGATTTTTCACTTCTACTTTTTTAGGACTGACTATTCTAGTTCCTCCTTTCCTTAGTACTTTCTCCCTCTCTCAGAAAGCTTCTCTGCTCCATCTCCCCTCACCCTATTTGAGATATTCCCAGGCTTCTCTGGGGTGCAGAAGAATATCTCATCTTGAGCAGGCAGGGTCAGTAACAGCCCTGAGCAGGCCTATTACAGCGGGGGGCCGGGGAAGCAGGCATGCAAACTGGCCATTGCCACACCAGGTGGGAAGTGAGCATTCTAAAGGAGCAGGAGCCTGGAAGAGGATACTATCAGGCCATCCTGGTGAGGGAAGGGGGAACATGCACCTTTAGTCCAGGAAGGCTCCCTGGAGGAGGTGAGGTCAGAGCTGAGGCTTGGCGAAAGAGCAGGACAAACCCAGGTAAGAAGGGGAGGTTTGGAGGGTGAGGGGGTTGCAGGCACAGGGGACAGCACCTGCATAGCTACAGAGAACTGAAAACAAATTCAGCCTGCTATGGACTTGTGAGTTGGCGAGTGACAGAAGGCTGGGTGGGGCAGTCCTGTTGAAGAGATAGGTTCATGAAAACTTTAGGACTGGAAGCTGGCAGAACTTGGTGGATGACTGCACATGGAGTGGGTAGGGGTAGAGGTGGGTGAGAGGAAGGAGTCCAGGATGACTGGTGGGCCTCTGGCTTTCTGAGTTGATGGTGGAGTCATGTGGAACAGGAGGAGAGGGGACAAGAGAATGATGAGTTCAAATTGAGACCAGAAGTTTTTGATTCCAGGGGATATAATGGGGAAAAACAGCTACAGGCTCCTGGATACCCACATCTGAAGCTGGGGAGGATGGCCAAGCCAGCGACCTGTATTTCCTTATTAGTTGTGCTTTCTGCAATACCTCTGTACACGGTTTCTTCTCTTATCTGTATCTACCCTACAGTGTGCTATATGATCCTGCAATCCCACTTCTGAGTATATATTCAGAGGAAATGAAAATAGGATCTTCATGAAAAAGATACCTGCACTCCCAGGTTTACTGCAGCATTATTCACAATAGCCAAGACATGGAAACAACCTAAGTGTTCATAAGCAGATGAATGGATAAAGAAGATGTTATATACACAGACACGTGCACACACACACACACACACACACACACACACACACTGTGGAATATTATTCAGCCACGAGAAAGGATAGCCTGCCATTTGTGACAACAGGGGTGGACCTTGAGCATATGCTAAGCGAGATAAGTCAGAGAAAGACAAGTACTGTATGCGATCACTTATATGTAGAATGTATAATAAAAAAAAAACATAAAAACAAAACAAAAAACCAACCTTGTAAAAACAGAGAGTAAAATGGTGGCCAGAAAATGGGGGTGAGGAGTCTGGACAGGCGTTGCTTAAAGGTACAAACTTACAATGAATAGTAAATAAGCTCTAGAAATCTAATGCACAGTACAGTGAACCTGAGTATAGACAATACTGTATTATAATCATCCATCTTGCTAGAGGTGTTATCACTACAGTGGCAATCATATTACAATATATATGTTTATCAAATTAACATGTTGTACACCTTAAATTTACACATGATATGTCAAATATATTTTAATTTTAAAAAATATTTTTAAGGTGTGTGTTTTTCAGCTTATTCCCAGGAGCCTCTGGTCTGGGGAGGGGTGGAAAAGGTCCCAGATGAAAACTAGTATGGAAGGCAAGGACAGCGAAAGTGCCGATGGGGTGGGAGATGCTGAGAAGCAAGGCAAGCTGGAGGAAGTGTCGGGGAGCTGATGAGGGCTGCAGAGATGAGGGCTGTCCTCTTGGTCAGGAAATTAAGGAAAGCCCAGCTGAATACCACAGAATCAAAGGAGAAGACAAATGCAGATAGTAATGTAGAGAAAGACCTGAACCCAGATAATGAGAGTCATGTTGCCCTGGACAGGAGCTCCCAACACCGAGGATCAGTGAGGATGTTCCCCCGAGCTGGACCCAGCTGGCTTCTGCATCCTCTCTTCGAGCTCCTAGAGCTAACATAGCTGTTCTATGCATCTGCTGAACACTGCCCGCTGGAGCAAGGGTGTTTACATGTTTTCACACAAATAATGATGTCATATCTGCTGCTGTCCTCCTGAGTAAGGAGAGTGATGAAGGTAAGAAGGATCCAAGTCAACTTACTAGGAAGGAGCCCCCAGTCCACTCCCAATAGAGGTCAAGGTGGCCACAAGCTGCCCCCTCACACACACTCTGGGCTAAGCCCCGTAGGAGAGGAAGCTGTGGAGGGAACCGGAAGGAAGGTGGGCTCCATCTCTCTGGCAGATCATTAACCTGGCTCTGCAGAAGGCAGCTCCCCACACCGGGCCCCTGAGAGCACCCCTGCAACCTCCGTCTCCAGCTGGACCTTGGTCCACCTTCTCTTCCCAGACCCCACCCTCGCCCATGAAACGCTCACATCCAGCTGATACTAACTCAGGGGCCCACATCTGCCCAACCCATTTGGGTCTGACTGGTTTGAAAACACCCAAGGGCCAGCCAAGTGGCTTAGTTGGTTAAGAGCTTGCTCAAGAGTGTGAGCTCTGAGCAACAGCAGTTTGATTCCCGGCCCGAGCTGAGCTGCCGCTGAGCTGCCAACAGGTGGCAGGATGGCTCAGCTTAAAAAAAAAGAAAAGAAAAAAGAAAACACCCAACCTCAGAAAAAAAAAATTTAGATTTTCTTCACCACACAAGCCTGGCGATCTACACTACATGATTGCATTAGAAACAAAGGCATCCTACCCTTCCTAGGTCAACATTGCTCCAACCCCAACCCACATTCAAGACCATCAAGCCTCAGATTTTGACAAAATCCTGAACAGCCTTCTTTCTAGAACTCTGCAGCCCTTCTCGCTACTGTAAAATTGTCTGAGATGTCAAGAGATCAGGCAGCTCAATAAAACAACCCTACTTTCCAAAGAGACTATGGGTGAACGCAGCATCGTGAGAACAGGGGTTTGTTCACTGTAGAATGCCCAGTGTCTGGGACAGTGCCTGACATGTGCTGACCCAGAGAAGGCACCCAATACATGTTTGTGGAACACCCTCCTACACTGCAGGTTCCTACAAGGTTTTCATGGTCAAAACCCTTCTTAAAAACCAAGGCAAGATTTCAGGAGCTTCAGCTGCACGAAAGCAGCTACGTAGACACAGCATAACTCAGGCTCCCCTCAGTCCTCATGAGACCAGGCTACACTCGACAAACAGAACGACCTCCACCTGATTTCCTGTGTCCAGCAAGAAGTGCCACCTGCAGCAGTTGCCTCCTGGGAGGACACTGACACCTCTCCACACCCCTTTTAGCCAGGTATCAGCTCGCTGAAGGATCTGGCAATTGTGGAACATCTCAAACACTTGCTGCTAATTCTGCAGCAGAACGGGCCCTCCCATTCAGTGCCTCTGGTCTGGGCTCCCTCAGGTCTCCGGTGAACCACTGAGGAATGACAGACCCATGGACCGTGCATGCCCCCCCAAAGCTCCCCAGCCAGGTTCCCTTTAGGGGATGCTGTGTCTGAATTTCCTGCGACACCATTTACTGTATTTCCTTTAGAAGAACAGACTGACCGCAGGGGTCCTGCTGAAACTGGGCAGGCTCCCCGGCCCCCCTATTATTTCTGCTGACCTGAAGGAAAAGCCTAGCTAAGGAGCTCGGCCTTCTATCAGCTTGGGGGTGACCTCCAGGCAGGAATGAGCCAGGACCCCCGATTCAATTTACTTACAACTAGTTTGAAAATCAAGACAAGCCTAGAATTGGTTTTAAAATGTTTTAAACTTAAACTTTAAAAATAATTTTAAATAATTGCGATATTTTTATAAAACAAAATTATTTGGATTAGTCTTTTACTGTGAAATAAGAAATGCACAATAAAGTGCATGAAGGCATTTATTAGCAAACACATACACCCATCTAAGCGCCACCCAGATCAGGATACAGGTAATATTTCCAGCACCTCAGGAGGTTCGTGCACGTACCTCCCTCCTTGGCCTATACGTCCCCCACAAGGTAACCACTTTTCTAATATCAAGTATTAGTTTTCTCTGATTTTGAACTTCAGATCAATGGGATTATATCATACATCTTCTTTTGTGCCAGGCCTCTTTCACTCAACATAACCGTGAGGTTTTTTTCATATTCAGTGTGTGCCGGTAGTTTGTTCTTTTAAGTTCCTGAGTGGTACTCCACTGTATAAATACCCTGTAATTTCTTTATCCATGCGCCAGCTGATGGAAACAATTGCACTGCTTCCAGTTTGGACCTATTATGAATAAAGCCGCTATGAACATTCTTGCACAAGTGTTTTTGTGGATGCGTGTACTCACTGCTCTTGAGATACAACTCGCATGTCATAGGGGTTGCATGTACTTAACTTTAGGTAAGATGGCTGCACCATTTTACCTTTCCACAGGCAGTGTGGGGGTTACACTAGCAATAGGAGTACTTCATTCCTTTTTACCGCCAAGTATTATTCCGTTGTATGAGTATAGACAGACTACATTGTGTTTATGCATTCATCAGTTGATGTACTTGTGAATTCTTCCCACTACGGGGCTATCAGGAATAGTGCTGCTGTGAACATTCACGTACAAGTCATGGTGTAGACATATATTTCCATTTCTCTCGGAATATACCAAGGAGTGGAATTGCTGGGCCATATTCCAGAGTTACACACACGTAGCTCTGTGTGTAATGTTTTGATGAACTGCCAGATTGTTTACCAAAGTGGCTGCACCATCTTACAATCTCACCAGCAATGAACGATGGTTCCAATTTCTCTACTTGCTCACCAACACTTGGCATTTCCAGTCTTTAAAATTTTTAGTCATTACGGTAGGTGTGTAGTGGTATCTCCTATGTGGTTGTAATCTGCATTTTCCTATGAACACTTTTCATATCCTACATTCTCCACCTCCATCTCCCGGTATCCCCCACACAGAGGTGCTGATACCCATCCACCCCACCAAGAACCACCAGACAAGCACATCTGCCTGGCTTTCATGCCTACAGGCTCTATTACAAACGTGGGAGTTTGTTTCATTTTTCAAAAATCAATTTATGTTAAATAAATTTAATATGAAATAGGATTTCTCAAAACCTCCTGAGGAAATTCAGTTACCCACTCATCCAAAGAAATGTTCCAACACTGCTTCTGTCCCCGGGAACAATAATAGTTGTCAGGAAGAAGGATGGGGCAAACAAGCCGAGTGGGAGTCCCCAGGGAAGGCTTCCTGTGGTAGCTGAAGAACAGGGTAAATGGATCAGCAGGGGTTTCCTCTATGCAAGCGGAACATCGAAGGCAGGCAGGAAGCAGGCTCTGGGACTGCTGGGACCAGGAAAGAGCCATGTTCTGGCATGAGCGCTGCAGGTGCTGGCTGTGGGGCCAGGTGACATTGAAGGGATTTATTCATGTAAGACCTACCAAGCACTTTTTGTGTCACAGGAGCAGCAAGGGTTTCAGGATGGCAGTCTTTCTTATGGGGATGATGCCAAAACAAAACAAACAAAAAACCAGTGGGACAGGTGAGAGACCAAAGAAGCACAAAGGGTGTCTTGATTTTTTGTCCACAGGGTCACACACAAAACCCACACAGACTTAGAAGAGCCATTGGCCAAGGACTGGTCCAGATGAGGAAACTGGCCCAAGACGGGTTACCCAGCTAGCTGACTCAGGTCCCTTCTGAGGACTTTTACTCCCCCACTCAGCGCTGCCAGCCCAGCCTCACCGTGTCTCAAAGGAGGATGAACAGACAGAACAAAGGGCGAGGTCCTCATGGTTCCTACAGGATCGTGCCACCACATTCTGACATGGGTCAGTGCCAACACTCTGGGAAAAACGCAAAGGCCAGCAACCCCCACCCTGACCTCAGTCTCACCCCTCCCCCGCCCCCTCCCCGCAATCCCGGCTGTGCACTGGCCACCCTGGTGTCTCAGCTCCAGGAATGTGTCCCACAGGCTCTTCCAACTGCCTGGAAAGCTTCGCCCTCTCCATCTGCTGGTTTTCTCCTCTTCACCCTTCAAACCGCAGCTTGTGTCAATCCTTCGGCACAGCCTCCCCTAACACTACGTCCTCTCCAGTAGGGTCCATTTCCCATGCCATACATTCTCCTGGAACCCTGAACATGTAGCTCTGTTGCAATTATACCACCTTGTCTTGATGTTGCTTGGTTAATGTCTGCACAAGAGCAGAAACCACATCTGTTTCTGCTCATTACCATGTCCCAATGTCTTGCACGATGCCTGGCCCATGAATGAATGAATGACTGAATGAGCACAGAAAGTCTATTGGTAAGCAAGATCTGGTCCTATAGCCCCTGGGAAGATAACCCAATGACCCAGCAATTCTACCCCAAGGTGAATACCTGGCAGTAACATGTACCTATGTTCTCCAAAGGATGTGTTCAAAAATATTCATGACAGCATTATTTGTAATAGCCATAAACTAAAACAACCCCTAAATAGCATGAACAGTAAAATGGATAAACAGATCATTATGTATATTTTTCATTTAACGGAATACTATACAGCAGTGAAAAATAATGAAGTACCATTACTTGCTACAACATGGATGAATCGCACAAACATAACACTGAGCAAAAGAAAATCACAAAAGAGAAATAAGTCAGACAGAAAAAGTCAAGAACCATATGATTTCACTGATATGTGGTATATAAAACTGAAAACCATAAAGGAACAAGACAAACAAATGAAGAAGCAAAAATTCATAGACACAGACAATAGTTTAGTGGTTACCAGAGGGTAAGGGGAAATGGGGGTGGTAGATGAGGGTAAAAGGGATCTATTCTATGGTGATAAAAAGAGAATTGACTCTGGGTGGTGAGCACACAATGTGAAATATAGATGATGTATTACAGAATTGTACACCTGAAACCTATGTAACTTTACTAACAATTGTCACCCCAATAAACTTTAATTAAAAAAATAAAAGAAAGTCACAAAAGAGAACATACTGTGTAATTCCAATTATGTGAAACTCAAAATCAGGCAAACTAAACCATGGTCAGAAGGGTAAAAATTCTGATGATCCTTGAAGGGAAACAGTGACTGAAAGGTTGCAAGGGGGTTCCCGGGGTGTTGGTGATGATCTGCTTCTTGATCTAGGGGTAGGTTTTTAGAGTTATGTTCACAGCATGACAATTCATCAAGCAGTTCACTTACTATTTCTGTAGGTGCGTTATGTTTCAGTAAAAAGCTTACTGAGAAAAGGAAAGACAGTTCCCCCATCAGGTGGTGCTGGATCTCAACGGGCCATAAAGTGTTTCAGCCGTTTCAGAGCACAGCCTCCAGCACTGCTATTGCGTTTCTGTGCTCCCAGGGCACGTGGGCAGTCACAACCACCATGTTCCTCTCTGTTTCTGTCATCTGGGTTGGTCCTTCCTCTTTTTTTTTTTTTTAGATAGAGGTAAATGTTTAAACTTGCTCTCCCATAAAACACCAAATGCAAACAGGATTATTGTTGAATGACCTAATCCAAAATGTATGAAATGTAAAGCAAAAAATAAAACAAAACATCTTGTTCTACAGAACGGGAAATGTGTTGACAAACATATATAGCATGTGAATGGAAAGGGAGCAAGTAATGGAATTCAGAGCAAACTGACTATATTTCATGCAAACAGAATTGTAGAGAAGTAAGCATGTGACACAACATAATTTGGGAAGGTGGACTTCAATCTCTTTAGTGTTTGTAACACTGCATTATGATGTTCTTGCTTTAAGCAACTTCTTCCCAAGCTCTCTGGTTGCGAAGAATTTGTGACTTTACAATCCCAACTGGATGTTACTTGGGATTTGCTGCCAAAAGATTGAGTTTCACCCTCTCTGGGTCTGAAAGTGTGAATGTTTTGTGCAGATGCATTTGTGCTCTCCGAGGCAGACCGGCTGGCAAATATCCCAAACTTCCTACTGAGATGCATGTTAATTAGCAACTGTGCTTACATGCTCTTTGTCTATAGAGCCATGTCCTGAGTTCTGCGGGTAGTGGCAGGTGTTGAACAAGAAGACATAAAACCTAGAGATGATGGCAGACTGGTGGGGCAGACAGGCACCCTCACACACTGGATGGTATTCTTATAAAAAAAATTTTTTTTTAAATCATACACACCTTTGATCTGTAGCAATCCTATGTATAGAAATATATCTTTCCAATGGACTCAGACATACATGCAAAGGTGCATGTGCAAGGATGCTCACTGCAACACTGTCAGTAATAGCAAATTATCAGTAACAACCCTGATCAATAAAGACTGGGCAAATAAATTCTGGTAATTCACACAGTGGAATCCTATTGAACCAAGCCAAAAGCACAAGGGAGCTTTGTATGTGCTGACAGGTAACAACCTCTTCAGAGATACATTGTTAAAACAAAATTAAATAAGGCAGCTAAGTAGTAGTATACCCATGTTCCTTTTCGCATAAAAAAAGATATACGTGCAGATACATGTTTATTTAAGTGGAGAGTATCTCTGGGAAGAGACCCAAGAAATTGAGGAGTGGAAACAAGAGAAGTAAAGAATGGTCAAAAAGAAGGGAGATATACTGATTATTATACACACCTTTTAATTGTTTGCATTTTTATCATAGGCATGTAATTTTTTCAAAAATAAATTTAGTTTAGTTATATTTAGTGGGAAAATATACATATAAGAAACAGAAATTTAATTTTTGCCCAACTCAATACAAGCCAACTAACAGCATATACATGGTCTTACAATTAAGTTCACGAACTTGCCACTGGGCGCTTACATTGGCAGCACTGTACAAACAGCTCGGTAAGGTTTCATAACCTTGTATATCGGTGTCTCACAGCTGTGCTCGTGTCGACGTGTGGCGGTGTCTTGCTGAGTGGTGTTCATTATTGTTGTTGCATGTTTTTGTGTGCCGTCGCGAGAATGTCTGAGCTTGAGTTAGAGCAACGAACAAAGATTAAATTTCTCGTTAAAACTTGGCAAGAGTGGAAGTGAAATCAGGGACATGGTAGTCCAAGTTTATGGGGATAATGCCATGCAGAAAACGGCAGTGTACAAATGGATTAAACATTATTTTTGAGGGGAGAGAACGTGTTACGATGGAGAAAGAGGTCTGGGAGGCCAGTAACGAGCAGAACTGATGAAAACATTGCGAAAATTCGTCAAATTGTGCATCAAAATCATCGGCGGACTGTGAGAAGCATAGCAGACCAACTAAACATCGATAGAGAAGCAATTAGGAAAATCTTAACTGAAAATCTTGGCATGAGAAAGATGTGTGCAAAAATGGTCCCGAAGGAGCTCAGAGGTGAACAAAAGCAAAAGGAGTTTTTAGCCGGTAAACAAATAACTGTAATGGAACACCCTCCCTACTCACCTGATCTGGCCCCCAATGATTGATTGATTGATTGATTGATTTTTAGCTGAGACATCCTGCCACCTGTTGGCAGCTCAGCAGCAGCTCAGCTCGGGCTGGGCATCAAACCGCTGTTGCTCAGAGTTTGCACTCTTCAGTGAGCTCTTAACCAACTGAGCCACTCAACCGGCCCCCCAATGACTTCTTTCTCTCCCCGAAGATAAAGGAAATATTGAAAGGAATACATTTGATGACATTCAGGACATCAAGGGTAATCTGACAACAGCTCTGATGGCCATCCCAGAAAAAGAGTTCCAAAATTGCTTTGAAGAGTGGACTAGGCGCTGGCATCGGTGCATAGCTTCCCAAAAGGGGGGGTGGGGGAGTACTTGGAAGGTGACCGTAGTGATATTCAGCAATGAGTTATGTGACACTTTTTCTAGGATAAGTTCGCAAACTTAATTGTGAAACCTCGTATACATAGCTTGTGAGGAGAGACATCAAAGCAATGGCTTGAGCCAAGTGACATTGTTTGGATGATTTGGGAACTTCCAAAAGCAACTCAGCTTTGAGCAGGGGCTAAAAAGACACAATTAAACCTTCCCACCCACCCCCGAAAGAAGTTATAATAAATCTATGGAATGCTTTCTATCCTTGGTCAGCCTGCAAAAATGGTCAGCCACTTTCTCTCCTGGCCTCGGGTATCCTGATGTCATTACTATATTCATTAAATGTATACTTCTCTGGGGACTAGTTATGATCACACCTTTACAACCAGATGGGCTCAGGTTAAAATCCTGCCTCAAGGCCATGTACTTGCCATGTATCGCTGAGCCGTTGAGCCAATGGCCCTTACTGTTTCCTCATCTGCTAAGTGCAGAGAGAAACACTTCCTCGCAGGGTCCACTGTGAAGGTTAAATGAGGTCCTGTATGTAAACTTGCTTAGCCCAGTGCAGTGTCATCACTGCAGTGATGACAATGACAGCTACCTGAGAGGTGTGCCAGGTACATACATAACCTTGCCCATCCTCTCAGCAGCCCTATTTTACAAATAAGAACATATCCACCATTAGGATTAAGATTACTCATCTCAGTGAGTTAGGGTCTAGGTATATTAAGGACTCTCCTGAAATGAGAACATGAGGGAATTTTTATATAGGATCCATGTCAAAATGTTAACATATTGGCTTATAGGATACGAGGTTGCCCCCAGGTTAAACATGAAATCTGAAGCATATGCAAATCCAGTTTTAATGGGGGAAGAGACTGAACAGAGGGATTCGTTTCCAATAACACCTGTAGTTCAAAGAACACTCAAAACTGTATCTAAGGGGCCAGCCGAGTGGCTCAGTTGGTTAAGAGTGCGCTGAGCAACAGGGTCACCAGTTCAATCCCCACATGGGCCAGTGAGCTGCGCCCGAGTTGAGCCGCCACTGAGCTGCCAACAGGTGGCAGGATGGCTCAGCTGGTGAGAGCACGTGCTCCTAACAATAAGGTTGCCAGTTCAACTCCCTCATGGGATGGTGGGCTACGCTCCCCCTCACCCCCTACCCCACCCCACAACTAAGATGGAACACAGCACCTTGAGCTGAGTGGCTGCAAGCTGCCAACGGGCGGCTGGATGGCAACTGGACTTGGAATGAGCTAGCTGCGCCCTCCGCAACTAAGATTGAAGGACAATAACTTGGCTGTTCCCCTTCCCCAATTCCCCAATCAATTCTTTAAAAAAAAAAAACTATATCTGAAAGTAAATGACTTAATAGTTTCAAATGGGTATAAGCTCCTAAGCCAACTCTTGAGTTCATTTCTATACTGATAAGGCAGTGTTCCTGAACTTAATTTCTCTTGTTCCAGCCTCTTCTCCATTTCTTTCTTATCCCACCATCTCACCATCCTTCTGCTCAACATCTCTCAAGTGGATCAGCCTCAAAGGAAGCACAAATCAATTTCTCCAAAGGCACAAATGAGACCCTCTTATCATACTTTATGACCTTATAAAAAACAACTAAATCAAGACAATATTTTCAAACTGACAGGCTTCTTTCAGGATTTGCCCAAGGATCAATAATTCAGGACAGAATGTAGACTTTCAGTGAATGATGAAAATTACCTCCTCATTTACTGGAAGAAAAGGGGTGATTTTATTTTTAAGAAAAGAAAAAAAAACAAGGAAGGAAGGAATCTAATGAATGTGGTTTAACAGACATACCCAGGTGTACTGAAAAGTCATGGAAAAGGCAGGCAGGCACGGTTAACACATCACACCCACACAGCTGATTAGCTGAAGCCACACGTGACACGGTTCTTTTGAGACAGTGTTCCCTAAGAGCAAGCCAAATTGCTGGGGATAAAACAGGTCCATTTCCTTGCTTTAGAGGCAACCGTCTTTAAAGCGACGGTGAGAGTAGCCAAGCCAGCAGTCTTGGGCACTTTGCAAAGTCACAGGCCTATCAAAGGCAGCCAGAAAGTGCTGAGTCACGAAAGTGTGGGACATGTGCGGCCAGAGCAAAGCCAGTGTTTCTCAGTCTAAACAGAAACCACAGACAAGATCCCCAGGGATCGTGAAAGAGGCTGCACCCCTGACTTGCCATGACCTTGATCGAGGTGCACACACCAAGAAGCTAGCCCTGCCTGGGCAACGGTCTTCATAGTAACCACGAATCACGCTGTTTGCCTCCTATGTGTATCCAGAGATCATTCATCCAGAGGCAGCCTCCTCTGAAAGTCACCCCCTGGGAAGGCATGGGGAAGCCACAGGAACACTGGTCTTGGCCATACACCTGGCTCTGTGCTTCGTGGGGCTTTGTCTCTGAGTTCTGCTCACCCATACACAAGAAGCATCCCCAGCAAGGGGTGAAGGGTGGGAGAAGGTCACTGATCTGCCCTGAGAAATGTGTGGATGGGGTAGGGAGGGACAGAGCTGAGACACGGGGAACCAGCTCTGGAGCTAGGAGCTTGGGGAAAGGTCCCAAGAATGACTTCAAGCAAGTAGTTATGAGCCCCGCTTTCCTACTGCCTGGCAAGGTTTCCGAGGTTTTCCTAGAGTCTGTTATGGGGAACTAGGTATAAGGGAAGGGCGATAGTTCCAGGGGTCGGCACAGTTAGAAGTTTCCAGGGGTCAACACCAGCCTCATAAGATCTGAGGGCCAGCCACGGGCCAGCACTCTGCCCATTTTACAGATGAAGTTCCTTACAGCTTAAAGCTTGCTCAAGACCACAGATGGAATACAACAACCAGAAGAAGAACCCACCGTGTCTGAATCCAAAGTCTGCACAACGCTGCCTCGTTCTCCTAGGCTAGAGAAGGGGTGATCATGGCGGACCCGGGCTCACTTCTGCGAGAGGACTTATAGAAGGGGCAGAGGTGTTCCGGAGTTAGACACCCAGTGAAGGGGGTGGGGGAGAGGGCAGCAAGCCAGGATTGATGAGATTAAAACTGGGAGCCTTCAATTTAGATGTTCTTAAATCTTTGCCATAGAGGCTCAGCCTGAGCGCTGCGATGTTAACGCACAGCCAGGAGAAAACGAGTCCTAGGAAACCAGGGCAAATATGTTAGAAGAAACCACCTGGCTTCTGTCTTCCACCCAGGGAGCTGCTCCTCCCAGGCATGGACAGCAGCGTGCAGAGCTAAGGACCAGCACAGATCTGGCACTAGTCTTGAGAAGGAAAGGAGATGATACTAACATTCCCCGAGGAGGGGAGGTCCACAGAGCATTTTGACATCCTACACAGGGCGCAGGTGGGTGCAGTCCCTCGGGCTGTGGGTGCTGCAGCCAGGGCACAGAGGCCAGTATTCTCCAAAGGGAGAACCACCCCTGGAGCCTAGAAGAGATCCCGCCTGGCCGATAGGATTGCACGGCGTTGTGCTGGGCCTGGGAAACAACATCTCAGCGTCCGCCCTCATGAAGCTCAGGGCCTCGCAAAAGAGACCGATGTTAATCAAACTGTCAACGAAATGTGAAACTGCTTCAAAGGCAGGAGCAAAATGGGGGTGTGAGCTTTCACTGGGGTCAGGGAGGAGTTGGGCTGTGAAGGAGGCGCAGGGGTTTCCTAGGTGAGAGGAGAGTCAGGACACGCAGGGAGGAGAGGCCACGTGCGGGGACCTGAAGGTACAGACACCCCCCCCCCCATAGCAGGAGGGAGGTTTGGGAGTAAAAAATACTGTTTCATAGACTAGACAGATAATTATCTGGCAATTATCTAAAAATGATTAGTGACTATGCCACAAACTGCCTTTTCTGTATTGAAGATATCATCTCATTCTGAATTTCTTACATACCTAGCAAAATCTTAACAAGTTACTGCTGCCGTTGCTGCACTCGTAATAACAGCGTTACTCTTAGTACTGATATTCCACATCGGCTACCAGCATTATGAGCCTACCCTTCACATGCTTGATCTCATGTGACTGGGACAACAATCCTATTGGACAGGAAAGCTGAGGAGGAATCTGCCTGAGATCACGCAGCCTGGGTGTGGCAGAGGCCAGGTCTGAACCCTGGCCCATCTGGTTCAAGGCCATGCACATAAACCAGAGCAACAGGGCTTGGGGAGTCAGCAGAAGGAGGTGAACGTACCCAGGGGCTGCCACCTTTGTCCCTACGGTCAGTCCTGAGACCTGGCAACTCAGAGAGCCTCCTATGACATCACTGCCTTACCTGTAACATTGGAATAATGACATCTGCCTACCCACCTCCTTGGGTTGTTGTGAGGTTCAAACAAGTATAGGTGAGCCTGGCAAGTTTAAAGCACCCCATGAACAAGAGACATTATCTGGCAAAACAAACCCTGATATTAACTTCAAATAGGCAAGGTGAGTGATACCCTCCCAAGACCATAAACATAATTGAAGAGAAGAGAGACGGAAAGAAAATCAAAGCCACTCTCCCTCACCTTGACCTTTGGGTATAAAAACGAGAGCTCACAGCAATTCCCTGAAGCCTACCACATCCCAAGCACAGTCTGCAGTCAAGAACCGACCTCACCCAGAGATGAGTCTAGCCTTTGCCTTGCCCTTGGCTCCAGGTGATCCCCAAGCCCTTGGACTGTCCTTCCTGATAAGAGTGTCTATTTAGCTTGGGGCCTCGGCTCACATGGACAGGCTAACAATGTGATGTATGGTGAGGGCTCTGGGCCATGTGGTATCAGTTTGACCTCCAGAGGAGTTGGGAGACTGAGGTTGGCCACTCAGACAGTCAACCATGACCAATCCCCATTGAAAACTCTGGACACCAAGGCTCAGGTGAGCTTCTCCTGAGTGATACTCCATGTGTACTGTCACCCACTGTTGCCAGGAAAAGTGAGCACTTTCCCTGATTCCACTGGGAGGGGACGATCTGAAGCTCCATGCGTGGAACTCTCTTGAACTCTGCCCTGTGTACTCTTCCCTTGGCTTAATTTAATCTTATGCTTTGAAAGTAACTGTGATTATAACAGCTTCCAGTAAGGTCTGTGAGTCTTTCTAACAAATTATCTCATGAGTGTGGTCTTGGGAACCATGGAATTTGCAACTGGTGTCAGAAGTGAGGGTGGTCTTGGGGACCCCCAACTTTGTAGTCCATCTGTATTGTCATTTAATCCCCACATAAGCCCAGGAAAGTAGGTGTTGCTGTTCCTACTGCAGAGACAAGGAAACTGAGTAGCTTAGAGCGTCCATCACTTGACCATGATCCCCTGTCCAGTGGGCGGGGACTTAGGCTTAATCACCAAGCTGCAGCATCAGTGACACTCACCTGGGCACACAGTGCTCCTGCCGCCATCTGTTAGACCACATCTCAGGCCACCCTGAGAGCTGCTGTGGATGAGTGAATAGAGGACCTCGCTCAATGCTGTGCTTTAAACAGCAACCCGTGCCACGGGAGGGTGAGGGAGAGCTCAGAGAGTGCCTTAGTAGGACAAAAATACTACGCTGTACAGATGCTGCGTGGTGTTTTGACCTCACCATTCCATTCCACTCTGAGACAGGCCACCTAGGACAGAGACACTGCGGCAGCCCTGAAACCCAAACCTCAGCCCTTTCATGGTCAGAGTCACAGCAGCCCTTAGCAGCAGCAGTCTGGACAGCAGTGATGCAATGCCTCCCAGCACAGGACATTCCACCAAGAGGCCGGCTGAGGGACTGCGTCAGGCGAGCGGTGAGGAGGGTGTGCAGAGAGAGGGCTCAGGCCGGAGGGGGCAGATGGGCTGGCCAATGGCACATCTGCTCCCAGGCAGGGATGGCGTCAGCCACAGCACCACTGCCTGCCAAAATGGGGAGGGGCAGGAAGGAGGCTGCACACGCAGCAGATTCCCCCCCTTCCCCCCCCAACCCAGCATGGAGACCAAGCTGTGCCTGTCAATCCTGCCTCCTCTATCTCAGGAAACCTGGTGTGGGCAGTGCCCTCGGCCTCCTACACACATGCCACCCCAGCGATGTGCCATAAAAGTAGTTTTACAAAAGCATCCCCCAAACGGCTCTGTTGGCTCTGCAGACCCCAAAATACACAGCCAAGCAAGATGTCATACCTAAAATCCAGACTTAAGTGCTGTGTGTGTGTGTGTGTGTGTGTGTGTGTGTATCGGAGGTGCCAAAAATATGTATACAAGTGGACACTTTGGTCAACGTTGCTTAAGCAGTAGTTCGCCATAGTCAGAAGTGTATGGACACTGATGGTAACCACTTTGAGCACCTCTTGTAATTGCAGAAGTCAAACGTGATTTGTATTCATCTTTTGTTATCGGTATATATTGAGTATTACAATTTTAATACAGTTTTCCTTTCTTAAAATGTGTATATATTTTTTGGCACCATGCTTGTGTGTGTGTGTGTGTGTGTGTGTGTGTGTGTGTGTGTGTGTAAAGTCTGCTCCTATGCCACTGTTTTCTATTTATTTTATACATGTACACAAGAAAAGAAGAAAAATCTGGTCAATCAGGTTACCTTGCTTTGCTTTATCCTTCGGGTTCAAGAATCTAAAAAATACCTAGTCCTAAGGGACATAAAGCAAATAATTTGTTTTTATGGGGAAAGGTTTTTAACAGAAATAACTGAGAAACAGTATCCTCAATAATAGTAATGTGAATTACCATCTGGAGTTTTAAAAATACCCTTCAGGGAATAAACTCTGAAACAGGTGTTATTAACCTACAACCCTGCAGGAGTCCCTGGATGGGTTTCAGGATGTCCATAAAAACCATGAAATTGAAACTGTTTGCAAAATCATTCGGGTGTGCACTCCAGAGTAATTTTTCTGAGGTGGAAGTCCAAAGCTTTCATCAGCTCTTTAAAGGGATCTCTGACCCCAAAATGTTAGTTACTGGCACATTCGGAGCTGGCACATGCTCGGTCTCATCTCCACTCAAGACATCCTTGTGAATTAAGCAAGAGAAGAATGATTATCGCGCTGGGCAGAAGGGAAAGGGCAGTGACTGTCCCAGTTCACGGGGCGTTCCTCTCACTTAGCCGTTCGGTAACGGTGTATCACAGAGCCTCTCGCAGTAATGTGGTGGTCCACGGGTGTTGCTCCAACCCGAAGACTTAAACTTCTTGAGGACGGAGACTGGGTCTCATTCCCCGAACACCCAGCACGCGCTAGGTGTTGCAATCAGGGTCCAAGAGGTCAAGTTCCAGGGGCAGCAGGTGCCAGGCATCACCATAGGAAACTGGGCACACACAGAGTAGGTGCTTCATAAATGCTTTTAGGTGATAGCGATGAGCTTGTCTTCCTTGCCCACTGTTCTCGCTCCTCAGATGATTCACACGCAGCAAAAATATCTACTTTGGCTCCAGAGAAAGAATGTACCCTCTGTGCGTACCCTGCCGAAATGCCAGCCTGCCAGGAGGACAACAATATGACCCTGCACACCGGTGGCTGCAAGGGTGTCACTGGGCATCACAAGTTACAAGGCAGCTGTTCGGGAGTAGCCCAAGATTGAAGGAAGAACGCTGGGCCAGCTGAAAACATGACCCCTTCTCTCCACTCACAACTCTCAAGTGAGTCAATGCCCCCCCTCCCCCGCGTCCCAGAAACAGAACTGAGGGAATCCTGCTTCAGCAGTCTTGCAGAACAACAGGAAAAAAAAAAAAAAGGAGGAGGCCCCACAGGGCGGTGTTCGACTCCATCCTTCACAAAGAAGCGGCAATCGGCTGTAAAGCCACGTCAGCACCCAGCTCCCAGCTTTGAGCAATTTCGCCTTGAGCAGCTGGCAACCTGTGGGGACAGGTGTTGTACACACAGGAGTCGGGAATGATGAACTAATGCAGGTGCGGTTTCTTTGGGGGGGCGTGAACTGCTCTGGAAGGAGGCAGGGGTGGTGAACGTACAGCTCTATGAATGTACAAAAAAAACACCGAATTGTACACTTTAAAAGGGTGAACTTTAGAGCAGGTGGCATATCTCCCAACAAAGCTGTTACCAACCACTGAATACCCACCTCCTCTCTCACCGGGTCACTGGGAGGATACGGGAGCCAGCGGCTGCCTAGCCCCTTGTACCTGCCGGTACTTTGCCCCTTGTACCTACAGCTACTTTGCCGACGTTACTTACAGTAGGATTAGTCCCATCACCCTGTGCTCCAGGGTTCCCTGGGACGCAAAGGGAAGGATACAAACTGATCATAGTGATTGACTCTGGGGCAGGAGCTGAGATTGGCGGTGGGGAAAAAAAAAAAAGACCTTAGCTTTACATGTAATTTTTTTTTTTAAGATTTTATTGGGGAATTGGGGGAAGGGGAACAGCATTGGGGAATCGAGGAAGGGGAACAGACAGGTAGACAAATTGCTGTTTTGTTCTTCAGTCTAGTTGTGGAGGACGTCGCTTCACTGGCCCATGTTGGTGTGATCATTGCGCTCTTCCCGGGTGAGGCAGTCGGTAGCCGGTCATTGGTCGGCCGCTCACAGCAGCTCCCAGTAGCTCACACCAGCTGCCAGCCACTCACGTAGCTCAGGGCAGCCCACTGCAGCCCCGCTGCAGCCTATGCGGTCACCGGCGACTCACAGCAGCCCAGCTCCAGGTTGAGCTGTTGTTCATCATCTTAGCTGTAGAGGGCGAGCGTCACTGGCCCTCAATGTGGGATCCGAACCGAGGCCCTGCTGCTCTGAGCTGGCGTCCCAAGCGAGCTCTTAACCAGCTGAGCCACTCGGCCAGGCCCTTTATATGTAATGTTTTAATATTTTGAAACAGAATGTATTGTGTGATTAAAATTTAATTATTCAAATGCCTGCTCGTACGCTTGAAATACATCTTTCTAGTCATCATTTCAAATCCTCTGGCCTAACAACCACAATTAAATATCGATAGTAGCTAAGAGCCAGGAAATCACTGCCATCAAAAGAAAGTCACTGGTAATACAATTAACTTCGTTGTCAAACTACAGGTCCCCACCCCCCAAAAAAAAATACAAAACAAAAGTTAACCAAAGGCAGAGAGAAAGGGTAACAGCCAGAGGTAGGGCAAAGGGGGGCACCCAGCAGGGGAGCCCCCCTCCCCAACGAAGAAGAGACAGAACTGCCCCTGCCATACGCCTCCTTCCCAGGTCTGAGTCTCGGGGTGCACTTCCCCCTGAGACTGTGAGACTACTCTGTGCCCAGCCTCATGCACTCGGGCTGCAGGTGAAGTGGGGAGGGGAACTCTCTGCAATCAATTGCCTTAATCTGTTTATCACACCTATTTTTAGGCCTCCGTTTTATAGCTTGTGAAGCGAGCAGGTGCAGGGAGATCCAAACGCCCGGCTACGTTAAGATGTTTCGCGAGAAGGAGGAAGACGCTTGCACAAGCAAAACCAGAGTGGAAGCCACAGGCTGCTTTTGAAGATGATACCAATTAGGGAGGCTGCCGAAGATCTTGCTGATTTGCCCTTTGGTCAAGTGAAAAGGCATGGTCTGTGCAGCCGTGAATTACTGCTGGGAGGACTCTGCCTGGGCGGACCCAAACGTGGACGTGGACACACACAAGCCTCTCCTGTCCTGGCAGAGTTTGCTGGAGCCCACGGGAAACGGCGTTCACAGGAGCAAGCGCTCTCACTGCCCACCCCAAGCTGATCAGGAGAAGGCAGCCACGGCTCTAACAGCAGGCTCGGCCCTCATCAGAAAGAGTCCAGGTTGGACATTTCTCCGTTCACTCAGCAAACAGATGAGGCACCTGTACATGCCGGGCATGGTTCTGGGTGCAGGAGATTTGTTCAGCGGGAAATAAAACAATTCCCTTCTCAGGGAAATGATATTCCAGTACAAGAAGACCGAAAGATGTATAATGTGTCAGGCAATGGTAAGTGCTCAGAGGAAAACTAAAAAAGGAAAAAGAGGCAGAGAGTGATGGGGAGGCTGCCGCGTGACACAAGGGCCACGGAAGCCTCCGGACAAGGTGGCAATTGAGCAGGTACCTGCACGAGCAAAGGCATGAACCCTACAGGCATCTGGAAGGAAAAGGCTCTGGACAGCAAGAGCAAAGGCCCTGGGACGCCTGAGGAGAAGCAAGATACCCAAGGGCACAGTGTCAGGGAGAGGACAGCAATGAAAGAAGGTGTGAAGGTAAAGGCCACAGAGGGCCGTACAGGCAAGACCTCTGGGTTCATTTCTGAGTAATGTGGGAAGGGTCGGGGGGCAAGGGGAGGGGTCAAGCAAAAGAGAGAAATCACTGGACGTGCATTTACAAGGTCACTCTGGCTGCTGTGGGAGAGGTGGGAAGAATGGGACTGTGTCTGGGTGAAAGGCCACGGTGGCCTGGTCCTGGTAAGGGCAGAGGAGGTGGTGAGAAGGAGGAGAGTGTGACTGTGTTGTCAGGTCAAGCTGGTAGGATCTGCTGACAGAGTGGCTGCAGGGAGAGAGAAAGAGGGGAGTCCAGGGTGGCTCTAAGGCTTTGGGTCTGAGTACATGACAAGCGTGAAGGATGTGCTGCAAGCTGTGGACTCAGCAGTGGATACGAGAGAGTTTCACTTTTCCAGAAAAGTGACGGTGCTGTGAGGTCCAGGGCACTCCCATCTGCTGGTGGCAGCGTGAACACAGGGTCCCCCAACATTGTGCCCAAACTCCTTGGCGTCAAAGAAACAGCCCTGATGACTCCACTAGGAACAAAATAGGCTCGTCCATGCAGTGATTGGAAAGGTGGGCTCCAGAGAAAGGCAGAACCCTTCCACACATAGTCCCATTAAATACTCAGGGGGTACATATTCTCTTCATTTACAGGTGAAGAAACTAAGATAAAGATGACAGTGCTGGATGAAGTATCTAACTTGGAAAAAAAATACACATAGGAGGAGCTCTAATAATCTGGGATGGGAAAGGCCTTTCCAGACAACACACACAACTCAGAAGCCATAAAGAAAAAGACAGACAAATGTGGTTCATAACAATGTAAAATGTCTGCCTGACCAAAGATGAGCAAAGACAAAACCTAAAACTATGCACACACGCCCAAGAGACAAAAACAAAAGCAAACCCAATCACAAACAAGACTACACACAACACCTAGGAGAAAACTGCTTACAATACCTACAGCATGGGGTTGAGATCTATAATGCACAAAGAACTTTTCAAATCAATAAAAGACAAACAACCTTTACTTTTCACGTTTTTAAAAAGTAAAAACTATGAGTGTCAACTAACACACAGAGCAATTCGAGACCCCTGGGAAGACGAGACCACACCAGCAATTCGAGACCACACCAGCTTTCAGAGACACGCACAGGAGCGAGGACCTCATGCTTTTCACTTTGGGGATTAGAAAAATTGAAGAGCACTCACCTTTGGTGTCGGTGAGAGGGTGGGAAACGCTCTACTCTGCGGGGGGGAGTGTCAGTCCGGCCTCCTTGGAACATGATTTGGCAGAATCTATGAAAATGTTTCGTGTGTATGTCCCATGACTCAGTCATTCTATTAGCAGCTTCCACCTACAGATATATCTCCACACGTAAGCAAGAAAACACAGCAAGCTTAGTCACTGCAGCAGCGTTATAACAGAAAAAGACATGACAATAACAACTCAATGTCCATCCACACAAGGTTGTTTACACAAATTATTCACGCTGTCATATTTTACAAAGTCTTTAATAAGAATGAACTTGAACTATATGGACTAGCATCAAAGACCTCAAAACCACTGATAAAAAGTTATAGAACAATACATGCACATAATATATTATTCTGTGTTAAAAAACAAATTATAGGGGCAGCCGGTTAGCTCACTTGGTTAGAATGCAGTGATAACACCAAGGTTGCCAGTTTGATCCACACATGGGCCACTGAGCTGCGCCCTCCACAACTAGACTGAAACAACTACTTGACTTGGAGCTGATGGGTCCTGGAAAACCACACTGTTCCCTACTAATTAAAAAAAAAATTATAAATGTATATACATATATAAATATATATATGGCTGGAAATGCAAAGCAAAAGGGCTGGAAGTATATACCCCAAGCTGTTCAAGGCAGTTAGACTTTTGGAGAGAAGATTCAAATTGGGCAGGGGTGAAGAAGAATGGAGCCCTCCACTTATTACTCAGTACTTCCAAGGAAACACTAAGGTGTTTGATGTTTATAATTATGAATGTGTATATTGCTTATAAAATTGAAAATGTTTTAAAAATTAGAGGATGTTTGTGATACTTTGTATGCAAACTCTTTTAATCACACGTGACAGACACCTAAACCAAAGTCACTGAAACCAGTATAGGTGGCTCCTGTGCTTGGGAAGCCAGGGTGGCACTGGCCCCAGGCCCCGCTGCACGCAGGGGCTGAAACAACATGGCTGAGCCTGTCTCCTACCCCACCTCCCACTCTGCTTGTCTCAGCTTCTTTTCAGTCTCAAAAGATATCACCACACGGCAGAAGAGGGCTGCCTGAAGCCCCGGACACATATCCTCTCTGCGAGCAGCCCTATTGCAAAGGAACCGTTTCTCTTCATTTGTTTTAGTCCCAGGGGAAATGCCAATTAGGGTTACTTGACAAGGGTGCTTCTCCTTCACTCAGTGAGTGGGGCCAGGGCCATGGAGTACTTTGGGTCACCCGCCCACTCCAGCTAATCGAGGAAGACCCCGTTCCTGATTCCATGATCGACAGCCCCACTAGGTCCATGTGGAATGGGTAAGGAGTATCCCCAAAGGAGCCCAAACCAGAGGAAGAGGAACGTGAAAGTGTGACAGGCAAACCAAGCAGCAGACAACACAATCCACGACAGACCAGAAATGAGCAAGACCTGAAGTTACTGCCCCATGTCACACAGCTAGTCAATGGCCAGGGGACGCTGATCTCAGTAGGCCCTGTGTATCTGTGAAGTGGGTACTGGGGGCCTGTCATCCAAAAACTCAGGTAAACCCAGCACATTCCTTCAAGTTCCCCCCAGACTATCACCCTTGGAACCAATGAAATTTGCACTGATAGAATTTTGCAAGAGGGACGGAGCTGAAGGGCAAAATGGGGCAGTAGAAAGTTTGTGAGATATGAAAGAGAAAGACAAGATGGGGCCCGACAGTACTTCCAAAGAATAGGAAAATATGAGGGTGTCGTGACCTAAACATGAAGACTGTTCCTGTAGGCCCTTCACCAACTTCATCATCTATTAAACACCTTGTTTTGCATTGTAGTAGGAGCTATGTAGAGAATGGGGCAGGCATCTCACAGCTCTGTCCTCACAAGTCTACAATTATCGATGGACACAGGAGACTGTCACAGGATATGCACACAAGAAAAAACATGGCATCAGTACAGCCACCCAACTTTTTTTTTTAATATTTACTTAGCTTTTAATTTACAGCTCTATAAGGGGAGAAATACATTGGAAAAAATACAGTTATTTTTTCATTCTGAAAGATACTGCTTTGCCACGAGAAATAACAAGATAGACACACACACACCCCCAAAAGTAGTCTTTTTGAAGGTAAGAAATACCAAATTTAACAGACTATTTAGAAATGATAGGGAGCTAGGAAGAAAAGGTGAAAACACATGAGAAGTAATTTTATTTTTGTTTAACCTTAAGTTTGTCAACTGTTTCTTTTCTTGAACAAAATTGATCATTTGATACCCAGCTGCACTCATATTGGAAACTTAGTGAAAATTACTTAGTGATTCCATTTTTAAGTTATAAGTATATGAAGATGTTTTAAATATAAGTCTATCTGTATGCCTGATCACTTTAGAAACTTCTAATATCCTCTCTTTTATAAAAATTTTCTATCCTGATGTAGTTTGGTTAATCAAGAAAACTGGCTAAGTGCCACAAAGCTATGAGACAAAAAAAGTTTTTCCAACTACCACTATAAATAAGAAATATTTCAAATACCAATTTCCTCAATGAACTGTACAGTGAACTCTTAATTTAATAGTTTTCACTGTTACTACTTCACTTTAAACAATTGCCCATATAAGCAATAATAATAATAATAATGTACCTTTTCTGGGATTTTTAGAATGAAAAACGCTAAATGATGGGTTGAAGATACTAAAACTATTTCAGGCTTCAAACATGGCCTCTGTATTGAAATCTACAGGAAATTTTTCCAATTAACTTCCAAATCTTCCCATAAAATCTGTTTAAAAAATATGTCACCTTTGTAATAACTTGAATGAATGCTTTACAAACCAAAAACTAATTCATAAGTTCCTATTACATAATCATCAATTTTAACAAGTCTCCTAAATATGTTCTATATCAATTTTCTTGATTATAAGATGTCAATAATATGGAAAGATTTTTGATATAACAGAACATTTAATTACATTATTTTCTTGTTAACACACGTCATTTAATCATGATTATATTGGCCATTTCCACTGGTTGGCAGGAGGCTCTTCCACTAAAGGCTCCCATGGTTTCCACTGAATCATTTTTCTTGCCAGACTTAGTTCATTTTCAGCCTGAAGAATCACCTCTTCTATGTGGCCACCCTGAAGTTGGTCTTCTAATCTTTAAACATCTGATTCCACTTTCACCATATCCAGCTTGTCATTTGTAATCTGTTCTGTATACTTTCTGCATGCTGCATTTTTAGGGATTTGCTCAAGAACATCAAGAATCTTTGTGTACAATATTCTTAGCCTCTCATGTGGACTGTCACACACAGCTAATCCCACAAGGCCAGTGGTCTTCTTCAGCACGCCCGCCATGACAGCCCAACTTTTCTTTATGCAGAATCCAAACACATAAGGAAAACAACTCAGTCAATAGATGCTTAAAAATATAATTACAGGAAGGGTAACAGGCACAGTCGTAAATTCAAATTTTCCACATTGTTTATTCCTTTTACTCCACACTCCAGCCATTTATTCAACAAATATTTGGCTACTCAAACGCCCACTGCCTTCTGAAACCCAGACCACTCTTGGGCTCTCATTCTAAATGAGGACATAATCTACATCTGGTGGTATTGAATCAATCAGATTACCCCAATCCCAAACCATACCCTTTCAATGGTGGTTGAATATATCAAGGTAAACAATGCATTTTTTAATTATGTTGGCTGTAGCATAATTAAGATTGTCTTCACCCAGGCGCATAGAGCAAGAGAAGCCAGGCCCTGCGGTGCTCCAGCATGGGGTGGCAGCAGCAGTCCTTGCTCTTTTTTTTTTTTTTAATTTATTAGATGATGATGGTTAGTAAAATTACATAGGTTTCAAGTGTACAATTCTGTAATACATCATCTATATATCACATTGTGTACTTGCCACCCAGAGTCAGTTCTCCTTCCATCACCATATATTTGACCCCATTTGCCCTCTTCTACCACCCCCTCCCGCCTTACCGGCAGTGTTAGCTCTTCTTCATGGAAGGAAACGAACCTTGCCTCGGATCAAGGGATCTGGGACCTGCTCAGAAGGTGGTTGCCATCCCTAACCATCCACCTCTCCATTATTAGGAAAGGGGAAAGACAGACACTTCCACACAGAGGATGCCGAAACTACTTAGTACTAGTCTTTCTGAAGCTGGGCAACCAGCAATACGTACTCCATTCTTCATCACTTACATCCTATACCTTTTACAAATAAAGAACGTGAGACTTCCCGAGACAATTTTGCTTCAAGTCAATGGGAGAACTAAGCACATAGTGAAAAGCTTGTGTACAGACTTCCAGTACTCTCCCTTACCCAGGCCTTTTCCTCAGGCACACAGGAGAATTACACTTCTGGGCCCTCTTGTGTAATAGTTAGGTGGGCCCCTGTGATTAGATCTGGCCAAAGGGCTATGAGGAGCCATGATGCCATCTCCAGGCTGAAGTCCTTAAGTGCTGGTGTGAGACCCTTCAGGGCTCTTTTTTCCTTGTTTCGGTGACCAAAGCCACATGCTCTAGTCAGTGCAGCTATAAGATGGTGGAACCTCTGTCCACCTGGGTCCCTGAGGGACTCGTAGGAGCAGCCCCTCCAACGTTTGAACCGCCAATCTGTGTAAGACACGTGAATGAGTGAGAAATAAATTTTCATTGCCTTGTCTATTATGACAATAAAAAAGCTCTGAGTCTAGCAGAAGGCTAAGACATGTACAGAAATAAGTGAAATACGACAAAGGCAGTCTGACATTGGCCTGGCCTGTCAAAAGTACTCCACCGACATCTGGTGAAGGAGTGAACGAATGACTGACATAGAAGTGGAGTGGATAGTATGATGATGGAGGCTCAGACTAGGAAACGCTTCCATTGGGAGTTCATCATTAAAGGGTGACGGAGCAGAAGACATATGAATATTAACAACATAAATACTGAAAAAAAATCTGATAAGTAACTGAAACTTTCTTCAAGTTCATCTGGGAAAGTACCTACAACAAGGGTAACCCCTTTTCTGTGAGTCACCGCTCCACTGGGAATCTGAAGCCCAGGTGACGACTCAAGCCAGCTGGAACCTCCACCCTGAGCTACTAGAAAATGATTATTCTCCCTCCTCACTGAGAAGTATGTTGAAGATGGACCATGTGGCCCCTCCTCTAGAATTCCATGGGACTCCCCAGCCTGGCACTCTGTGTGCTGTCCCCACTGGTGGCTCACCTTGGCCACAGGCCAACCAAAGCTCCAAGTGGCTATCCGGGTGCATCAGCTCTGTCAGTGGCCAGCAACTGCTCTCATCAGCAGGTCATTCAACAAACCTGGTGGCAAAAGTTCCTCAAGTAATGAGATCTTCCAGGGGTTCCTCGGGTTGGCAGCTCTTGTAGTCCTCAGTGTCTTCCCCTCCGGCAGCTCCTGGGCGCCCGGATGGCCAGGTGGCTAACTCAGCATGCCCAGAAGCCCTGCAAAGCACCACTTCAGAGAGACCGTACTAAGCTAGCCCTCTCTGTTGCAACAATGGTACTGGCGACATCTGCCAACAAACTTCTCCTTTACAAAAACCCTCTCATTGCCCTCTAAGGACTGCAGACATGGTTACATTTCTAGCTGCCTGGCATGGGCAAGACCCAGGGTCACGAGCCTCATGAATCAGAGGGGTCTCCTACTGTCCTTCAATCCTAAGTGTGCCAAGGCCCAAGTGTCTACACAGTGGACTTGGCAGCGTCTCAGACTCCCTTCCCACACCCCATCTGCAGGGTCGGGAGCACCTCCGGACTCTAACCTCCGGCACAGGCCTGCCTCACCCAGGTCCTCACAGCCGGTGGGGAAGCTTCAGCCTCACTTGGGCTTCCATATATTCCTGGGGTTACGATCCAGCGGGACAGGCGTCTTCTCAGAATTAATGCATCTCAATGTCATCAGTAGTCACAAGGAAGTGTTTCTTACTGCTACCAACCATCCTAACGAGACAGCCCTCAGTGAGCTAGAAAATGCACTGCCACAGGAGTACGGAACCCTGGATTCTGGCTCCAGACTTGCCACTCAGGTAGCCGGGAAACCGGAAAAAGGAGCCTCCTCCCTGAGTCTCGGCTCCTCCACCTGTAAACTGGCGTTAGATCTGCCCTAACTTTAGGGGATAGTTGTGAAGCTGACATTACTCTTTCAAACCACTCTACAAAGCTGAGCAGTAGCAGTTTAGTTACTCTTTAATTTGCAATACATGCATATATTTAATTTATTTTTATTAAATGTATTTATTAAATGTATTTATTAAATTTATTAAATTTAAGAAATCCCTATTGAGATCATACATGCTCAGACTGCAGTACTAAATTATTAAACAGCTACCCCTTTAGGATACAAAGTGTCACAGGGACAAGGAGAGGTTTGAGGCCTGGTCCGTTCCTGAGTGACTTACCCTTGCCAGGGTTATAATAAAATTTAATCTTGCTGCACCAAAATTGAGAGTGGAGAGGACTCAGGATATCATCCAAGCCATGTCCCTCACTGAACAGACAGGGAAACTGAAGCCCAGAAAGGTTAATAACCAACAACAGCTATGGTGCTAGCTAATACTTACGGTGTGTTACTCTGTGCTGGAGACCAAGTGTCCAGACTCCTTGGACGGGACTATTTCTATGGGCAAATATAGAAATCCACTTCTTTGCATCTGTTCTGTTAGTCTAGCCTCTATAGCAACTGCTTATTTTTTATGATTCTCACACTGAGAGTCCTGAAGAGCAAAGAGAAAAGAAGAGCAAGAATTGAGACAGTGGGAAGAACAAAAGAACACTATAGGAGGCAGAGAGGAGACACGCAAAATATGGAAGCCAAAGTGAGGGAGCCCTAAAACGACTGACAACCATTGAAGTTACCCTAGAGAGGGCAGAACAGATATATGTGCTATATAGGTAGATGTGCTGGGGAAGTACAGAAAAGACAAAAGACTGTTTCTGTCCAACAGAAACATATATTTGAGTCCAGGTGAAAAAAGTATATCCTGTGACATAACAGAAGGGTAATTATTGAGGTCTCTAGAACAGCTTTTATTACCCTCAATCAATAAAGACTGAAAATTCTAGAAAGTGTTGTCATGACATGCTTGGACTATTATAGTAGCTACTAAATTGCAGTAGCCTTTCGTTTAAAAGAACCATCTCTGTTCATGGTTACTACTATTATCACAACACACACACACACACACACACACACACACACACACACACTCACGTCCTCATCTGTGGTCTTTGGACCTTTGGGTTCAGGGACACTGATAAGAGCCTCCCTCCCAAGTCACTCCTTGGAAAACCTGGGTGCCCCTTCCAGGGGTGGCATCTCAAGACAACCTTTCTAGGTGGGTGCTTTTTTGTTTCCCAAGCAATGACAGTCCCAGCAGCCTGTGGCCCCAGTGTCACCTGTCCTCCTCCACATTCTAGGATCTGAGGTTCACACAGAACCTGTCCTCCAGGTTTGGGTTCTGCCCC
Source organism: Hipposideros armiger (assembly GCF_001890085.2). Classification (NCBI taxonomy): domain Eukaryota; kingdom Metazoa; phylum Chordata; class Mammalia; order Chiroptera; family Hipposideridae; genus Hipposideros; species Hipposideros armiger. The sequence goes on along the minus strand of NW_017731455.1, from coordinate 976,636 downwards.
CCACTTCTCCTGTGCCAGGAGTCCAGAGCAGGTGGCAGATCCTGACCAAGTGGATGTCCAACTGGGAGCCTAGCCAGTGGGGTGCCCAGTCTCCACAGCAGGCTTTGGGGAAAGGAAGCCCCACTCATTCACCCCCAAAGGGGGGGAGAGAAGGATGGGCCGGCCTCTCTTCAAGAAACTGCACTGTCCCAAATGTGAGCATCTCCCTCCCTCCTCAGTCCTCTCCCTCCTGGGGAGGAGGGCTAAGATGGGGCTGGGCGGGTTGGCTGGGAAGCAGAGAACTTATGGTGAAAAAGCATCCATCTCAGGAGACCCAACAAGGCAGCCCCAATATTCAGCTGTTCTCCAAATGTAGAACTGGAGGCACCAGAAAATGGCGGATAACAGTATTTATCTCGTAGGGTTTTAGTGAAGATGAAATGGGAGAAAGTGTGGGAAGCACTTAGGTCAGCGTTGAGCAGGCAGCATGTGCCACGGAAGTGTTGGCATTACAGTCATCATCATTTGGATGGAGTCTTGCTTACATTTCCAGATTATTGGGGAACATCCTGCTCAGCACGACCACCAACCTGTTGTGCTAAGCCTCAAACACAAAGAATGTTCAGTATGGTCATAGTCTAGCCACTGGAATCTGTTTTCACTGGTCAGCACAAATGTAGTAAGAGATTGGTCGAATTCCGTGGTTTTCCCACTTCCTGCTCTTTAACAATGAACTCTTTCTTCATATGGAATACCAGGTGAAGGCTAAATAAAATGTAATACTGATGTGATTGAAACAGGTCTGGGAGATGTGGGGTGGGGTCCTAGAGCGGGCCCCCCCTCACCCTACCCCTCCCCTTTGCAGCAGCACCTGGGGATCCAAGGGACACAAGTTAAAAAGCAAAATGGGGGTGACTGGTTAGCTCAGTTGGTCAGAGTGTGGTGCTGCTAACACCAAGGCTGCCAGTTTGATCCCCGCACGGGCCACTGTGAGCTGCGCACTCCCTAAAAGAGTCAACTATGCCATTGTAGCATGAAAGCAATGTGTAACCAATGACCATGGCTGTTCCCAATAAAATTTTTAAAAAAAAAGGCAAACTGGCTGAATGGATCAAACAGTACATTCTCTTAATCTCAAATGGGTTTTGACTTTGTTCTACTTTGGGCCTTATAATTTTTGAAATTAGAATTTATCTTTAAAATTATGTTTAGGATTTGCCAAGGCCTTTGGTTAAAGCATTTCTGCCCACAGATGGAAAAATAAGAGGTGGCCCTCACCCCCACCCCATCAACGCCAGGGCAGAAATTTCCATGAGCAGAGGGACTGAGGGAAGCTGGCTAGAGTGGGGCTTTCCCAGTTCCTCCAGCAGGTTTGCCCTCTGGGAGGCAGGCATCCAGCAGAATGCCAGGATCACCCCCTGGTTCTTTTACTTTTGACCAGGGCATTTAAATCCTGGCCATTTCACAAGCAGCAGGAAAGCTTTAGTGGTGCCACCATGCACAGCGGGGGTGAGATGTCAACAAGGGTTTAGAGGCCAAAGCTATTTATCTTACACTGAACTTGACCCCACATCAGAAGAAAGACAGCCCTGTCCTGATTCAAAGGCAAACTGCAGCTTTGGCCAAAAGCAACACATTTCTGATGTGCTTAGTGGAGAGCCAGAGGAGCATTTAAAACAGGAAAAACAAAGAAACACGACAATGGATAGCCAAGGACTTACAATGACATCAGATCCCATCAGTGTCTCTGTAAAATTGAATGCCAGGCCCGGATTACCCCCAAGTTTACAAACACCTACTGAATGTTTTTGCCACAAATAGTACTACCCACTCTCTGCCATGTTCACTCCCGGCTATTTCTCGATCTGTGCTAACATTTCTGTGACTGCCCTGCAGGAATAGAAACGCCAGAGCCCCAACTCCGCAAGCTTCCTACCAGAGCCAAAAGAAGCTACTCCTTTTTTTAAAGTGATGACAAATGGAGAAGAGTTTTCTTTAAAAAATTTTGTTTATTGTTTCTTTTTTCTCCCCAATGACAAAAATAATTCCTACTGGTTGCAGAAACTCAAGTTCAGAGCTATTAAGACTGAAAAAGTTAAAAAATCTTCTGAAACTCAGCCTTCGGCAATAGTCGCTATGGATAATTTAAGAAACAAGAGTTTCATTTCACTTATTCTCTAGCAAAAAAAAAACAAAAACAAAAAAAACCAATGGAACCTGCATATTGAAATAGATACCAGTAAAGAAACGGGATATTAGTTTTATAGCGTATGCAACAAAATTAAAATGCTCAAAAACAGCGCTTTACCCATACAGTACTTACAACTTTGAAATTAGTTGAAAAGAAATGTATCTAAATAAAAGGTCACTAGGATGGTCCTCACAAATTCATATTCAGCAAAGAAAAGAAAGCTGATTAATGTCTAGTTAGTTAGTCTGGAAATTCAAAAGCTGAAAACTCATTTAAACTGAATGACCAAGTAGCCAATACATACCATAGGACCAGCTACTTAACTGCGGAGCTCAGTGCAAAATGAAAACGTGAAGCCCTTTGTTCAAAAAGTGTTAAGAATTTCAAAACAGCAAGGAGAGAGCTTAAACCCAGCACTGTCCTTCTAAGCATGAAGCCTGTGTGACAGCACAGGTCACAGGCCAGTGAGGCCGATGAAGCTGCCCCTCCTATATATACATTAATTTCACCACATGACTACCAAGTGTTTGCTTTGTACTTTTAAGGCTTCAGATCTATCATGTTTGCCTTTAAGACCATTCATTCTGTTTTCTAAACTTGTTCAGCTTTCTCTAAGGAATAAATTGGCAGAATGAGAAGAGGGCCAGGAAAAACGTTTTAAAAAAACAGTATATTTTTAGCTTGACCTTGATTAAGTGGTATGTTTGCTGATGTATTTTCCAGTTGAAATTAATTGGCTATGCAGCTAGTATTGTAGAAATGCAAAACATTCAAGAATAAAGTCTTAAGCCCCATTTCACATCCAAAAGATCTACATCTGAGATTATTTACAGTGCGAGAGTTTTCTAGGATAAATTTTGTAATAAGCTTTCTATTTTCTTAAATAACAAAATATGTGCTTTCTTCCCTATACTCCAATAAGTTGTCACTAAATAGACTTCCCTTAAAAGCAAAGAAAAAGAAAACCTTATCACTTGGCAGATCAAACTGTATAAAATTAAGAATTCTCTTCAGCCTCTTTAAAGTGCAGCAGGTTCATTTTACGACAAAAAAAAAAATCGCTACATAAAGTAGCCTTCCAAGTGCCTCCCTGGATCATTGAAACGTATTTCCGTGTTTAACATAAGCTGGGTTATGTATAAGAATAGCGTGATCTTTAATAGATGAGAAGAATACCAAGAATTCCTTCTAAGCTGCTATAAAAGGTTTGCAAAACCAACAAAAGGCCTGGACCACATTCCTTGGCAATTATCAGTATGAGGAGGAGGCAGAGAAAGAGGGGGAAAGTGGTTTCTAAGAGGCCTCGATGATAACCAAACCTCTTCCATTAGGAGAAACAGCTGCAGAATCTCTTCTCTCTGAAGCAAAGGACAGTCACTTTTGTTCTGAGGTTCACCCCTCTGACAGACAAGCTGAATACATCGTCCTGAAATTCCCCCCTCTCTCAGCCCAGGAGAGACCACAACAGCTCTCTACACCCAAGCCCACATTCAGAGAGCTCCAAATTTTTCCAGTTCAAAGAGTTCCAAATTTTTCTCAAATACAAAAAAACCATCAAATTCCCAATTTCAGGCACTGGTGGTACCAACATTGACAGCCTTTCCCCAAACCTCCACCTTCTCCCCAGCCAGCATGTCCCACTCAGCTGTCCACTGGGCTTTTTTAAGTTTTCTACGCTCTAACGGCACACAATCCAGGTCAGCTCTTGTTTGCAACTACTCAGTTCCAGACCCAAATGAAACATTTCTAAAGGAAGACAAGAGCTATCACGCTACCACTTGAATCTCCTCCCTTCGGGCCTACCTCTTAACAACACCCTGGATACATTATAGAAGCCAGTGGTCCATTGAAATGTATTTAATAAATACTAAAACAATCCTTACTATAAGTCAAAGAATTGAACATAAATTCACTGTTAGGAAGAACAAATTTAAATAACAAAATATAATACCTATTATAATAGTAAAACCTAAACATGCAATTACCATACGACCCAACAATTGCACTCTTGGGCATTTATCCCAGAGAAATGAAAACATGTTCACCCGAAACCCTGCACACAAATGTTCACAGCAGCCTTATTTGTAATAGCTAAAAATTGGGGAAAGCCTAGCTATCCTTCAATAGATAAAGGGTTAAACAAATGGTGGTTACATATATACCGTGGAATACTATTCAGCAAGAAAAAGGAATTAACTATTGACACTCAACGCCTTGGGGTAAGTCTCCAGGAAATTATGCTGAGTGAATGAAGCGAATCCCAAAAGGTGGCAAAATGTATGACTCTATAGAACATTTTTTAAAGGACAAAATTTTAGAAACAGAGAACAGATTAGTCATTGCCAGGAGGTACTGGGAAAAGGAAGTGTGTGGGTGAAGTGATAGCAGGGCAACGGGGCGGGTGGATGTTTGTGATGATGGAACTGGTCAGTATCTTGACTGTGGTTGTGCAAACACAAACCTACACATGTACTAAAAGTGTACAGACGTAAGCGCGCACACACAAAAGTCAGCACACTCAACACCGGGGAATCCGAATAAGAGGTGGATTGTTTCAATGTTAATATCCCAGTTGTGATACTGTATTACAGTTTTGCAAAATGTTACATTGGGGGAAACCTGACAAATGGAACATGAGGTATTATTTCTTACACCTGCATCTGAATCCACAATGATCTCAACAAAAAATTTCAGTGACAAGAGCAGTAAGCCAACAAAAATATCTCAAACTGGTAAGACTTATTTATTTAACAAACACTTATATGGTGTTTACTAATTGCCAGGTAACATTTTAAGCACTTAAACATCAACTCATTGACTCCACCTAATAGCCACATACAGCGTATGCAACTATTATTCCCATTTTACAGGTGGAGAAACTGAAGCACAGAGAGGTGAAATAACTTGTCCAAAGGACACACAGCAAGTAAGTTAACGACAGAATCCGATTCCAAGCCAGGCAATCTAGAGCCAGAACTCTCCCCTCGGAGATCTCGGCATTTCACCCTTGAAGGCAGAGGGCTGCCAAGTAGACTAGACCCTCAATCCTGACGGTGGCTCTTCTAGAAGATTCCCAGAATGCACACCAAAAGTAAGACAAATCCTTCAGATCATAAAGCCAACCATAAACGTCACGTGCTGTCAACTTTTCAGGAAGTAGACAGACTTACTGGATTCTAATGTAAAAACCTTCTCCTGGGTGTGAGGGTGAACACTTTTAACACTAAGGAGCAACTCGCCAGAGAGTAACATGTGCTCTTCCTTTCGTCACCTTTGCCAGCAGAGGCTGGAAAACAGAAGAACTGGCCACATTTGGGAACACATGTCAGAGGGGAAGGGCGAGGAACCCTAAACAGCACCGTACATCTGGGAGCAGATGAAAGGGGAAGCTGAGACAATACCATGTAATCGTGTCACGCTTCACACACCCCTGCCCCAGCTCTCATGCAGTCCCACCGCCTTATCACCAGACCGCCGTATCTTTTCCGGCAGTCTCGGAATAGCCTTCATTAGCTCCTTTCCTTATCAGCTTCAAACCCACAGGCTCTTACAAAGGCTGGCCAATGTGTGCCCTGGGGATTGAAACCCACAACCTATGTGGCATTCCAAAGTTGCGGGCCTATAGCAAGGTAATCTGGCCTAGAAGATTTTCAGATTATCAAGTGGGGAGGCAAGAATGTCACGGCCCTGTGGGTGGACATGGGGACATTCATCAAAAAGACAGCTACCATGAAACCAAAGTCTCCCTTTCCCACTAGAAGAGTGCAGAGCTGGGGTACATGCGTCTGCGTGTGTCTGCGGGCATGCATGTGTACACACCAAAACTATTTTAGCAGAGAAATCACTTCCTAAGATTCAGTGCTAGACAAGTCCAAGGAGCGTTAGACCTCAGCTTTTCATAAGACAAACTCTCAACCAGAGGGCACTGCAACTTAACAATAATCATGAGAGCTCTGGCTCACAGTTTCTGCTGGCTAAATGATGCAAACAGTATGTTACCCATGGCCCAAGCTAATATGATGCACCATTCAAAAAATAAGGGAGTGGGTACCAGGGAATAGGGGCCACAACTATTACAAGCATACCTCGAAGATATTACAGGTTTCATGCCAGGCCTCCACAATACAGTGAATATTGCAATAAAGCGAGTTGGAATCTCTTTGCTGGTGGAGGATGTTGCCTTCAATTTGTAAAAACAAAAACCAAAACAAACAAAAAAACGCAACATCTGTGAAGTGCAATAAAGTGAGGTACACCTGTAGTTTCTAAAGCAGGAGCTTGTAGAGATTCTCAGTTAAGCCTTGGCACATCTATTGATGAAAACTAAGCCCAACTATGAATTCTGGGCTGGAAGAAACTAGGCAGCAATAAAGTTCTTCACATTCTGTCATTTTGAGAACGAAACGTGGGGAATGAAGTTGGGAATGGTCAGCAGGAAAATGGAGTCTAGTTCAATCTGTCACAGATAGCCCACGATGACTCAGGTCCATGGGTCAGTTTTCACATTGAAAGAGCATTTCCTTTGCAACAATGCACTGAAAAGCTCTGCTCCCAGATAAGACAGCCTCTTCCATTGCCCTCCCTCCATCCATCCTCCACTTCCCACGTTGGCTACTGGCATGAAAATATGTGAATCTGTGTCAACCACCCTGTGAAAGGGAGGCCACAGACACAAGAACATCAGTGGACATGGCGAGGAAGAGGGATAGAAAGACCCTGGGTCCCTGAAGACCCCGCTGAGCCACTGAACCAACCTTGGGCCACCTGCCTCCACACTTCTTGTTTAGTAGATGATAAATGTCCTGGTTTAAGCCACAGTTTGCTGGGTTTTCTGTTGGCAGCCAAACGTTTCTTCACTGTACAACTCCCCCATAATGATTTTGCTCAACAACTGTATGACAGTTGCCAGTGTCACTTTTCCTAACTGTCCCAAGGCTGAAACTTGGATGAAACCTGTAGGTCTCTTTGTCCTGGTATCTAAGTCTGAAGCCCCCCAGTAACAGAATGTAGCACCTATAAACCGAGTCTGCCCTGTCACCTGGAAATCCGGGGCGGGTGCCAAAGGCACAGCAGATAAGCACAAAGGCATGGAGGGGGGTGGGCAGGAGGAGGAAGCGAGGGAGGAGAAAGGATAAGAGAGAAAAGAGACATAGGAAATATGTGCCCTTTAAGAATGTGCATTTTTTTTAAGGGATGCCCTCACGCTTTTCAAAATCAGCATGCTCTGAGTAAGAAGCCACTATGTGCCTGATCTCCGTCATCACATGGCTCTAGAAAGGCTAAATCCCATCAGTGGAGCCCCTTGGCCACATGGTGCAGACGTGTGAATGACAGATGGGCTTCTTGCATTGCCTGTGCATGACTTGGCGAGGCAAAGCATATTTTACATTAGCTTAGGTCCTGACATTCTATCATGTTCCCTGTCAAGAAGCCAAGTAGTTCTTGGAACCCTGCACACCAAGTGACATATAACAGAACCCTAGCAAACAGGATGGCACTTTGCCAAATGTCCTTAAAGGCTCCTCGTATCTCTCCCACCTACACTGGTCTGGCCGGCAGGCTGGACTAGGAGCAGAAGCCTGTTAAAGAAAGGTCACCATCCTTTGCCGACATCTAAGGTACTTTTCAAGGAGGCAGTGTTACAAGGTGGAGGCTATTTGAAATCAGGTTGCCTTTAGCCATCTGTATCACTGAGTCAGGATCTAAAAGTGGGACAGAGCAGGCAGCCCGGGCTGTTGATGGAGCATGGCCGAAGGCTGAGGGGATGGCCGTCAAAATGACACCTTCCCGTTCCAGCCACAAGCTATCTTCAGTGAATCTTCTCCTGCCACCCTACGGGACACTCTGTCAGGCTGTAAGGGGAGAACCTCAAATGCCACCTCACATGACACCGTCCGGAATGCCTGTGGCCCGGCGGCTGAAGTGTCTGTGCCCTCCTCGCCGGGTGTCAACGCTCTCGCAAGGACGCCCGGTACTCGCAGACAGGCAGGATTCCTACCAGACCACTGCCAGAGAGGGCAACTCCTGGTGAGGACGGTGAGAAGGTTGGCGCTTCTCTCGAGAGCTTTCTTCTCTGCTTCCCCCCGCCACCAGCGCTGCCATTCGAAGTCTCTTCTGTAGTTACTAGACGCCTGCTGTATGCTCAGAGCTACACAGGGCATTGTGGGGTGGTGTTGGGTAATAGAAGGCAAATTCTCTGCCTTTAGGGCATGCAGTATCTGGGCCTTTTTATTTTAATGTGAGGGCATCAAGGCAACTATTGACTGTGTGGTGGTATGGGAGATACATTGATAGGAGTTCAGAGGAAGGAGGCCACAGGAGAAAGCGATGGTCAGGGAAGACTTCTCGGAGGAAGTGGGAAGTGAGCAAAAGCTTCAGGGAGGGGTGAGGGCCAGATAGGGAGGAAACAGAGGGGAAAGGTGATGGCAGAAGTGTGATGGTTATAAGGGACAAGATGGGCTCAGAGACTAGGAAACAGCATGGGTGACATCCAAGGTGTAGTGGGAAGTGAACCCACAGAGACAGGAAGTCCCGCCCATGAGGTTAGCTGCGTGGCAAGCTACCAAACAACACGTTGTCTTTCTGCCCATGAATACCTGTATTCCCAACACCTGGCGAGTGCCTAAATCATGGTCAGCACTCGATAAATACTGACGAGTGGGCGAATAAAAATTATTAAGCACCGTTAGCCATGCTGGAGGCGCCAACCCAAACATGAAACAATACTTAAAGGCAGGGAGTGCCAACTTAAATGGCCACAGAGCCAAGGCAGGTCATAGAAGTCTAGCTGCCCAGGAGGAGTGATGAGGAGCAGAGGGGACCCCTGAAGAATAGATGCCCCATCTTCAGGGGGGACAGTCCCTACCTGACAGCAGCCCAGTGCTGCCACCAAGGTCCTTGAGCCCAGTGTTGCTAGATCTTATGATTGGTATTTGAAATCCCCCAATTTTTAAATGATAGACTTGAATTAAAAGCAAAAATACATCATTTGGAGCCATATTCAGCCTGTTAGCAATCTTTGGCTGCCAGGATACATTTTTTAGTTCAAGAAGTTTATACTCTAAATAAGTCCCCCTCAGAAAACAAATCTCTGGTGACAGAGGTGAGAATGGGGTTTCCTTTGGGGGTTAGGGGCCTAGGGACTAGGAGGAGTATAGAGAACCTTTCAAGAGGCTGAAAATGTCCCATATTTTGATCAGGGTGGTGGCTACAAGAGTGAGGACATATTTAAACCTTCACTGAGCTGCAAACCTAAAAGTAGTCCACTTTACCATATGTAGGATAGAACTCCATTCTAAAAGTAAAATGGTAAGTAAATGGAGTCCACAGAAGCTGGATAAAGCCCTCTCTAGAGTGTGCTTTCAGCAGAGCTGCTTCTCCCTCCTAAAGTGCGCTGCTGGCCCTCTGCCTTTGCACCCTGCTGTTCCCCTAGTTAACATCTAGAAGAGGTGGACCAGGCAGCACATCCTCCAGGAAGCCTCTTCTGCCCCACCTAGTGCAGGTCTGAGCTTGGCCCATCTGGTGCTCTGAGACACAGCCCAGTGACTGCCAGCTTCACCTGGCCCAGCACTCATCACCTCCTTGGCTGCCTCCCTGGGAGCTCCTGAGGCCTTGGGGACACGGACCGGAGCACACAGTGGGCATCCAGTAGGTGTCTGACAGGCCGGCTCATCCACCCGCTGGCAATCAGCAAATGGACGGATGCCTTCCAGCCCACCCCAGCTCGATTTTCCTAGAAGAGAATGAGCAGAGAATCGGGAAACATGAGATCTAAAGAAAAACGCCAGAGGATGAGCTGCATCCTGAGTGAGAAGCTGTGGGGCTGAGGGGGGAGGAGGGGATATGAAGAAACATGTGCATGAAAGGGTTTAAAATGGGATTCTCTTGCAACCAGCTGTGGTGACTTGCTACTGAGAGGGAGGAAGTGAGTGTGTATACTTAAACCACATCCCTGGTTAAAACAACTCTAGGCCAATGGTGCTCAAACTTGAGTGGACATCAGAATCACTGGAGGGTTTGTTAAAACCAGATTCCTGGGCCCACCCCAGAGATCCAGATCATAGTTCTGGAACGGGGCCTGCCTGGGAATTTTCACTCCTAACAAGCTCCCAGAGGCAGATGCTGCTGGGCTGGGGACGACCCTGTGAGTAGCACTAGACCAGACGAGACCACAACTAGGAAGCTGTACAAAGCATCACAGAGCATCGGTCTTCTTTCATTTGCTCATTTAACAAACCTTTATTCGGTCTCCACCACGTGCAAAGCTGTATAAATGATGCAGACATAACTAGAACCCGTAGCTATGTTCTCTCACCTTTAGTCACCAGAAAATGGATTGCTACTCCTCAGTGCCCTTCATAGGATTTGCTGTTGAAGCAGAAAAGGACACCACCTTTCAGCCACTTCCCACTGCTCAAATGGGCTCAAGTTCAAACTCCTGACTGAGAATAAAGATTTCAAGGTCCACTCCCATCAGTGAACTCATATCATCTGTTTCCCCAAATGTCTCCAATTAAATGAGCCATTTCCCGGGTTGCCCTTCCATACATCCACCTCCTTCTTTTAACCACAAGAGGAGTTGGTTGGTGTTTTTTGTACTCGGAGCCAGGCAAGGGGCAGATGAATTTCCCTGGATACCAAGCCAGCAAAGGGTCTCCAGGAGAGTCAGAGGGTGAAGGCAGCTTTCCAGCAGACAGGCAAGCACACGGCTCTGAAATAGCACACTGTGCTTGTCCCAGGCAGGAGCTGCGTTCTAACATATTCAGTTACGAGTGAGTGCCTGGGCATTAAATCTAAATGGCCCACGATATGGAATGTTCGGGCAGCATGCACTTGGATTATTTATGCCCTCTGCACCTGCGGAAGCTGAGATTTAATTATTTATTTTGTGTTAAATTTCCAATCCTGGGCTTCCAGTCTGCAGATGAATCAAGTATCTCGGTGGAACTGCGGGGGGACTTTTTCATCACAACTCAGCAGGGGCCAGAAAAGTTAGCAATTTCAGAGCCCCGGGATATCATCTCACTCTCGAAGGATGTCCTAAGAAATTCAATCATGTGTGGAGAGTTGTAAAAAGCCCTTTGAAGAGACGGCACCTGCAAAATTCAATTCTGTCCTCTCAATGAAAATGTAACTCAAGAGGCAAAGGCACAGCCTTTGAACCACGGGCGTGATGCTCCGCTGGTCAGGCTTTCCTGACATATGTCTGACTCCCTGCAGGGGGCCACTGGCCAGATTTACTCTGATTCCCTGGGTAGAACATTTCTCAGATTTGTAGGAACATCCAGGTTAAACACTAGTCAGCTTCTCGTGATGTCTGATTAAAATGCAATACTAAAGTATGTTCTAACAGGACGAGTTCCCCTCTTAGAGTAAGATCCAGTGTGCCACTGTTGAAAGGCCTATGGCTTAGAAACTACTAGTTGAACCCAAAGCATCATGAGCCCTTCACTTCAAGCAGAGCTACTCAGAATTCAAACCTCAGCTCTTCTCCCATCTCTCTCTTCCTGCATCCAATCTCCCGTTGCAATGAAATGGTTAGATTCCACTTTGCCATATTATCCTCTGTTGCGAGAATATCACCTTTCATATATAATTCTGGAAGGTTTTCAAGGCCCAGCACTAATTTACCTACTGCTTCATCACAGTCCCCTTTCCTTTAAAAGTGTCTACTCAAGCTTCTAACATAAGGGCCAACCCAGCCCAACCAAGATGGCAGTGCCTGGGAATGCAACAACTCCATTAATAGGACCAGGACAAAAAGGTTCTACATCTTGGATAGCAGAATCATCTTCTTTTTTGAGGACCAAGGCTGCCTTTTGGTTTGGGTTTCATCCCTTGGTTCTCCCAGTGCACAGAAAGTTGCCTGTTTCACATGCTCCTGCATTTTGGCGTCATTGGGATATCTGTGATTACGATGGTGTTTTGTACAAGGCAGGTGCTCAATAAATAACTGTTGAATGAATGACTCTCTACCAGAAAACACCCACCCTGAGGATCAGGTAGAAGAGCATAGGAAAGTCATAAAGCTGTCAAACCACACAGGTGGGGGTTGATTCTGTTGACCCAGTTGCTGAAAAGTAACTTGAGAAATTTAAATTTGAGACAAATATTATCACTGGTTCATTCTCTTTTACCAATTAAATGATTAAAGACCATATAAAAGCAAAGTCAGTTTACAAGAGTAAGGATAATCGTCAGTTGATAATACCTTACCAAAAACTCCACAGTACTGTAATCTAAACCATAAGTGATTAGTATGTTGAAAACATTTTTATATAGCCTGATAATCTTATACACATGTTGCCACTTTTAATGGGTCACAAGACATGCAGTAAAATATTTTATTAAACATTTGACAAAAATAGAATAAACATCAACAATTATATATACAAGCAAAACCCTCATGTTCCTTGATACTTTGTAAGGAAATAATGTGCCATTTAATATGAGAGTTTCGGGCCGGCCGAGTGGCGCGATGGTTAAGAGCTCGCTTGGGATGCCGGAGGGCCCCGGTTCGGATCCCACATATGAGGGCCAGTGACGCTGCCCTCCGCAGCTGAGATGCTGGACGGCAGCTCAACCTGGAGCTGGGCTGCCATGGGTCGCCGGCGACGGCGTGGGCTGCAGTCCCTGTGGTAGTGGGTTGCCATGG